>NC_042616.1:555166678-555479445 GCF_901001135.1 Rhinatrema bivittatum | reverse complement strand
AATACCCTTATGCAAAATAAACATTGATTATTCTAGTGGGAGGGGTTTGGAATGAATTTATGGAAATGAGGGTCTGCTAGTGCACAATGCGATACAGTATTGCACACGAACTCAAGATTTAACGCCTGAAATAACTATACCTTTTTTTTTTTGTGTGGTACGATGAAAAAAATGTATCATGCTCCTGTGGCCACTATCTCAGATCGCAGGGATTATCACACGAGATTTAAAAGAGGTATTCTATCAAACACACCTACCAGGCCCTCCTGGGCCAATAAAAACACCTTTTCTTACCTAGCCTAGCTTCCTAAAACCAGAATGTTAGTGGCCCGAGGGCAGGAGATCACTCCCGGACCTCCGCTGGACTTTTGGCAAGTCTTGTGGGGGTCAAGAGGCCCCCCCAAGCTGGCAAAAAGTCCCTGGGGGTCCAACGGGGGTCCCGGAGCGATCTCCTGTCCTTGGGCCATTGGCTGCCACTAATCAAAATGGCGCCGATAGCCTTTGCCCATACTATGTCACAGGGGCTACCGGTGCCATTGGTCTGCCCCTGTCACATGGTAGGAGCACAAGATGGCGCTGATGGCCATGTGACAGGGGCTGACCATTGGCACCGGTAGCCCCTGTGACATAGTAGGTCAAAGGCTATCGGCGCCATGATGAAACCGGCACCAAGGGTGTGAGAGTGCAGGGGATGGCTCCTGGACCCCCTGCTGGACCACCAGGGAGTTTTGGTAAGTCTTGGGGGGGGGGGTCAGGAGGGTGGGGGGTTTGTTTAAATTGATTTATTTAGGCGGCCGAATAATTCGGCGAAGATTCGTGTATTCGTGGGGAATCTCGATACGTTTTGCTTCCCCATGAATACAACGAATATGGCAACATCCGTTGCGGATTGCCAATACGTAGGGACCGAAAGCACACCCCTATAGCATACCTCTTTATGATTGCATGCACCCATACATAGATACACCCTACTACACCTAGCTAGGCTATTTGTCAATGATCATGTGCAGAAGGTGAGGGCCTTGGCCATTGGTATGTCATGTAGGTTTGGTTAGCTTCTCGGTGAGGCTACACAAGCATGGAAGTTCAACTCTGTGAAGGCAGTATTGGGAATCAGATGGTGTCCTGCCTTCACTTTTATTTTCCAGTCACATCTGAAATGTCACCATCACAGTATAGTTTCTATTGACTCTAAGAGCACCCACATCTGCTCCTGGCTTTGACTGAGCCATCACAGGTAGACATAGTCAGATATGGAGATGTCAGGGTGCTGCAAGGCCCTTGTCTGTTGTAGCTCATGTATAGTTATGTGGTGCTGCTATATGCATGTATGTATGTAGCCAGAAAATGTGCAGAGTAGTTTGCTTGTAGGTATAGCTAATATCACTTACAGTCTTGCTTTGATCTGTGGCCACCCTTAAAGCACATAGCTGAACACTCCAGGACTGAACACTCCAGGGCTGAACAGCTTGTTTCGTTTCTAACGACACTCCCCACCTTTCTGTGGTTTTATGGTTGCAGGATCTTGCTGATCCACATGGCTGGCAGGACTTGTGGGCAACCTGGAAGAGCTACTCTCCTCTAGGTTGTGCCTCTTGTGGCGTTTGTGACTTATACAGTTAGTGGTGAGTAGGACAGTTGTGCTGTAGACTCCCAATGATCTGCTCTGTGTATAGCATAAAGGCTAGAGAAACTGTTGTCAGCTGATGACTTCAGGAGCCTACAAGCTGCCTCCATAGTAAGTGAGCCACAGTGCTGAAGGTAGAGGCCTACTGCTCCCAAAGGTCTTATGTGGTTGGCATGATGGCTTATGCCGTTTCTGTGTTGGTCTCTTGCAAGACATGCATTTAGTGTCACCTGAGGTCTTGAGGGGCCCATGTCAGTACCTTAGACAAAGTATGTTTCATATATGCCTCTGACAGGTCTTTTATGCAGCCAGGTGTAGAGAATCCTCTGTGCTGAGTAAGGACTCAGACTGGCTCCTTAGCAGTTAGGGACAGGCTGCCATAGATGTCTTTGATGACAAACAGCCCAGGAATATATGTATTGGCCATGTGTATGTGCACCAATTGCTGCAGGTAGTTAGTACTCAACAGATAAGTGTGTCTGTGTGCATCTCGGTGAATGACATGCTGTGTTAACCTCTGTCAATCTCAGTGTCTGAGGGCGCTGTTGCACTTGTAGATCCCTCCCTTACCACACCAATGAGCACACCTCAGAGTGGGTGATGTGTGTGCATTCATTTTGGACACACTGGCTTTGGAAGGCAGGGATCCAGTACTTCCACTTTTGAGAAGGAGTGCCTCAAAGAGTTGACCGTATGGGCTGCTGTATGAGTGGGCTCATGCGTAGTACTCTTAAATTCCCCCAAGCCGCTCACTGTTTACACCTTGCATTGAGAGAGGGGAAGGGATGAGAAACGTGCCAGCGCCATACCTCACATATGCAGTCTAACATTTCTGTTTGAGTTGACATCCGCCTGAAATGCACATCTTTCACTCCCCCCCCCCCCCCCCCCCACCGCCCCTGAGGCTTTTCTACCTAGTACTTGGAATGGGCCTAATAGTGCACTTATTTGGGGTGTGCGGGGTTCTCACAGCTTCAGCTGCCAGAGAGGCTTCTAATTTTGGGAGGGGGATTGTGGGTGTTAAGAAGCTGTCCACTGCTGCTTGGGATCAGATAGACATCCAGAGACTGACTGCCATCCCTGTAGTGGGCTGCCATCAGGATCTGGATTCTACCTGTAAGGTCATCCTTATCTTACACATATTATACATATACCCAATCCAGGCCAGTACAGGAGTGCCAGCCAGTCTGTGGAAGTCTGCCTGGTCCCAGGCAGCAGCACTCTAGACCTCTGCACTTGGCTTGTGGGCATTCTTTACAGATGTTGACACCCTGTTCCAGTAGCCTGCAAGTAGATGGCATATTTGATTTAGTGTGAAACCTAAAATTGGTTGGAAACAGATAGCCTTTTAGTCCTGGCACAAGTAAGGGAGCCCAAAGTCAAGTCTTGTGTTATGATGACTGTAACTTCCGCTTAATACCACACAAGCTGTACATGTGAATAATGTACTCTGTGGCATGCCACCTGCAGCTGGACACTTCACTATAGATCTACCACACCTTGGCTATGAATCAGTTTTTAAGTACACCTCTGTCAAAAGATTGAAGTAATGAGAGCATAGCCAGAGAGAGGGGCCATTGTATGGTCAGAGGTGATATATCTTCACAGCGGAAGAGGCTAATTGGTTTGTTATTGCTACGCTATGACCAGTGCATAGCTGTACAACCTATTGGGCCCCCACAGAGTGAAGACATAGCCACTAAACCTATAGCCAAGCATTTTTACATCTATTTTTCCAGACAGTGTATGGAACTGAACACTAGGTAGCTATTGTCCATCTCGCATATAGACCCATGTAACCAAGTGTCAGCAAACAGGAAAGAGATCTAGGCATTGGGGATGTGAATCGTTTTTTGACGATTTAAAAAAATCGTCAGATATTTTTTAAATCATCAAAAATCGTTAAGAGTCGCGATACAATAGAAATTCCCCCGATTTATCATGAAAAATCGCAAATCGGGGAAGGGGGGAGGGCGGGAAAACTGGCACACCAAAACAACCCCTAAACCCACCCTGACCCTATAAAACTAATCCCTTACCTTCCTCCACCCTCCTGAACCCCCCAAAACTTTTTATGAGTACCTGGTGGTCCAGTGGGGGCGCGGGAACCGATCTCCCGCTCTCGGGCCATCGGCGCCATTTTGGCTGCCACTCAAACATGGCGCCGATGGCCCAATAAAAAAAACAAACCACCTGACCCTTTAAAAATGACCCCTTAGCTTCCCCCACTATCCCGAGCCCCCCAAAACATTTTAAAATTACCTGGTGGTCTAGTGGTGGTCCCGGGAGCAATCTCCCGTTCTCATAAAGATGCCACTCATAAAGATGGCGCCGATGGCCCTTTGCCCTTACCATGTGACAGGGTATCCGTGCCATTGGCCAGCCCCTGTCACATGGTAGGAGTACTGGCTGGCCAGCGCCATCTTTAAAGATGGCTACCGCCATCGTAAAGATGGGCGCCGCCATCTTTAAAGATGACTGCCACCATCGTAAAGATGGCCGCCACCATCTTTAAAGATGGCGCTGCCATCATCACCTAGGCACACATGCAGGGCCTCTTTTTGTATACGTCATGGCGGGAACCTCAGGGGCATCCCCTCCTGATATAATCAACCTGTTGGTGTACTTAAGCTGACTGGCCCACTGCTAAGATGAGTTAGCAAGGAGTTCTCTCGTTAAATCCGCTCCACTCTTGGATCTCCTGTTCCAGTAACTCCTTGTGGCATTCAGATGCTCTGGGTAACCGCTTCATGGGGGCCCTGCCACATCCTGGCTATCTGCTCCTCAGAGGGCATTCCTGCCTTGGACTTCACCTGATCCACTCCTCGGGTCTCTTTCCTGGAACTTCCTGTGAGTACCTCCTTCAGTTTCCTATGGTACCAACATTGCTGAAGTCTCCACGGTGTGCCTCGGGCCACTACCGTTCTTCAGAATTATCGCTTCTACATATCCTGAGCTTCAGGGTATTGCTGCAGCTACTCAAGATCCTCTGCTTGGTTCCTGTATCTCAAGACCTCATTTACCTCAACACCTACAGTACAGTCATCCTCGGCATACCCCGCACTGTGGGCCACAACCAGATCTGCACTTCTGAGGTATCTCCACTAGCCTGCAGGAACCTCCTAGTGTACCCCGTGCTGTGGGCCACTACGGACTTTCTCATCTACAGTACCACCCTGGGTACATCTTATTGCTCAAGAACTGTGTTTATTGCATTTCCTGCTCCTCGGGTTATGCCTTATCTTTTCTCTATAATAAAGTCTCTCTCACAGCTGTGTCCTATGTTGCTGAGACCATGCCTACTGATGGTGAGGCTCACGGGGCTCCTCCCTATGGGCGGAGACATTTATTTATTTTAAAATGTTTATATACCACCTTTACAATTCAAAAGAATTAATCAAAACGGTTTGCAACCGACATACATAATAAATAAACTTTAAAACAAGATCAAATAAAAGGCTAACATTAAAATAATAATACAATCAAACATTCATGCCCTACAACGTTAAACGGTTGAGTCTATAATGTTGTTTCTTATGGATATATCTGTTTGAAAAGCTAATGACAATGAGAAAGGTGAATGAATGTTAATTTTGGGAGTTAGAGAATAAACTGTATGCTTTCTGAAATAAGTAGGTTTTTAATGATTTTTTAAACTGTTGTGTGGAAGAAATAAGACGAAGAGAGTCTGGGAGTGAATTCCATAAAATGGGGCCTGCTACTGAAAATGCCCTTTTCCTAGTTAATTCATGTTTTGCCAGTTTAATTGTAGGTACATCTAAAAGATTTCTGGAGAGAGATCTGAGTTGTCTGGAGAGATCTGAGTTGTCTGGAGGGTTTATATATGCGAAGGTTAGTGCATAGCCAAGTAGATGTAATATTATAGATAAGAGAATGAATAATTAATAGCACTTTGAACTGGATTCGGTATTTAATTGGCAGCCAATGAAATGAAAATAAGACAGGCATAATGTGATTTCGACGTGAAGTACCTGCAATCAGCCGAGCAGCAGAGTTCTGAATTAGTTGCAGTGGGTATAGAGCGGAGTCTGATAAGCCTAAAAGTAAAGCGTTACAATAATCCATTCCAGAGAATATCAAAGATTGCAAAACAGTACGATAGTCTTGAAGAAAAAGGACATCTCTCATCTCGGCCTGGGGTTCAACATTTCCCTACAAAACCATAACAGATCTATTCTGAGGATTTTTAAGAATGCATGTGGAGATTGAGGCAGAGAGAGCTGTGTGTGAAGACTGCAGCAAGGCTGTGCTGGAGATTGTTAGGGATGTGCATTCATTTCATTCGTTTAATTTGTTTCATACGTTTCCCATTACATGTCAATTAGATGTGCATTCGTTTCGTATGTTTCATTTGTTTCATATTTCATGCTTGTATAGGAAACGTATGAAACGGATGAAACAAATGCACATCCCTAGAGATTGTATTAGAAGCCCATGGAGCCTGAGGCAGGGTTGTGTTAGTGGCTTCAGAGAAAGCATGTGCAGACTGAGTCAGAGCTGTGTGCTAGAGGCTGCAGAGTGTAAAAGTGGTGCTCATTGTAATTCTAATCCTCTTTGAGGTAAGGAATTTGTTAAAACTAAGACTAACTTTCTATAGCTGGTTCATGGTATTTTTGCCAACTTTGATAGATAAGTGGATTTGATAAATGGAGATGATTGATGGTCTGATTTTGAGCTGATTTAATTGAAGTACATACTACCTCAGAAAGAAAAAAATGGCATTAACTTCCACAGATTTCAGATTGTGCACATTGCACCTGTAGATAAAGGTGCTACAATGTTTAGTCACAGGACATATAAATAAAGGTACCTCTATGTTGTTTCCTTAGAGCAAAAAAAAATGAAATAACTTTGAATATAGATGTCCTATAAATTTCCCCTGTCCTTATTGGCAAATAAGTGTGGAATATGTGAAAGAGAGTGATTAAATGTTTTTTTTTTTACTTTGCGAGTTCAATCAAATCAAGCATCCTTAGACAAGGTAGAAATAATTTATTTTTTTTTATTATATTAGCAAGAACTCCAGTGTCATTTATATACACATGCTAGAAACATTATAGATTGTGGAAGACTGCCAGTGTAAAGCAGTCAGTCTTTATTATTGATTTGGTGAACCTATCCTGAGACTTTGTGGTCAAGATTGGTAGATCGAACCAGTCTGCACCATTAAGCAGAGTGAGCTATTCCTCAATCACAAGCTGTTGCATTTCCCGGCCACGGCAGGCCCTCGACCGGCTCTACTCACCCCCGACACCCGGGTCCCGGATCTGGCCCTTCCTCTTTGGTAGTGGTAGGCAGTCACCTATGCGCTCATGCTCCCGCTATGCTCCCAGGTTCCTCCAACAGCTCCGTGGCCTCCTCTGATGCCAGTCGGGTCTCCCCACGTGCGTCAAGGGGAGACGCCACTGTCACCTAATTCTAGTCTGTCTGCCTTAGGCGCACGTGCCTTTCCTGACTTTAAAGGGGCCACAGTGGGAAACCTTCCCTCGGTCCCAGATGATGATGTCTCTGGGCCTTGCTCCTTAAGGCAGGCTCCACCATTTGGTCTTTGCCTTGGCAACAGTCTCCATGCTTCCAGTCATGTGCTTAGTTGCTGCTCATTTGTGTTCCTATACCTGACCTAGTTCCAGTCTTGTATTCCTGTTCCAGTCCTGGTGCTTCAGTTCCAGTTTCTTGTTTCCTGACTTCTTTAGATGGATTCTCTGGCTTTGACCCTCACTTGCTCCTGACCACACTTTGGACGGATTCACTGGCTTTGAACCTTGCTTGCTCCTGACCTTGTCTCCAGCTGCCTGCCCTTACATCAGCTTGAACTTGACCTTGTCTCCAGCTGCCTACCCTGACTCCAGCTTGAGCCTGACTCTGCCTTTAGCTGACTACTTGGACATGGCCTTTCTTAGGCTCTAGTCTACTTACAAGCCCAGACTTAACATGTACCTGACTCTTAGCCTGCTTTAGCCTGTCCGGGCTTCTGGATCCAGGCTCTATCTTGTTCCCAGCTTCGTTGAACCCTGTGTCTTTGCTGCTTCCTGGATCTTTGCCTCAAACACCCTCCACGTGATCAACCACGTGGAGGCCCACCTAAGACCAGCTGGACCCGGTACCCAAGGGCTCAACCTGTGGGGACTGATGGCTGGTATTGGCAAAGCTCCAGTCAGCTTCCACTTCCCGTTCTGCTCCTTCTCCAGACGGTGGCGACCCATGGGGGTTTCCACACAGGTAGCACCAGCTCCACCTCGGACAAAGGGTCCATCTTCACAACAGATTACAAGGCCATGGACTTGGCGGAGCCATCCATCCTCCAGGCCGTTCTGGGCCTGGCCTTGAAGATCCAGGAACAGCAGCAGTTCTTGGATGTGTTGGCTGCCTCCATTGAACACCTCAATGCTCATTTGGACTCTCATGTTGGTTCCATGGCTTCTACGACTGCACCACTCAGTTCTCAGGCACTGGCTACCCCAGCCAGAGCTCTGCTTGCCCTGCTTGCTTCACCCCATTTCAATGGGGATTCCAAACTCTGCAGAGGCTTCATCAATCAATTCTACATGCAGTTTGCTCTGCAGCCTTCCATCTTCCAGGACGACCTCACAAAGATAACCTTCATCCTTTCACGCCTAGAGGGCAAGGCGTTAGCATGGGCAACTCCCTTATGGGAGCATGTAGACTCTCTTCTCCAGGAACTAACATGCTTTGTGACTACCTTTCATCAGACCTTTGATGAACCATGGAGGCAGGCTACGGCTCTTTCGAATCTTCTACATTTGCTGCAAGGTCACTGAGCACTCACGGGCGGATTTTAAACGCCCTGCCCGCGTAAACCCGGCCGGATTTACGCGAGCAGGGCCCTCGCGTGCTGGCGCGCCTATTTTGCATAGGCCGCCGGTGCGCGCAGAGCCCCGGGACGCGCGTAAGTCCTGGGGCTTTTTAAAAGGGGCGTGTCAGGGGCATGTCGAGGGCGTCGCCAAATGACGTGGTGTTTTGGGGGCGTGGCATGGGGTTTGGGGGGCGGGCCTGGGGGCATGGCGCCGGCCCGGGGGCGTTCCGGGGGCATGTCCGCGCCCTCCGGAACAGCCCCCGGGTCGGGTCTTGGCATGCCAGCAGCCCGCTGGCTCGCGCGGATTTACGTCTGCCTCCGGTAGGCGTAAATCCATGGATAAAGGTAGGGGGGGTTTAGATAGGGCCGGGGGGGTGGGTTAGGTGGGGAAGGGAGGGGAAGGTGAGGGGAGGGCGAAAGAAAGTTCTCTCCGAGGCCGCTCCGATTTCGGAGCGGCCTCGGAGGGAACGGAGGCAGGCTGCACGGCTCGGCGCACGCAGGCTGCCCAAAATCGGCAGCCTTGCGCGTGCTGATCCCAGATTTTATAAGATACGCGCGTATCTTATAAAATCCAGCGTACTTTTGTTTGTGCCTGGTGCGCGAACAAAAGTACGTGATCTCACTATTTTTTAAAATCTACCCTTCAATGAATATACCATAGAATTCCGGACCCTCGCTATGGAGTTGGGCTGGCAGGAGGATTGCCTCTGTGCCATTTACCTAGATGGCCTGTCACCTCAACTCAAAGATGAACTTGCAACCTGCAAACTACCCTCCTCTCTCGAGGACCTCATTGCCCTTGCAGGTCGCCTAGGCCATCACCCCAGGAGCGCCATCGGGAGGCCGGGGTACCCTGTCGCCTCACTGCTGAATGTTCTCGCTCTCCACCTGTGGCGAGTCCCACATTCAGTGGAGTCCCACCATCTTCTAAGCTTGAAGAACCCAAGCAGCTGGGATGTGAACACCTCACTCCCGAGGAGTGCCTTAGGTGGAGGTATTTCGGTCTGTGCTTGTACTGCGGAACTGCAGGACACCACCTGTCATCATGTCCTGTCTGTCTGGGAAACTCTTTGGCCTAAGTTCAGTAGGGGTCCTGAACTTGGACGCTACCACTCCAGCCCCCCAGCTAATGCTACCAGCTACCTTGGCATGGAGCTCTTGTTCCTTCCCCACCTTGGCTTTGGTCGATTCAGGAGCCAACAGGAACTTTCTCGTGAAGGATTTGATCCAACTCCTGGCATTCCTACCCGTCCCATCGAGAAGCTATTTCTTATTGCCTCCATCCACGGCGACCCTCTACCAGGAAGAATCTCTCAAGTCACCATTTCTGTCCACCTACTCACTGGAACTCTGCATGAGGTGGAGGTAGAATTCTTCATCCTGGATAAATCCATCCATCCAGTGGTGTTAGGGTTACCATGGCTTCAGCGCCACTCAACCCACTTTGATTGGGAGACCCTACAACTCGCCGAATGGAGTTCTGTTTGTCATCACACTTGCTTCAGGAGAGTAGAACTGCCTTCAGTGATCCCACTAGCGATTACTGTCTCAGGCCTTCCTGTGCCATATGTTGACTTTGGGGATGTGTTCTCAAAACAGAGGGCTGATATCCTTCCACCACACCATGAGTTTGACTGCTCCACTGATCTATTGCTGGGTACCACATCACATAGGGGCTGAACCTACTCTTTGTCTATACCAGAGACCCAAGCTATCTCAGACTATATCTGTGAAAAATTGGCTAATGGCTTTATCCATCCCTCCACATCAGCTGTTAGTGCAGGCTTCTTCTTTGCCACCAAGAAGGATGGGTAACTATGACCATGCATAGACTATAGTGGCTTGAATACCATCACTCACAAGGATAAGTATCCTCTGCCTTTGATTAATGAGTTGTTCGATCACCTCCAAGGGGTGGCCATCTTTACCAAGCTGGATCTACAAGAAGCCTACAACTTGGTCTATATCCATCCTGAAGATGTCTGGAAGACAGCGTTTAACACCAGGGATGGACTTTGAATACCTTGTGATGCCATTTGGCCTTGCAACACCCCTGCGGTGTTCCAACGCATGATCAACTAAATCTTTCAGGACTTCCTCTATGTGAAGGTCATCGCCTACCTAGATGACATCCTTAATTTTTCCAAGGATCTTGCTACCCATCATTTGGATGTCTGCATGGTGCTGTAGCACCTGTGGGAGAATCACCTATTTGCCAAGCTAGATAGTGCTTGTTTGAGATGCAGAGCTTACCTTTCCTGGGCTACATCGTTTCTGGACATGGCTTCTCCATGGAACCAGTAAGCTATGAAGCATCCAAGACTGACCCCAACCTATGCGTCTTCGAGCATTCCAGTGGTTCCTTGGTTTTACTAACTACTACTGCCACTTCATAGCCAATTATTCTCTGGTTGCCGCACCTCTCACGGCCCTTACCTGTAAAGGAAGTGATATGAAAAATTGGACCCCAGAGGCGGTTGCGGCCTTCCAAGATCTAAAAGACACCTTCTTGTCTGGACCCTGTCTGCATCACCTGGATATGACGTGCCCCTTCATTGTTGAATTTGAGGCTTCTACCATTGGAGCTGGGGCGGTACTGAGTCAGCATTACCCAAAAGGGGTTCTGCGTCACTGCTCCTTCTATTTCCACAAGTTCTCCCCTGTGGAGAGAAATTATAGTATCGGGGATCGAGAACTCCTTGCAATTAAACTTGCTCTCAAGGAATGGCTCCCCTGGCTGGAGGGCACCCAACATTGGTTTACAATTTTCACAGATCACAAGAATCTTGAGCATCTCTGGCACTCCCAGTATTTAAATGCTCGCCAGGCCCACTAGTCATTATTCTTCACCCGATTTGACTTCGACCTTCAATACCATCCTGCTGAGAAGAATCTCCAGGCTGACACCCTGTCTCATTCCTTTGAGCCCAAAGATGTCCAAGAAGAGCCTTGCCACATCATTGATCCTGCCTGTATTTCTTTGTCCTCCACCATGACCGAACCTACAGGGAAAACTTTGGTGCCCTGCAGGCTTCGTGAAAATGTGCTACAGTAGGCACATGATTCTAGAGTAGCTGGCCATCCTTCTTACAGCTCTACTATTGGTGGCTTACCATGACCTCTGATACACGTGCTTACGTAGAGTCTTGTCCTGTGTGTGCGTGCCTGACAAAAGCCTCCAGTGGGACAACCGTGGGGCTGCTGCAGCCTCTACCTGCCCCTGAAGAACCCTGGACTCATTTGTCCACTGATTTTGTGGTAGACCTTCCAATGTAAATGAGGAACACGGTCATTTGGGTGATCATGGACAAGTTCTCCAAGATGGCACATTTTGTGCCAGTTCCCACTTTACCTTCAGCGCCCGAACATGCACATCTGTTCTTTCTCCAAGTTTTCCATCTCCATGGATTGCCTACAGACATCGCCTCCGATAGGGAGCCTCAGTTTGTAGCCCACTACTGGTGCTCTCTATGCAGAAAGTTTGGAATCTCCATCAGCCTGACCACTGCCTTCCATCCCCAGGCCAACTGACAAGTCAAGTAGATGAACCACTCCCTCAAGTGCTTTTTCCATGCTTACTCCAATGACCAGCAAGACAACTGGGCCCAACTGCTCCCATTGGCTGAATTTTCTCATAATTCTCACATTGCTGCAGCAACGGGAGTCTCCCCTTTTTCTCTGGTATACAGCAGAGAGCCACGGCCTCCATTGCCGATTCCCTTTTCGGTGCCTTGTCCAGCAGTCCAGGCAACTGCGGATGCCCTTCAGGCCTTATGAACATGCACTAACCAACGGTTGCACCAAGCGGCCGCATATGCCAAAAAATCCTCGGACGCTCTTCGCAGACCTGCTCCTGAATTCCAACCTGGTGACAAAATATGGCTGAGCACCTGCCATATTCATTTGATGCTCCCCCCCCCCAGCAGTTTGCTCCCAGATATATTGGGCCTTTCCCGGTTACTCGACGTATTGGTCCAGTGACCTACCAGCTCCGTCTGCCACCTACGCTGGGAGTACACAATTCTTTCCATGTCTCACCACTCAAGCCTCTAGTATTCTCTTGGCCTTCCCGTAAGGCTCCAGTACCTTCTCAAGTCATCTCAGAGACCGACATGATCTACCAAGTTCAAGAAGTCTTGGATGTCCGGAGGAGAGGCCGCCATTGGGAATATCTCCTCTCTTGGGAGGGGTATGGCCCCGAAGAAAATTCCTGGGAACCAGATTGTAACATCTTGGATAAAGGGCTACTTCAGCAGTTCCACCAAGCCCATCCGGGCAAACCCAGACCTCCAAGAGGGGGGCATAGAGGGAGGGTACTGTTGAGTTTCCCAGGTGTGGCAGGCCCACGACCAGCTCTACTAACCCCTGATGCCTGGGTCCCGAACTTGGCTCTTCCTCTTTGGCAATGGTAGGCAGTCGCCTATGTGCTTGCACTCCCAGTACTCTCCCAGGTTCCTCTGGAAGCTCTGTGGCCTCCTCTGGTCGCAGTCGGGTCTCCCCAAGTACATTGAGGGGACATGCCACCATCACCTAATTCTAGTTTGTTTGTCTTAGGTGCATGTACGCGCCTTTCCTGACTTTAAAGGGGCCGCAGCAAGGAAACATTCCCAGGGCCCCGGATGATGATGTCTCCTGGCCTTGCTACTTAAGGCAGGATCCACCATTCAGTCTTTGCCTTGGCAACAGGTCTCCACGCTTCCAGTTGTGTGCTTAGTTGCTGCTCATTTGTGTTCCTGTTCCAATGCTTGTGCTTCAGTTCCAGCTTCTTGTTTCATGACTATGCTTTGGACAGATTCTCTGGCTTTGACCCTCGCTTATTCCTGGCCACACTTTGGATGGATTCCCTGGCTTTGACCCTTGCTTCTTCCTGACCTTGTCTCCAGCCACCTGCCCTGACTCCAGCTTGAGCCTGACTTCACCTGCATCTGACTATTTGGACTTGGTAGGGATGTGCAGAGCAAAATTTTATGTTCATATTTTTTATGTCCGAAAGGGGGTCCCACTTGCGGCCAATATGGACATAAAAAAAATCCAATGAGTTGGGTATATGTACATATGTGCAAAAAAAAAATTTAAACCCCCTCACCCTCCTTAATCCCCCCCCCAGACTTACCACAACTCCCTGGTGATCGAGCGAGGAGTGAGGACGTCATTTCTGCAATCCTTGGCGAGAAGCATGTGACGTCGGTGGCACGTCGAGTGACGCGGCGTCACGTGATTCCCGGCTCGTTCGCGCCGGACGGCTCGTTCGGCCCAAAAAGAACTTTTGGCCAGCTTGGGGGGGCCTCCTGACCCCCCCAAGCTGGCCAAAAGTTCTTTTTGGGCCGAACGAGCCGTCCGGCGCGAACGAGCCGGGAATCACGTGGCGCCGCGTCACTCAGACGCGACGTCACGTGATTCCCGGCTCGTTCGCGCCGGACGGCTCGTTCGGCCCAAAAAGAACTTTTGGCCAGCTTGAGGGGGTCAGGAGGCCCCCCCAAGCTGGCCAAAAGTTCTTTTTGGGCCGAACGAGCCGTCCGGCGCGAACGAGCCGGGAATCACGTGACGCCAGCGTCACTCGACGTGCCGCCGACGTCACATGCTTCTCGCCAAGGATTGCAGAAATGGCGTCCTCACTCCTCGCTCCATCACCAGGGAGTTGTGGTAAGTCGGGGGGGGGGGGATTAAGGAGGGTGAGGGGGTTTATATTTTTATTTTGGCTCAACAATCGCGATTTCCCACATATCGAACATATCTATGTTCGATATGTGGGAAATCCGATCGTTTATGTCGAATCAATTTTTTAAGTAAAAAAAAAATATGAGTTGCGTTTTACTAATGCGGTCAATCCGAATGCACACCCCTAGGACTTGGCCTTTCCTAGGCTCTTACCTACTTACAAGCCCGGACTTAACGTGTTCCTGACTCTTAGCCTGCTTTGTCCTGTCCGGGCTTCTGGATCCAGGCACTGTATTGTTTCCAGCTTGTTTGAATCCTGTATCTCTGCTGCTTCCGGGCTCCTTGCCTTGAACACCTCCATGGGATCAACCACAGGGTGGCCTGCCTAAGACCAGCCAGCCCCGGTACCCAAGGGCTCAACCTGTGGGGAATGAGGACTGGTATTGCCTCTGTATTGCTCCATGGTGGGACCACACCTTGAATACTGTGTACAATTCTGGTCACCACATCTCAAAAAAGATGGCGAACGCAATCGTCCATGTTGGTCTGGGGATGCTGGAGGGGTCGGCGTAGAGAAGTAGAGGCAGCCAATTTCCCAAGATGAACAGAGTCAGGCAGAAAAAAGGGAAGCAACAGAGGGTGCAGACGTCTGCGACCGATGGGCGCAACACAAAAGCTGGCTTTGATATGTTTCCTCAGGGGAGCCAGAACTAATTTATACTGCCAGTTGTACGCCAGTTTCTTAGGTCCCAGAAAAAAGGTGGGGGAACACTGTTCTGGGTTGTTCTACCAGAAATTAAGCCCTCGGTACTGGACACAAAAAGGTGCGAAATTAATCTCGCATGAATTGTTGCTGTTAGATTTTGCAGCTACACTGTTATACGTGAATAACCTTGTGCTTAACCAGTTACTTTGCGGTATTACAATACTATTTTAAGTGGCGGTTGAAGACAAAGCAGTTGCCCCTGAGGCAGCTCTATATAAAAGAGTGAAACTCGGCCAGAGTCGGGCATACTGTAATAAAGGGCTTTTCCACCATCCGATTCCCATTTCTTCACAAATATTTAATAACAGCAATAATACATCATGAAACGACAAATGATTACAAATCAAATAGTGAAAAACAATAAAACGTGGTCATGAGAAGAAAGACAACCAGCAAACATAAGTTCTGTCAGACAAAGCTAGAGAGAAAAAATATGTTTTTAGCTGCTTTCTAAACCATATCAGGTCATTTTCTTCTCTGATCTCACCTTCCAAAGTATAGGCCTAGCTATACTGAAAATTTGTTTACGAGATACCGATAGATTGGCTTGTTTGAGAGAAGGTGTTTCACTAAGATTTTGAGTAGCTGAGCGGAGACACTGATTAGGACAGTACCTGCCTATGCAAGAGACAATACAGGGGAGTGCCAGGTCGTGTAAAGCCTTGAAAACCAGAGAAAGGGTCTTAAACTTTATCCTCCAAGAGTCAGGAAGCCAAGGGGTCAGTTAGAACAGTAGAAACATGATTGTGCTGAGAAGAACTGGAAATGAGATGAGCAGCAGAGTTTTTGGATAAGTTAGAGGGCCTTCCAATGAGACTCAGTAAGACCCAAGAACAAAACATTGCAAAAATCGAAGAGGACAGAATGAAAGATTGGGTAACAGTCTGAAAATCTGAGTTAGATAATACAGGCTTTAAAGAATGCAACTTCTGCAGTTTGAAGCAAGATGATTTAACCACAGCAATTATATGAGGATGCAAAGAAAGGGACAAAACAACTATAATCCCTAGATCCTGAGCTTTAGATTGAATAGGAATGGGTTTGCCCCTCAAATAAAAATTGCTCAGGAACAATTTTATCTTCTACTCTTGATAGAAATACTACTTCTGGGTTGTTGTTTTTTTAATATTAAGAGCAAGCATAATGCTTGACAGCCAATCCTTTATGGCAGAAAGGCAAGCTGTCAGTTTGCTTAGTGTAGAGTCAAAAATAGAAGAAACAGGCAAAGAAAACTGAATATCATCTGCAAATAATTTAAATGAAATGCCCAGTCTTGCAAGGATACAGCACAGAGGAGCTAAGTAAATATTAAAAAGAATAGGTGAGTCTGAAGAACCCTGAGGGACACAAGTAATAAAGGATGTAATGAAGAAGTACTGTTTCCCATTGTAATGCAACAGGAATGATTGGACAGGATAGCAGAGAACCAGGAGAGAACTGGGAGAGAAACTTAGGAGCCTATTTACTAAACATTTTCTTCCATTGTGTCCATGGGAAAAATGCTTATTAAATAGGATCCATAAATTGTAAGCCCTCTGGGGACAGGAAAATACCACCAGTACCTGAATGTAATCCACTTTGAAGTTTCTGAAAGGCAGAAAATAAATAAATGTCATTTCTATCCCTCCCAGAAGGCAGTAACATAACATTATGCACTGCTTTCTGAAATAAGTTGAATAAGCTGACAGGTGAGTGTTTCAGATATTTTAATTTAATTCAATTGGTTACCATTTTGCAAGATGATATCCAGCCACAAACTGAGCCAAGGAAGTCACGCATAAATTCTCTTTAAAGTCTCTTAGTATTGCGCTGAAAAAAATGTCATATTCTTGTTGATACTGCTCAGCTGAGGTAGTATCACAATTTCTCTACTGAAGGTCAGATTTTAGTGTGCAGTTAATTTACATGCATCTTCATAATGACACCCGTATGAATAATGTAGTGAAAATCAATAAACTATTTGAGAGAAAACCTCTTAAAGATTTATTCCTGCATGCATAGTGAGTTTTCAGCATGCCTGACAAAGACTGTCAGGAACTGAAAATGACTAGATGACATGTAAAATACCATCGTTTACTTGTGCGCTCAGAATGGCATTTGGTTCCCATATGTTTAAAAAAGAATGGCACACTGCAGTTTTCAGCTTTACACATTAATAGGTGCATTTTCAAAGACTTACTATTACTAGCATATATATGTGTGTACATGAGCAAAAGTACACGTGAAAAAAAGGGGCATGTAAGGGGCATGCTGGGATGGGGTTATCATGTATGCAAGTAATGAGGTATTTTAAAACCGATGTATGTATAATTGTCTTCCAACTTAATATGTGTTCATTTACTACTGCTTATTTACCCACACAAGTGAAAACTTTCCTTTTCATTTTAGACTTGGCGTTTGGCAGGATGGCTTCTCCACGTGATTGGACATAGGATCACTATAGGGGGCGGGAGGTAGTGTACCAAGGACAGACTGAGACTTACTGAGGCCAAACTGGGACACAACTGTGTCATACAGGGTCATATGGGTGGTGGGGAGGGAGTGAGAGTACCTTGTATTGACAGGGTCTGAAAGGAGGATGGGAATTAGTGTACCTGAAATAGACTGGGCCATACTGGATTTCATTTCATTTCATTTTATTTTTTTCATGTTATTAAAATTTATTAATCACCTATCTCAAACAGGCCTAGGTGATATACAATAAAAACATGCATAACATGAAATATCAAACACATTATCAACAATAAACTTAACAAACAAAAAATACTTTTAGTTTCATAGAAACTATAATATCCAATACCTTATTCAAGGTAGTCTAGATAATACTTAATACTACATATCTCACAAATCATACCTGTCACATTGGATAAGGGAATCATCTCGCCTAATAGATTTTAGAATACACTAAAGGCACAATGGAGTAGGAGCTCTTTCAGTAGACGTTTACATTTTTTCAAATTATCTAAGGAACGCATTTCAAATGGAATAAGATTCCACAGAGATGGTGCAGAAATAGAAAATGAAGTCTCTCTAGTGAAAAACAAGTGTGCCTGGCGCACTGACGGTATTTCCAAAAGATTCAATTGAGAGGATCTTAATCCTCTCAATTGAATCTTTTGGAAACAATGCGTTCGACCAATATGAAGAATCTGAATTGAAGAGTTTAAAGACAATCATAGGGCCAGATTTTAAAACGTAGGCACGGGCGTAGATTTGTGCGTAGATTTGTGGACGCAACCCTGTACGCAAAAATCTATGCCCGATTTTATAACATGCGCGCATGTTATAAAATCCAGGGTTGATGCGTGCAAGGGGGTGCACACTTGTGCACCTTGCGCGTGCCAAGCCCTAGGGGAGCCCTGATGGCTTTCCCTGTTTCATACGGCCTCGGAGGGAACTTTCTTTCCACCACCGCCCACCTTCCCCTCCTTTCCCCTACCTAACCCACCCCCCAGCCCTATCTAAAATCACCCCCTTAACTTTGTTCGCGAAGTTGCTCCTGCCTCCGGGCAGACATAGGTTACATGCACCGGCATGGCCAGTCCGCGATCCTGGGCACAGCGTCCCGGGGCTTGCGTGCACCGCCAAGTCTATGCAAGATAAGCTCGGCGTGCGCAAGGGCAGCTTGGGGCAGCTTTTCGGGGGTTATGCACCCCATAGCAATTTTGAAATCAATTCGCTCAGTAACTGGTAACCAATTCATCTTACATAAAATTGGTGAAATGTGCTCATAACATTTCATATGAGATATAAGCCAAGCAGCAGCATTAAGCAGTAAGGGGTAGATTTTCAAAGGGGTTCACGCGTAAGATACGCGCGTACCCCCCGAAAACCTATCCCAAACCCTCCCTGTGTGCACTGAGCCTATTTTGCATAGGCTTGGCAGCACGCGCAAGCCCCGGGACGCCCGTAAGTCCCAGGGCTTGCAAAAAGGGGTGGTCAGGGGTGTGGCCAGGGGGGCATGGTTAGGGATCGGGGGCATGTCCGGAAGCATGTGGGCAATCTGGGGGCATGGCCGAGTGCCCCGACACAGCGGCCTGTGTCGGGGTCTGCTGTGCCAGCGCGCGTAAGTTACTACTGCCCGGAGGCAGTAGCAACTTCTCCGATAAAGGTAGGGGGGTCTAGATAGGGCTGGGGGGGGGTGACTTAGGTAGGGGAAGGGAAGGGAAGGTTCGGGGGGGGGGGTAGAAAGAAAGTTCCCTCCGAGGCCGCTCCGATTTCGGAGCGGCCTCGGAGGGAACGGACAGCGCGCGCAGGGCTCGGTGTGCGCAAGTTGCACAAATGTGCACCCCCTTGCGCGCGCCGACCCCGGATTTTATAAGATACGCGCGGCTACACGCGTATCTTATAAAATCCAGCGTACTTTTGTTCATGCCTGGTGCACGAACAAAAGTACGCGCGTGCGTAAATTTATAAAATCTACCCCAATTTGAATAGGCTGTAGTGTAACCTTAGGTAATCCTATATTAAGACTACTACAGTAGTCTATATGGGGAAAAATTATTGAACGTACAACTGTGAGAAGGTCATGATCGAACAGTAAATGTCATAATCCTGCAATAAGCTGGAGTTTAAAGAATCCGGTTTTGATTAAAGATCTAATCTGAGGTTTAAATGAAAATGTCGCATCAAGTAAATCGCCTAAACTCTTGATAGATTTATCAAGAGGAAATGAGATGTTATCAATACAGATGGCCTCTTTAGAGGTGTAGAATGGGGATGATGAATTAAAAGAATTTCAGTCTTATTATTATTTAGTGACAATTTATTTTGCTTTAGCCAAAGCTTTATAGTATCAATGCAAAAATGAAGAGTTTCAACTGTTTTCTGCCAGGGGTTCTGAACCTTCATATAAAACTGTATGTCGTCGGCGTAAATTTTGAATTCATCAGTAATGATAGCCTAAAGCTTGGCAAAGGGGGCACGATATATATTGAATAACATTGCCGACAATGCAGACCCTTGCGGCATCTCTGCTTTTAACAGTTGGGGCGAGGAAGATTGCTGATTAAATCTAAAAACTTGATGACGACCAGTAAGATAGCTGTTAAACCGAGAAAGAACTGTGCCTGCTATACCACATTCACGGAGACGAAATAAAAGAATCTCCTGATCAACGGAATCAAAAGCAGGTAAAATATCTAATGAGACCAAGAGAAATTGTTGTCCTCCATCAAGACTATGTTTGATGGAGTCAATCAATGAGATAAGGAGCAGCTTGGTACTCAAACCACGTCGAAACCCGAATTGCTGAGGATTTAAAACTTCATTATTCTCAAGATAATCTGTAAATTGTTTTAGGACAACACCTTCGATGACTTTTGCAATGAAAGGAAGTGAGGAAATAGGGCTATAATTTGCTAGATTGTTAACATCTAAATTATGCTTTTTTAAGAGGGGCTTAACTATAGCAGTTTTCAATGTATTAGGCATCACTCCAGCTGATAATGAGGTGTTAACTATATATGTAATGGAAACTTTCAATAGTTTAAATATGGCTCTAAAAGTCATAGTAGAAACATTTAATATAGGACACATAGTGGGGCGGATTTTCAAAGGAGTACGCACATAAGATATGTGCGTATCCCCCGAAAACCTGCCTTCTGATCTTCATTTAACTTATGTACTAAATGGAACAATGCTTTGGGACTATTTTCTAATTCCTTTATTTTTTTTGAATAATACTCTTTTTTGGCTTTAAGGGTATCAGTTTGATATTTTACTAAAGATGTTCTATAGAGGGATGCATTCTCAGAGGAGGGATGTTTTGACCATTTATGCTCATTTTTTCTCAAGAGTTATTGAGACAAAATTAAGGATGGAATAATCCATGGTTCAAACTTTTTTATCTTCTTATTTGAAAATGAACAAGATTTCATTGGTGCAATATTATTAAGAATAGTTTTTAAATATGTTGACCAGTCTTTTAAGTAATTATTAAAGTCATTGACCTCTGATGGATCTGGAATTCAGTTAAGGGCTTCTTTAAGTTTTGCAATGTCTATAAATGATCTTTTGGAATAACTACAGGAAGAATTAGGAGCACTAGTTTCCTCATGAAAATCCTTTAAAGAAAAACTGATCAATGAATGGTCCGACCATGGGGCAATCTTCACATCTGAGGTATTGACTAACTGAAAATTTGCACAATCATTAAGAAATAGAGATGTGAATCGTGTGATCGATCGTCTTAACGATCGATTTCAGCTGGGAGGGGGAGGGAATCGGATTGTCGCCATTTGGGTTTTTTAAATATCGTGAAAATCATGAAAATCGTGAAAATCGAAAACCGGCACACTAAAACATCACTAAAACATCCCTAAAACCCACCCCGACCCTTTAAAATAAATCCCCCACCCTCCCGAACCCCCCCCCCCAAATGCCTTAAATTACCTGGGGTCCAGTGGGGGGGAGGGCGGGAATACCGGCACACTAAAACAACCCTAAAACCCACCCCGACCCTTTAAAATAAATCCCCCACCCTCCCGAACCCTTCCAAAATACCTTAAATTACCTGGGGTCCAGAGGAAGGGTCCCGCTGTGATCTTCCACTCTCGGACCTCCGGTGCTTGTAGAAATGGCGCCGGCGCTACCTTTGGTTTTTCCGTATGGAAAAACGATTCATGGCAGGAGATCGCTCCCAGACCCCCGCTGGACCCCCAGGGACTTTTGGCCAGCTTGGGGGGGCCTCCTGACCCCCACCAGACTTGCCAAAAGTCCAGCGAGGGTCCGGAATGACCTCCTGCAGTCGAATCGTGTTGTCTACGGCCGGCGCCATTTTGCGGCGGCCATTTTGAAAAATGGCGCCAGCTGAAGACAACACGATTCTATTGAGGGGGCCATTCCGGACCGCCGCCGTTCTGGACCACCGCCGGATCCCCAGGTAATTTAAAGCATTGGGGGGGGGGTTCGGGAGGGTGGGGGATTTAATTTAAAGGGTCGGGGGTGGGTTTTAGGGGGTTTTAGTGTGCCGGTTTTCCTGCCCTCCCCCTTCCCCCGATTTACGATTTTTTAATGATAAATCGGGGGAATTGGTATTGTATCGTGGCCCTAACGATTTTTTGACGATTTAAAATATATCGGACGATATTTTAAATCGTCAAAAAACGATTCACATCCCTATTGATTTTTCCCAGTCCTTTCTTTGAATTCTGCTGACTTCTAGCAGAAGTACTGGATTCCTCTGTCCAGCTGACCTTTAACTTTTATTGTCTATTATCTTAAGTTTCCTGCTAATTTTCTGCTCTGTGAGATAAGGAAAGAGGAAAAGACTAGTTTCTCAGGACAGATGGTGGATTAGATAGCAATCACAAGCTGAGCTGTTAATTGGCCAAAGACTGTGAAAATGTCAGAAGTATACTTCAGTTGTGTGTGGTTTTCTTATCGTATTTCGGGAGTGAAATACGAAAAAAAGGCACATTAAAAAAACAAAAAACCCCAATACTTCAAATTTAATTAATCGCTCCCGGGACCCCGCTGGACCACCATGGACTTTCAGTAAGTCTTAGTGGGGTCAGGCAAGTCTTGGGGGGTCAGGAGGGTGGGGGGTTGCAATTAATTACATTTTAAG
Source organism: Rhinatrema bivittatum (assembly GCF_901001135.1). Taxonomy (NCBI): domain Eukaryota; kingdom Metazoa; phylum Chordata; class Amphibia; order Gymnophiona; family Rhinatrematidae; genus Rhinatrema; species Rhinatrema bivittatum. The sequence continues at coordinate 555,456,989 of NC_042616.1, read as the reverse complement.
GGTTGAGGTGGGTTTGTTTTTTTTTTTTTTTAACAACCCCCCCATTATAATTCATTGAATTTGAAGGGTTGGGGTGGGTTTCGGGATTCATTTCAGGGGCAGCTGAAATAAAATCGGCCTGAACCATGGGAAAACTAAATTTCCCATGGCAGGCCAATAATGAAGGCTGAACTGAAAGGTTCAGCCGAACCACATCTCTATCGAAGAGGGACATATGAAACTGCAAAAATAGAAAAAAAACCTGTTAGTCTTACAAAGAGCCAAAAGTGTGATTTTAGTAAGGGGTAGATTTTAAGACCTGCACACATGCTACCTGGTGTGCACACATGGATGCCCAGTTTTATAACATGCACGAGCAGGTAAGCACATGTTATAAAATTGGGGGTCGGCACATGCAAGGGGGTGCACATTAGTGTAATTTGTGTGCGCCGATGCCCACGTCATTACTCTCTTCCTGGGGCTTTATGCGTGTGGCTGGGCCTTTTAAAAATAGGCCCAGTGCAAGTAAGCCCATCTACACATATAAATCCATTGGATTTAAGTGCATAGGCTTTTGAAAATCCGGGCCTAAGTGAACTGTGTCAAATCCTGGAATTTGGGAGCAACAGCTATCTGATGGCAAGTCAACTCAGCTGAAATGGAAATGTTTCAGCATCTTGCATGAACAGGGCCAGTATGATGTCACAGTAAGACATCTACTGATTGAATTGAGAAGGTATATGTAGCCAAGAAACATTTGCTGAGAGAACTCACTCTTGACTAATCTCACTCTTGAAGGAATATTTTACTTACTAAGCAATTAACTTACACTTACACATCTGTGCATAACTGCAGTAACAAGTTACTGTAATACCAGTGCAATAGCATCCAGATGTAATACAGATTCACAGCACAAGCTCCAAGACTAACAGTAGCTTACACACAACTGCTGCAGCATCCAGAACAGCATTATTATTGGAAGCAGAGAAAAAGAAACCCACATGAGAGAACTTCAGGACATCTGGGAAGAAACAGACAGCCACTAAAATTCTTAGTTCCAGCTTGTTGGTGAGAAATTTTCATAAAGGGTGACATTTATGTATGTTTTCCTATTTTAAAACAGAGCTCATCACAAATTTAAAGGGCAGTAACAAGGAGTTTAGAGTAACAGCTTACCAAAAACTATCTTATGATTTCATGGATAAATTTTATATAGACTAGGGTTATTGAGATTATAGTATGGCAAATTGTTGTTCGCCAGTAACAAGTATAAGTCAGACTGGGGTTGCTGAAAATATTATAAAGATGTGTGATGATATATCATGTCTGCTATTATGAAATATATTTTGTTTGTTGTCAGGAAACTTTGTTAATAAATCTGGGTAACTTATTTTTTTCTGCCTAAAGTCTGGTTTACTTTTGATGTATTTCGTATAGGGTGAGTCCTTGAGATAAAGAAGGAAAAGTTTATCATAGTAGTCTTACACCAAATTAGCTAAGGTAAAAAATTTTTGAGGGCGCTGAATTAAGGATAATTCACCAGGATTTTTTCCTAGTAATTTACAATTCCACTCTAAGCAGCCCTCAATTGTAAGAAGAGTGAACATAACATAGCAGCTCATCATTAAAGCTAGCTATTATCTACTGTGAGGACCCTAGATGGAAGTTGTACTGTTCCAAAGACTTGACCAGTGTAGTAGGTCTGTAGATAAAGAGATATAGTTGTTTCTGTGTGACTGTAGACTTTGCTGTCTAGTGTAGTTACAGAGATTAGTCAATGAGTTATACCTGTATAAAATAAAGCTTACTTTTTTCAAGGCTAGGCCTGGTGTGCTGAATGTTTAATAGCAGAGAATGTCAAAGGAGTGGGATAAGTCTCTGTACTTACCAGTGTATTAGATCAAATACATTATTCTGCTTTTCCCCCTTGTTCAGGACTCCATGGAGGTCATGAGACCTGGAATATTACATGACCTACCCTGTGTGTCCAAGTGCACAAGACCTTCACTAGAGGAGGGGTGCATATAAAAGTATATGGTACAAAACATATACAAAATCTTTATATACTGTACATGCATTTTATCTAATGTTCTATAAAACATGGCCTTCACATTGAGTGGTGTCCAAATGGCCAACCCTCTCCCATAGCTGCATTAGAAATGGTGCTCAACATCATCCATTCTGCTGCAGAGAAGGTGATCTGGCTGGTAGGTGCCTCAGTGGTAATCCTGATCTGCTTACTCTTGATGAAACATTAGAGGCCCCGCCACTTATGACTCAGGTCTTTCACACTGCAGGTATTGTAATAGACTGTATTCAGCCTGTGGCAGATCTTCTCCCACAGCTGTTCCTTATTTTATTATCCCTTTCCCCTGGACTAGGGGCCATTTAGGAGAAGCTGAACCATCATGACATGTCAGCCATGAAGGTCCATCTTCCTTGTAGAATGTTGGACTTCCTCATGGATGCTCTACTCCATTGGAACATAATACATGTAGGAAGACGTGTTGGTGCCAGCCCTTTATATCTGCATATACATATAAATTGAACGTATTTGCATGAGTAAAGAGGCAATGTATATTCACATAAATATCATTTCATTTGGTGAATTTCACTGGCAAGATCTATTCCTATTTTAATTTTTATTTGTTTTAGCGAATAGCATGTACGATTTGCAAGTAGCATGTGCTATTTTATGATAGTGCACACTATTTTGAAATTGCATTCATTATTTGCCAAACACAAATAAAAACAAAATGAAATCCAGGTTTTGGCGGAATTTTATTTTTTTGCTTCATTTGAATGAAACAAGAATATTTTGTTGCATTTTCATTTTCTTTTCCAATGATTGCACAATCCTAGAATTCAGTAAGAATCATATATCTGAACACTAGATAACACTACCACATATTTCCTACATACTAGCAGTTTGGCTATGGTGACCATACACATTGGTTCACACAAAACTACACCTATATCAACTGGTACCACACAGTATGTTCATATAAAACATATACTGAAAATAACATTTAAAATAACATTTATTTTTCTTTTCCCTTTCTTGGAGTGGGTGAAGCAGTTATATTGAAGAGCGACTAAGACCCTCTCACAATTATTTTTATCCCGCTGACCAAAAATAAATTTAAACCAAATACTTCCTTTATTTACATAGTGGACAATTTTAAGACCCGTGTGCATATGTTCATGTACGCGTGATTCCCGGCGCACGTACATGGACTTGCTGATTTTATAACATGCTCACGCTGACACACGTATGTTATAAAATCCAATGGCTGCACACACACGTATGCCAGATTTTAAAATCCATACGTGCATGTGCAGGCGGCCCGTGGCTCGTGTGTGTGCTGGGGCGGGGGTAATTTTAGCAATGGGCCTCCCTCAGTTCCCTCTCAGTCCGCTCCAATTAAGGAGCAGACTGGGAGGGAACTGAGGGAAGTCTATTGCTACAAATAAGTAGCACCATTCAAGACTTATCTGGCTATGTAAAAAGGCCAGATATGTAATAGAAAAGTGCCATGTATGCAGATAAGTAAGATAGATAGATAACTAGTATTAGAAGACTTATCTGGTTATTTTATTTATCTAGCTATGTAGCGCTTTTAAAGACTTATCCGGCTAAGTGGTGGCTTTGCTGCTACTTAGCTGGCTAAGTAAAAATGAACTTGGATAATTGATGAACATCTGCTATATATGCGTATTTGTGCTCCTAATTTGTATCATTTATAGAAGAAAATTAAACTCATATTTTCCTTAGCACTTGTTGGCTTTTATGTGTGTAAATGATCAAATTTTATAATATGCATGCAGTCCCCCCAGTTTTCCCAGACCCCTCACCCAGTCAGAATTTAGCTATAATGATCTCTATTCTGACTCACATAAGATAATTATCAGTGTAAATGTATGCATGGAAAATATGCATACATGTCATGTTTGCAGGTTTTAAAATACCACCTTATATGCAGAAATGTTGGCACTGTTCTGGAACATTCTTGCCCATCCCTTGCTTTCCCTTTTTTTTATAAGAGCAAATTCATTCACACACCATTAGTTGCACGTGTATGTTTGAGGTTTATGATAATAAATAACCCAGTGCTCTTCACCTTGAACCAGATATTATGGACGCTGCACAGCTAACAACGTTCAATGACCATCATACTAGGCTTCCTCGTCTGGGCTTTCGCCAAATCAACTCGGCCTTATAAATAATCATAGGTCATATTAGTGAAGTTATTTTTTAAGAAATTTTCTCTTATGCAATTAAAATTCACCAAAACAAAGGTGGTATGTAGCCAGAAGTAATGTCATGCTTTGTGCAAATCCAACATTGAAGATTTCAACTTATCTTTCGCAAATCCAACATTGAAGATTTCAACTTATCTTTCAGCGCTTCAGTATGTGAAAATCTTAAGCCATAACGATAGTCGCAGTGCTGACCCGACACGGAGCCGTGTTTCGGAATGTGTATAGTTATTCAGAAGAACAAGTTGCCGCCGCACTAGAGGGCTCTCTCCTCCTTGATGAGAATGCTGAAATCATTGAAACATATACGTGGGAACAATTTTTAGAATTGAAAAAACGGGTTATTCGATCTGAGTTACATTCTGCTACATTGTTGCAGTATATCAAGACTGAAAGGATCCCTAGGGGTCTACGAATTAACCTAGAACCCTCAATATATCCAGACAATGAAGAGTTTGTGCAGCGATGGATTGCCATTTTAAATAAATGTGCATTGGATCTTATGCTCCTTTTGATCGAGTCTACTAATAAACTTGCAGAGTCCATTCGTCCGGAATGTGAGATTATGCAATCATATTTACAACAACATTCCACATTGGAAGAATATGATGCTAAATTACAAGAATTTAATACTACTATTGATAAATTTAAGATTGAATTAAAGAACAGTAAAATTAGCAAGTTGAAAAGAGATGAGAAAGATTATGTTTCCGGAGGTATTTATCCTTGGCAGAGGTGCGTAAAAACCAATCAACCGAGAAAAGTCGCTTTTGCCGGCTCTTCTGAAGATTCGTCTGGGTCAGAAGAGGAGGTCCCTCCAGTTGCCAGTACTGCACAAAATTATAGGGGTAGAGGTACTTACCGATCATTTCGTCCTCAACAACGACGATTTTTTCGGTATTCCCGTCATCCCACGGCTCCAGATTTAGAACAGAGACCATTCACCAGATCTCAGAACCGGAACACAACATCGTAAATGTGTCTGGAACTCAGCTTACACAAGATCAATTAGCAGTTTTACAGAAAGGTCTAACTTTCATCCCTTATCATCGGTATGATGCATTTTATACTAGAATAGCACTGTACAGATTTTTTCGGAAACTTCAGCTTGTATTGTTCTTTTCACTTAATCCCCCTAAGGCTGATTGCTCTATAGTCCATCCACGCTCCAATTGGTTACCAGCGGGCCCAATAGATCCACATATTAAAACCTATATGGAATTGGTTCTGTTGGATGTAGTTCAAATCGAATCAACTTATATTGGTCCCAGATTTAATCTTACAAAAGGAGAATTTGCTGCAATGTTGTCTTTAAAGAAAGAACAATCTATCATTATAAAAAAAGCTGATAAAGGAGGTTCAGTAGTTGTTCTAAGTAAAACAGCTTATGTTTCAAAAGTGTTACAACACATACAAGATCCAACTAAGTATGAAGTGTTGAGCAGAGATCCTACGGTTGAATTGCAGGAACACATTACGATATTGGTTAATGAATTTCTAAATCTGGGTTGTCTTACCCCTAGAGAAGCGCGTTATCTTGTTGTTGAACATCCGATGGCTCCCACGATTTATATGGTCCCTAAAATCCATAAGGACATGGTGGACCCACCAGGATGCCCAATAGTAACTACTATTGGTTCTCTCCTGGAGCCTCTGTCCACTTTTGTTGATGTAGTGTTACAGCCTTTTGTGTCTCAATCGAAGTCTTTTTGCAAAGATACAAAACATATGCTGGTAAAACTTGATGAAATAGATAATGTGCAGGATACCCTATTAGTCACAATGGACATTCAGGCATTGTACACCAGCATCCCTCAGCGGGCGGCACTTAATATCATAGAGACTACTTTAAATAAACGAGTACGGCCACACCGTATTCCCACTACATTCTTGATGCAGCTGACAGAGATAGCTCTCTGTCAAAATTTTTTCATGTTTCAAAAAACGTGGTATAAGCAGATACATGGAACTGCGATGGGGGCCACTATGGCCCCCAGTCTGGCTAATCTCTATGTTACACAGTTCGAAGAGTCTTGTTTATATGATGCTGTGGAATTTCTAAATGTCTCACATTGGACTAGATACATTGATGACGTGTTTTTTTTGTGGCACGGAAATCAAGATACACTTATGCATTTTTTGAATTGGATTAATTCTTTGGACAGTAATTTACAGTTCACTATGGCATTCCATCAAGAGCACATTGATTTTTTGGACATTCACATTTCTAAAAATGCTAACAAGTTGGCAACTACGATTTTCCGTAAATCTTGTGAACGTAACACCCTGTTGCACTTTTCCAGTTTTCACCCTTATCAGTTGCGGAAAAATCTGCCAATAGGGCAATTCTTGAGGTTAAAACGAATTTGCAGTACCGGGGAGCAATTTCAGTTACAGGCAGAACAACTAGCCATAAGACTTTTACAACGTGGATATCCAATACGATATATTAAGACTGCTTGGAAAAGAGCCACAAATGCACAAAGATTTTGGTTATTGTTGGATAAAACCATTGATAATTCCTCCCCTTTGGTCTGCACCATTCCTTTTTCTGACAGAGCTGCCTCTATTGCACGTTCAATTTCACATCATTGGTCTGTTCTACGATTGCATAATGATCTGTTTCAGAACAATCCTATTATTGCCTACAGTAGAGGACGCAATATCGGAGATACAGTGACACATTCGTTTTTACAAGAACCATTAGAAGATATTTTACCACATGGCACCTGGCCATGCACAGGATGTTCGATGTGTAACCAAGCTATCACTGGTGCGACCTGGACAGAGGCAAGAGGGTATTTACATACTGCTCACCATTATACTGATTGCCGGTCTACTCATGTAGTCTATCTGATTGAATGCCCGTGCAGACTCTGCTACGTAGGAAGAACAAAAAGGATGATCCACACACGTTTAATAGAACACCGCAGCTGTATCACTACAGAAAAACTGACAGCTCCTGTGGTAATGCACTGTAAAGAGTTCCAACATTCATTTGACATGTTGCGATGGAGAATTTTAGAAAAAATCCAACACCATCCCCGAGGGGGAAATATCAATAAAGTTCTCAATACAAAAGAACAGCAGTGGATTTTCAGGTTAAACACTGTCAGCCCAGCTGGGCTTAATGCCTCCATTGAATGGTACACGCTCATTTGATTTTAGGGGCGTGGAGGTTGTCATTTGATAAGTGGGAGGAGTTGTATGACGTCAAGGTTTCATCAAAAGCAGGGGTTCCGGGAGATACCGGAAATGCCACGAAAAATGCTGAAGCGCCATTTTTGAAAAAAGTTCAACAACTGTGTAAGTACTAGTGCGCTCAGACGGCTGTTTCTCTTATAACTATAGTCCACTTATAAATTTTCTACGGATCAGCTAAGACTTTTTTACTTTGATGTAAATTATTGTTTCGACGCAGAATTACCACCCTTGAAGAAGGACTGATAGATGGTGAAAGCAGTCCGAAACACGGCTCCGTGTCGGGTCAGCACTGCGACTATCGTTATGGCTTAAGATTTTCACATACTGAAGCGCTGAAAGATAAGTTGAAATCTTCAATGTTGGATTTGCGAAAGATAAGTTGAAATCTTCAATGTTGGATTTGCACAAAGCATGACATTACTTCTGGCTAAATACCGCCTTTGTTTTGGTGAATTTTAATTGCATAAGAGAAAATTTCTTAAAAAATAACTTCACTAATATGACCTATGATTATTTATAAGGCCGAGTTGATTTGGCGAAAGCCCAGACGAGGAAGCCTAGTATGATGGTCATTGAACGTTGTTAGCTGTGCAGCGTCCATAATATCTGGTTCAAGGTGAAGAGCACTGGGTTATTTATTATCATTGGCTCACTCCCAATACTTTTCGTTTATAACTTGAAGTCCTACTCTATTGTATTCGAGGTGACACCTGTTTGAGGTTTATAACATAGCAGTTGGGCAAATATGCGCTATTTGTATATGTATTTGCTTATTTTTACGAGCACAATATTAATGTTATGACCTTTAATGTAAAAAGAACAATGTTAAAAGTTATATCACTAGTGACCATGTTACTGTTAGTAAAGTGAAATGCTAACAAACTGTATCTGTTAAAGCACAATATTAATGATATGACCTTCAATGTAAGAAGTTGTTATACCTGTAAACCGGAGTGAAGGCTTGCACCAAACTTCGGTATATAAAACACACAAATAACAATACATAAAAAAAAATAAATATTGAGTTTTTCCTGCTCATCCTTTTGCAGGAAATCTTTCTTTTTCACATTATATGGAAAATAGCTATTTTCTTCTTGAAAATGCAAATTTCATTTTAGTGACATTGCATCCAAATGATGATGAATCAATTACATGAAATAATATCCTGGCAGCTTTTCAAAATCATGCATTTCTTCTATTTAGAGCCCATGCACAAATATCTATTTTATGCTATTTTCAACCCTCGCCTTGAATTCTGACTGAGTACCATATATTGGAGCTCATATCTTTATATTAGAAACTGCATCTTTTATTCATTTACTTTTAATATAGACTTTAATGTACATTGTTTATTTCCAATGATTGATTGCCCAATTCTAAATTATAGTACAAGCAATATAAAGTGGCAAAAATAAATGAATTACAGAAGCATAATGATGCCATCGACTTAGTGACATGAGAAGTAATTCATACCGTCCCAATTTTTTTTTTATATTTAACAAATAAACAATATACAAATAAGTTGAACCAGCATTTTAAATCTTTCATACACAGATCATATCAATAATCTTCATATTACATCTCTGGATTCTTCCTCAGAATGTATTAGATTGCTAAAGTTAATAAAAATGCATATATTGTATGATTTTATAATCTGTCTCTTACTTGTTAATAAACTTGCTTTATATAGAAAGAGAAAACAACATAATGGGTTAGATTTCCCTTTCTAACCATGACTGAGCAAAGAACTATGACTACTGTCTTAGTCTACTTGAAAATGTAGAAATAGCTCTCAAAAAAAAAACTAGTCACAGATGTATTACTTTAGTCCAATAAAGGGGAATTGTCTACAACTTGTTTCTACACAACCAGAATTGGGAAAGGACAGATGAAATATCTGATGATATAAATACTAGTGCAATGTATAATATTAATGCACCTATAAGCATAGCTTACAATACTTTAGAAGAATAAAAAAGTTGTTTTAATAGAGCATTTTAGAGTATTGATAATTATAATCTCTACTAGAATATTATCACCAAACTTTGAGGTTTTTTTTTCAATCTACAGCACTGACCACTAGATACTTAGAGGTAGATTTTTTTTTTAATTTTTAATTTATGCGTTTTCAAAAAATACAAGAAATAATAATAGAATACAGATATAATGCAATCCACATATTAGGTTATTAATATAACAAAATAATATCTATATCATCAGGAAATATGGGGAGAGTTAATGCAAAATAAGCAGAAATAGGTATAGAGGAACAGTAGGATCCAATACATCATTATAAGAGGCTATATCTGGTTAACATTCTAACTCTCCTAGCCAGTTGCTGTAGTCACTGGTGGATGAGAGTCCAGAAACACCAGGAGTTGGGAAACTTCAAAGAAAACATATTTATGATTGGAATACACTACTTCACATTTGCAAGGGAACTTAAGTAAGAATCTAGCCCCGATAGCTTCCACTCCTGGTTTCAATTCGAGAAATGTCTTTCTCCTTTCTTGTGTTGTTCTAGCCATATCCAGGTATATCCAGATTTTTTCTCCATGAAAAACTTCCAAGCGATGTCGAAGAAATAAATGTAAGACTGCATCACGGTCTGATGAAAATACAAATGACACATATAATATTGATCTTAATGGTATCGGAGTTTCCAGCATTGTCTCAAGTATTTCAGTCAGATTTAAAGGTTCCTCCACTAGATTATTTCCAGTGGGAATAGCTGGAGTAGATCTTGAAGAAAGATAGTAAGCTTTAGAAAGTACAGGTAATGTTTGTTGAGGCATCTTTAGAATCTGAATTAAGTATTCTTTAAACAAATCCTTTGGAGATATCGTTTTCATCTGAGGAAAATTTAAAACCCGAAGTTTTAGGTATTTTAGCGAATTTTCAATAGTTTCCAGTTTTTCTCATTAATTATATCAGATCTTATAAATTTTTTGTTGTAATACTTCTAAGTTTACCATCCGACCTTCAAGCTTTTCCAGATTGTTCTTATTAGTAGATATTAAACTTTTTAAATTAGAAAAACGCTGTTGTGACTCAAAAGTGATTTGAGTCAGATTCACAATTGCAGTTTCAAGTGATTTAATTGCCATCCAAAGATAGCTTAAAGTTATCTCTGCTGGGTTTGAAGGTAAAATTTACCTCTCCAGCAGTCTGGGCTCTCCTATTCCCCCCACAGCCTGGGCTCCACCTCCGGCCCGACCGAAACCACACCGACTGATCCACCAGAGTCCCCAGGTGACATGGGGATAACAGGCCCCTTATGAGCAAAATCAATGTTCCTCTCCAATATTTCTCCAATAGTGATATCAGACGTACCTTCAGTCTCTCTGGGTCCCAGAGGTGAATGTTGAGGTGGGGAGGGAGTACTAGGAGGGCCGGGGCTCAACGATATCACTTCGACAGGCAGTGCCGACTCCCACTCTGAGTAGGCTTCTGCAGTGGCCCTCTCCTCTGGCGTCATTCCAGATGTCGACAAAATGAAGGTAGAAATCCGTGGCTGTGAGGTCAACAGCAAGGGAGATGAGGTTGATATCTCCCTTACCTTAGCTTTCCACTTGGTATGTGCCATTATCCGCAGCAAAAGAGAAGGTAATAATAAATTTCAATTCAGAACGGAGAGCTCCTCTTGAGCGTCTGCCTCAGTCAGCGGCCATCTTATCTCTCCCCAGGGGTAGATTTTATAATGTGCATGTCTGTGTGTGCGCGCTTCTCGGTGCACACACATGGACGTGCCAATTTTATAACATGGCACGAACATGTTATAAATACATGGGCCATGCGCAAAGGGAGGGGACTTTAGCAATTTCCGCGTGGCGATACATTTTGGCCTTCCCCAGTTCCCTCCAATTAAGTAGCGGACTGCGAGGGAACTCCCTACCCCTCTACCCATACTCAGTCCCTCTTCCCCTCTCCTCTCCTCTCCTCTCCTCCCCACCCCCTAAACCCTACCTTTTTTTTGTATTTTTCTTTGTTTTGCACCTTACTTCAGCTTGAGCTGAAGCAAGTTGCATGCGACAACCGGCTGCCATTGTGTGAGTGTTCGGGACAGCAAATAATGGCACTTTCTTGGTCCACCACCGCCCCGCCCGACCCCACTCGGAATATGCCACTGGCCTGCCCCTTCGAAGAAGCCTGGAACTTGTGCACGTACTGGGTTTTATGCACGTGGCCAGGCCCTTTTGAGAATTGCCACATGGCCAGGCCCAAACGCGCTCGTAAAGCCAGGATTTTACAAGCGCAGGGCTTTTAAAATCCAGACTTTTAGTGAAAAATAATAGCAAAAGCTGAAAAATTCTGTTTCTATTTATGGATCTATCAATTGCATTTTTTGGCCAGGCCAGACAATAAAGACTGTTTCCTAATTTTGCACAATTAAAGCAACATACACAATATTATATTTTATACAATATAATGAGATCCTATGGTTGAGTAATTCAGCACAACCCAATAATGATCCTCCCTCCCCTTAGCCTGGATGGTGTCATCCTATACCCACAACAAAAGGTAAAGAGTGGAAGTCATCTTGAACTCTGCATTGAGCATGAAGTACCACATAACAGCAATGACAAAGAAGGCATTCTGGTACCTCCAAAAGGTGAAACAACTAAGCCTTTTTTTTTTTTACAACCAGCTAACCTAAAAACAGTCATGCAAGCTATAGTACTTGCTCACTAAAAGGTGAATTTTAAAAGCCGGATGTGCCCCAAAATCGTGAGATGCCTGCGCATGTAATGCATGTGCTTCTCCACCTGATTTTATAAGCTGCCATCCTGCGCGCTCAAGTTCTAGTATGTGAATATCTTGTATCAATGTTAAAAGGGGTAGAATGTGGGTGCAGAATGCTTGAGGCATGCACATTCCAGGGTGGAGCCATGAGATGAACCAAGCAAGTACCTACATGCCTGTACACGCACCCATGTATACTTGAACATAAAGTTACTTCTGCTATAGAGGAGGTGTAAGTCTCAATAAAACTATTTCCAGGCATCTCTGAGATGTTTGAGGTGGTCTGGGTTAACTAGAGGCAGTGCAGGCTAAGGAACCAGGGGAATTTGGAGGACCTAGCTATAGCCTGGGTAAACTGGAGGATCAACTGGTGAAACTGGTCATGGCTTGGGCACGTACCTGTTGTAAAATTCCCTCAATTGCTCATCTCAAAGCTGACATTACATGGCTGTGCATGCACACTTGTAAAATTAGGAGCACACATTCCTGCTCCATGCCTATTTCATAACATGTGCTTGCATGTGTGCACAGGCTATAAAATTGCTGTGTATCTGGCCATGCACCCATATACCCATGTATACGTGTGCCCGCGAGCCCGCTTGAAAGTTACCATCTTAGGAGATCATTTTTCAAAGGAGTTACATGTATAAACATAGCATACTAAAGGGTCCATTTTAAGAGCATTGCCTGTACAAAAATGCCCATATATGTGAGTATGTGAGTATGTGAGCTGCATGTGAGCAAAGCAGATTTTAAAAGCCATGATTTTTTTTATGCGCATGTATGTTCATACGCAAGAAGAAGGTAAGTGGGCAAAAAAGGGGCAGGACATGGAATTTCCAGGGCAGGGCCAATAGTTTCATGTATAACTCCATATTTTAAAACCAGAGGCCACAGCGTGCAATGGCTTGTTAGCCATGTATATTTACTGCTGCTCCTGATGAGGAGCAAGTCTGCAGAAATTGCATTTTAGGGCTTACGTGAGAGGGTTAGGGGGTTGGGTCAACTGGGAGGCATGCAGGATGAAGAACCAGAAGATGCTGGATGACCTCAACATTGACTGCGCAAACTGGAGGACTAATTGTAAAAACTGGGAATGTCCCTTGCACAAGCATGTTTTAAAATCCACTTACATATGTGCATTAACTGGCAAAGTCCTATAGAAGATACACTAAGTAGGTTTCCTGAAATAATATCTTAAAATTAGAAGCATACGTATGCACAGTAGGCATATTTTAAATCATAAGCACGAAAGTACAAATGCAAGACTTTATATAGCAGAGCCAGTCTATATCTTGTATTAAGTTAATTTTTATGCAGTCTGATCTAACACTATTTGGATTATTATCATTAAATCTATCTTGCTTCCAATCGGTGTAAAAGTAGGTTTTGAATAATATAGTATGTGATAACAGCACTCGAGGGCTATGTTTTTTCCATGTATGACGTTTAGAAATCCCCATGAAGAAGCTATTTTCTTATAGTGAAACAGATTTCTTTTGGGGTTTCTTTGAGGATATTTAATTTTATGGTTTGTTAGGCTGGATGTGAATACAGATTGTATGGATTGTATATATGGATAAGGGTATAGGTATGATTGATATGTGATGGTTTCAATAAGTTTTAATATCTATTTGTGACCCAGGGCTCTTGTAAGTTTGGGTTTTTATTATAGAACTTTGTATACATTTTGTATTAACAAGTAATGTTTAAAAATGGAGTATCAATAAAATTGTAAAATAAATTGTAAAATATTTTGTAAAATACATTGTATTCCCTTTTTTCTATTTCATTGATAGATTCAAAAAATCCATTAAAGGCTGTTCAACATTCTCTTTTTTTCCCCAAAGATACATTCTTTAACATGGTCTTAAAAGTTTTATGCAAGTTGTAAAGCACAAATCAGCTGGTAGGGAATTACAAAATGTTGACGAGGGCATAGAAAATACCCTTTCTTAGGTCTCAGCCAGGTGTGCCATGTACATTGATGCAACACTGAGGATACTTCTTTGATAGGCGCACAAAGCCGAAAATGGGCTGTACAAATGCATCATTGCATTTGTCCATGGTAAAGAGTCCAGAGTCACTAGTTTATGGATTAAAATTAGCATTGTATATTTAACCTGATGTGCCACAGGTATGAATTTGCCAGGACTGGGAAAATATAATCACAAACATTTCCTCCAAAATTCAATCTGGCAAATGGCATTCTGAAAAACTTGTATAGCTTTTAGTGCATAATTGGGTAGAGCAATATAAACAGGACTGCAATAGTCCAGAAGTGGTAAAATAAAAGCCTGCACAACTGTCCAAAAATCACTAGATTCCAAGAGAGGCTTAAGACCATGAAGCAACCTTAATTTTAAAAAATCTGATTTAAGAATGGACCCAATTTGAAGTTGTAATGAGAGATTAGAATGAACATGGACTCTGAGGCACCTGAAATAGCTGATAAAGAGCATTCAATTAATACTGGTAGTGATTGTGGAATTACTGTTTTCCAAGATAATAGATTAATGCAGATTGACAGAGATTGGCATCTTTTTTTTTTTCAGAAAAAATATTTCATTTGTAATCAAAATCCCCCAGAAGTAGGCATATTTACTGAAACATAGCCATTTCAGAACTTCTGTTTTAATATTTGATCTTTGAATCAATCTCCCGATCTTGTTGTTTGTCTGTCCCTTAGGCGCGCACGCGCGGAAGCCGGGAATTTAAAGGGGCCACGGCGAGAAACTTCGGCCCGGCCCCCAACCCATCATCAGCTACTGAGGCCTATATATAGGCCACTTCTAACACTCTTGCTTTGCCTTAGCAACAGGTCGTACTCTGTTGAGTAGCTAGTTGTTGTTTCCTCATTCCAGCTCCTATAAACCTGTCTCCGAGTTCCTGATCCAGTTCCTACCTCCGTGTTACAGTTCCTGCTCCGCTCCTTCCTCTGTGTTCCAGTTTCTACTACATTCCTGCCTCTGTGTCTCAGCTCCTGCTCCCACTTCAGCTTGACTCTCTGGTATTCCTGGTCGGCTGCCCGTCCTGATCCTTGGCTTGTCTCCGGTCTCCTCTACTATGCTGCCTGCCCTGATTTCAGGCCTGACTCCTCGTCTTGCACCCTTGCTACCTGCCACGACCTCAGGACTATCTCTGTCTCTTCTGCTCTGCTGTCTCTTGGACCACTCACCAGATTCCTCTTTGCCAGGAGACCTCTGCCTAAGTCCTGCCAGCCCCGGCACCCAAGGGCTCAACCTGCGAGGAACGTGAGTTGGTAAAGGTGAAGGTCCTGTCAGGTCTCCTGGTCCTGTTCCGCCTCCCAGCTACGAGTCCCACTGCGGGCCTTCCTTCAGCGGATCTTCTATGCACTCTAGCCAGCTCAAGGGTCCACGTTACACAACAGTTAGCTAGCTAAGTGGGGGTAGGACAAGGGCATGCCAGAGTGGGGCTACTTATCCAGCTAACTCAGCTAACTCAGCTGGATAAGTGCTGATATTCAGCCTTATCTGGCTAAATTATCTGGCTAAGTTAGCCAGATAAGATAGAGCTGTTGTTGAGAAAGTCTAAAGTTAGTTGGATAAACTTATCTAACTGACTATGAGATAGCCTGGTATATTCAGTAGCATAGCCATGCTAGACATGTTTACTTGGCTAACTTGCTCAATTGGATAGCAGTTCAATATGGAATAATAAAAGACTTATGCGCCTAAAGTCCAGCCTGATAATGAGTTATGCCATTACAATTTAGGCACATAAGTTGAGGGCATTCTGGAGGCGGGGAGGAAGCATTTCAGAGAAAAGTGGAAATGCTGAAAAATTAAGCAGCTAACTCCAATATTCAGAGTTAGCTGCTTAACTTATGAGGCTAACTCTGGTCATTCTGCTGACCTGTCCTAAATTTAGCTGTGTAAATATATGAGGCTAACTTTAAAATAACCAAGTATATTCATCGGTGCGACCAGATAGCTGTATGTACCCTGCTAATTAGTCAGATTTATTTATTTATTTATTTATTTATTTATAGGTTTTTATATACCGACAACCGTTTGCACATCGTGTCGGTTTACAGATAACTTAAATCTTTTGGCAGTTTTATCCGACTAACTAGGTGAGCTGCTTAGCAGCTGAATATTGCCCCTTTATCATTTATCTTAAAAAGTTTGCAATTATAAGTTCCAAAGGGCCAAAATGAGTTGCATTTAGTCTGAGATTCAATTCTGATGCGTATTTTCAAAGCCAGAGACGTTATGATGATGGATCTTATACAGCCAAGGAATTCTAGGAGATATCCAGAGCAAATCTCGTAGTTGCACTCAGCACAGAAGGTTCAAAAAACACTGTGGAGAGTACAATGTGCTACACATAGTTCCAAATAGTTGTTGTGCTGGAGGTGGACCCTTGGCCTAGTGCAGGATTGGTACAGCCCTCTGAGGGATCCCAGAGAGCTCCTGCTGCCAGGAGGCAGAGCACACGAGACAGAGGCTGACAGGAACTTCACCTATAAGAGTCCAGGAGCTCCGAGGGTTGAGCACTTGGATTCCCGGACTGCCTGGGCTTAGGTGGGCCTCTGGGGGTCTCCTGGAGAGATGACGGAGAGGTGTGCCCACCAAGAGAAGAGGTGCGCGGCTGTCGGTGAACAGGCGAGCTAGACCGGAACCAAGAGTACCAGAAACCACGGGAACAAGGTAGGAACTGAAGGTCCTCCGTGTAGAATAGGCAGCACCTAGTGGTCCAACTTGAAGAAGGCCATGGTCGGTGTTGAAGCAGGCAGACCTGGTGGTCACAGGAGGAGCAAAGAGAGTGTCCGAATGGAGCGCAAGGGTCAAAGCTAGGGTATCCATCTGAGGATAGTCAGCCAAAGCGAGGGTCAGTTCCAGGTATCAGTCCGAGCATGGTCAAAGGTAAGCAGAGTTCAGTTCCAAGTATCAGTCCAAGCGAGGTCAGAGACAGGCCGAGGTCAGTACCGGGTACCAGTCCGAAAGGGTACAGCCTGGGTAGCAAGATGAGGAACAGACTCAGGAACAAAGGAACTCTGGAACAGATGCTGGAACACAGGAAGGACCACGGGAACATAGAGCAAATGCAGGAACACTGGAATAGGCACAGAACACTGGAATGCAGGAACACTGGAACAAGCACAGGAACAAGGACGGCAACTAGCTTCACACTGAGGTGATGACCCAATTGCCAAGGCAAGGTTCTGAGGAAGGGGACTCGCCTTATATATGGAGGTTAGGTGACGTCATCGCTGTGCGCCGCAGAGCGCTTTCTAACCCTGGGCCCTTTAAAGGGCTGGGCAGTCTGCGCGCGTGCACCTAGGGGCGGACCCGACGTGGAGGAGGACGCCGAGCTGTGCTGAGAGGAGCGCTGGGAGGTCAAAGACCCCAAAGGGCCTGGGGACGCTGCTACAATGCACGTGGGACCCACTGGAGTGAGGGCGAGGTGAGCAGAACCGGGCATGGGCCTAGCGCGGCTAGGACGCACAGCAACAGTAGTTGGAATCTGAGGCTAATCCCTTGGATGGCCTCAGATTCTGTGTGGGAGGTACAGTAAATACTCAATGGACTTGACTATGTAAATTGGAGTAATTTCCCTGCATTAGAGATGCAGTCAGTTACTCTCACAACATTTGATTCAATTACACATTACAATTTCTCATTCTTTTATGTACTTCTACTATTCATCTTCATACATTTGTGTTCAGCTTTCAAGAGCTATGTTTCCTTCATCAGGTCATTAAAGGGAACATTCCTCTGAAAGCAAATTACAAATCTACTTAGTCAATAAAAAGGCATTTCCTACTACAATATTTTATTTAAGTCCCTGGGAAGCTAACTGACAGATGATTTGATTAGCTATCAGAAATGCTTGGAACTGAAGTCTCTGGATGCCTTGTGATTGTACATAACTGAAATAGGACATCAACTAAAGAAAAGCGGTTTAGAACATAAACCAATATCATCAATCATTATCTGACTAATTATATTGCAGCATGTTTTCCAACAGCAGAACATAGCTGTGAATAACAGGCTGGTTGATATGAACAAAAAAACTAAGAGCTCAAAAAACTAGGACAATGAAAATGAAGGAGACATACATTCCCTGGTGGCTCAGTGACAACACTCAAATTCTGATCCCTGGGGCACCTGGGGCTGGGCTACAGAGTTTTCAGCCCCTGAAGAAGAGGAAGAGAGTCCCATCTTTCATATAATAACAGTATTAGTGGTCACATTTTGGGTGCATGTATACCAGATCCTAGTAAAAACTTCAGACTTTGTCCCTCTGTTGCTATGTTGGTCAGGCTAGAAGGAAGTAGGGGTATGCAGAGTCAAAAATTTATTTTGGTTCATTCAGTCACACATTTAGTAGATCACAGACAGTCATCATGTTTGTCTCAAGTGGAAAAAAAAGTTGTTTGTTTGTTTCATTTGTTTTTTCATTGAAGTCAGTGGGAGAAGCAATCTATAGGCCCCCATGGACTACATTGTTAAAGAAAACATGGGCCAGGGCTGGGTCCCATAACCAAGGCCCAGGCCTAGGCCGAGGCTTAATGAAGAGTCCTGTTGGTAAGGCTTAGGCCCAGGCCCAATGGCTGGGCTTGAACCTAGGCCAAGGTCCAATGCCGGCCATACCTCAAAATGGCGTCATACACCTTGAGAAAAGCACTGTAGTGGCATCACTGTGGAAAATCCTTCAGGCAAACAGCATTATTTTTTTGTCAAAAGAAGAAAGAAGTTGGCAGAATGCCTTATCCCGGGCCTCTGGACCTAGGCCTGATTCTTGGAGATGAGACCTGGCTTTGGGCCAAGTCTCAGCATCTGGCCTAGGCCTAGGCTCTGGCTTTGGTGAGGGTACTCTGGCCCCTGCACCAAGCCTAGGTCTCAGCAATGGGACCAGGCCAAGGCTTCATTCAGCAGGAGGTCTGTTATTTTATTTATTTTTATAAACAGATATAAAAATACACCAACATTTTCAGATATTTTCTTTGGAGGTTATTTTTGATTTGGTCCATTTATAATAAACCAAAAATAGCTTCATTTGCCACATTTTGTGCATCAAATGCACATCCTTGGATGGAAGGGAACTATCAAATGGAAAAAAAAAGCCTTAGGTAGCCTTCAATAATGGCTATATAATCTTAAAGTTAGAATAACAACATATTTGTTCACTAGAGTTGAGAAAAGACTTGTTGAAAATGCTTGGCTTTATAAAATGTGTGATTCTGAGAAAAATCTCATTGTATTATACTGATAGACATTTAGTTTGACGTCAAGCAATTACTGTGACTTACTTCTGCATTGAGATGTCTTTCCTCAATATTCCGTCAGAACAGTTCTCAACATTGTGAGTGACTGAGGTACTTTTTTTTTCCTGAATGGGAACGCAGTACAGTTGATCCATTATGTAACCTTGGATGTTATGATATTGGCCCCAATGTTACCCCTTTTGTTACCAGAATGAAGGTGTGCTGCCTGTGCTAAATTAAATTTGTTCTTGTAATGGTGAGGTCATGTTTGGTGTAGATGATAGCACTGACAATGAGATTTGGATTGTCTGGGAAGAGTAGCCTGTTACCATTTTACTACTAATGATGGAGGCAGCTGTGGTGGGTGTGTCTGAAAGTAGAGCTGTCATGTTGCCAGCCTTGTTGGATAGTCTATCTCCTGCATGGTAGCATATTCTTCCCACTAGAAGAAGGAAATTTAGGGAAACCAATGGACCAGTTGCTTTATTCTGTCTTCTCTCCCATGCAACCTGTCAGCTGTGGCACAGAGATGCAGCAGCAGCATGGAACACATAGTGCAGCCTGTCCTTCCTCTACATCTATGCTTCTAGTTAAACTTGGAAATGTGTGAGTGGAGGGCGGAGGGAACCAATGCAGATGGGCAGCAATGAACATGCTAAGAATTATAGCCTGCATTACTGCTATGTTGATAGAATTCCAGAGGATTGGGAGGGGGCTGAAAGCAAGGCATGGGTGGAGATAAAAAGATGCAAGAGATAATGGGGAGGATGAGAGCAGAGATTACAGAAGGGTGGAAGAATCAAGAAATGATGGAGGAGAGGAAGAAAAATGATGGATGGTTGGAAATGAAAATGAAGGTTGGGAGGGAGAAAATGATGAGGCTGGGATGAATAGGGGAAGAGAGAAAGAGGGAACTGTGAGGAAAAGATGGAGAAAGAGATAGGGAAGAGGAGAAAAAGAGGAAAAACCTGGTGAAAATAGAAATTGAGGGAAGATGGGGTGAAGAAAAGAATGATGATAAGCAGGAGGGAGCAGTGGCTAAGTGAAGAAAGGAGCAGAAGAGAAAGAAAAGGGTAGGTTGGTGGAGAGAAACTGTAGTTGAGGGAAGGGTAAATGAAAATCAAAGAAGGTAAAAAAGGGACATGTAGGAGGACAGAGATTAGAAAGGGGGGTAAGATAGGTGAGAAGGAAAGGGGTGATAGAGAAAGAGGAAGGTTATTGGGAAAGAGGAAAGAAATGAGGAGGGAAAAGGGTGGAGATAGAGGAGGGGTGAATCAGAGATAATACAAGGACTATAGGAAAGTGATGAGGGGAGGAATAGAAGAAAGGGAGAGGGAGTAGGAGTGCAGGAAAGAGAGATGGGGATAAGTGAATGAGAGAAGCAAGGGAAAAAGTTGGAGGAGAGAGAAAAGGAGAGGTAGAGAAAAAACTGAGGTAAAGTTGAAAAAAATGGTTGAGGTGAGAAAAGTTGAAGTAGGACCAAGATGAAGGTAGAATTGAAGGGGAAGAGAGATGAGAGAAAGAAGTATATAGAAGAAAGTTAAGGTTTGGAGAGAGAGGAAAGCAAAGATAGATGGATAAACAGAGGAGAGAAACAAGGAAGGGAAAGGTTGGAGAAGGGAAGGGATGGAAGAGTAAAGAGATGTGTGTAATAGAGAAGGGAGAATGGAGAAAACATTGTTGGCCAGAAGAAGGGCCCAGGGCACCCCCTAGTCCCAGGCTCAGCCAGCACCATTTTTCAAAATGGTGCTGACTGGCCTTTTCCCCTACCATATGACAACATTTGCCAGTTAATATTAGGACTACTCTATGGCACAGCCAAAGCAAGCCACATAAGCAAGATGGCTAACTCTGAATACTGGAGTTAGCTGAATAAGTTATCCAGCAAACTTAGACCTAGATTCATCATTTTGCTATAAATTCTGCATGAATAGTGCCTGCAATGAAAAAAGGGGCGTGGCTAGAGAACATTTTGAGATACCTCAACACATACTATTTTACCACAATGTGCCTTAAATTTATCAAACCTGTGATATTTTCACTTCACAAGCTCCAGCGTCTTTGGTTCTTCAGTTTGTCTTCATTCTTCAGTTCTAGTGGTTCCTGTTTTCCATTCTGCAGGTCTTTGGTTTGCCTTCCTGCTTGCCCACCTCTTCTACTTCTTGTCTCCCTGCCCTGCCTATACATCCAATCTTTCCTTTGGATGGCTCCTTGGTGTTGAGCTTGGCCTGACTTCTGTATAGCCCTGACTGCTGCCTGCCATTGATCACTGCTTGATTCACGGATACCCTAGACTGACACCTGCTTTCGACCACTACCTGACTCCTGGATACTCTTCACAAACACCTGCCACGAACCTTGGCCTGCTACTGGACATGCATCAACTATGCCTACTCCAACTGAGCTTCTTTTTAACGGGATCTCATCACCACCGCAGAGGACCCACCTAAAATCTGCTGGCCCTAGCTCCCAAAGGCTCAACCGAAGAGGTACGAGGGCTGGTAAAGGAAAAGCTCCAGTTGGGCCTCTGCCTCATCCAGGTCATCCTGCTGAAGGAGGGGACCTACAGAGCTTCTCCTTGCAGGTTGTGTCAACCCCATCTCGGCCTAAGGATCCACTCCCACAACTGATTGCCAAGGCCATGGATCCAGTGGACTTGACTGTGCTGCAGGCTGTTCCAGCAGCAACAAACAGCTTTATAATGCTTCGCTGCAGCAGTGGACCCTGACTGCAACTGCTGTCCCACCTCTTACTGTCTCATTACCAGTACTGCCTTCAGTCCTTAATCGGCCCATACCACATTTACCAGACCCACTCTGATTTGCCAGGGATTCCAAGAATTGTTGGGGATTTTTAAATCAGTGCTGTATGCATTTTCAGTTGCAGGCCCCATTATTCCCAGATGAATAAACGAAAACCGCTTACATCCTCTTGCTGCTAGACAGAGCAGTGCTTGCCTGGGTTAGCCCTCTTTGGGAGAGAAGAGATCAAATCATACCTAATCTCCAGCAATTTACAGAACAATTCTGTTCCATGTTTGAGGAACCAGGTCAGTCAACATCCATAGCTTTGGACCTACTTCAGCTGAGTCAGGGGCCCTGAACCTTAGCAGAATAAGCGATGGAATATAGGACCTTGGTTTCCGAGCTGAAATGGCAGGGAAACAGCTTGTTTTCTATGTTTCTAGAAGTTTTATTGCCTAAAATTAAGGATGAGTTTGTTGCTCTGGATCTGCCCACCTCACTAGAAGCACTCATTAACCTCACAGGAAAATAGACAGGCACCTACAAAAATGAGCTCACAAAAGCCATTTGGCACATAAGAATACTACATGTGCATCATCCTTCCAACCCTTGCTTATGTTGGATACCATCATACCAGTGACTCTTCCACTAGAAGTGCCTATGCAATTTGGTTACTCTTGCTTGGCTCCCAGGAAAAGGCCCAACACAGACAACTAGGCCTCTATTTGTATTGTGAGGCATGAGGTCACATCTTAGCTCAGTGCCCTGTGAAGATGAGTAGGGTAGAATACCCAGAGTCAATGGGTTCAGTGACCTTAGGGTTTACTACCTCTATATGCCAGATACTCCTGTCAGTCACCTTGTAACAGTCTTCCATATGTTTCCCCACCCAGACCTTGGTGGACTCCAGCTCTGGATCAAACTTCATATAGCAGAAGCTTGTATTTCAATTCTGAATACCATTAGTTCCTATGGCTCCACCCTTGGTACTCTTGTCCATTTACAGAGATCTCCTTCCTGGACTGGTGATCCCCTCCACTGTGCCACTCACATTATGTATTGGCTCCTCACACACAGGTTATTAGCTTCCACGTACTGTCTAGAGCCATGAGTCAAATTAGTTTAGACTTTTGTGACTGCAGAGACATCAGCCACAGTTTGACTAGTTCACCTTGGAACTCCTCCAGTGGGGGTCTGAATGTACCAAATCCTATATAGAACCTGAAGGGTTGCCTTGTCTGATAGTGACTTCCATCCTTTCAAGATTTCCCACTCCCTGTAGGGAATCCCAAGAAACTCAAACCACTCCACAGCGCTTCCAGGAAAATACCCTTAAAGTAGTCTCAAACAATTACAAGAACAATTGGAACAAGAGAGTTCCAAACAGGAACATTTATAGAAAGAACATAATCTTGCTAAGAGAAAACTTGAGTTATTTATCAAAGGCAAAGATGAAGAGTTACAAATCCTGAAGACCCAACTTTTGCATGACAGTGAAAGAAAGAGTGAGAGGAATCCAAAGCTCCCATATAGTTCTACCAACCAAGAGTCCAAGGAGGAGATAGAAGTCTATACCTTCATGCTGGGGGCTATCCTCTGCCACGACACTCCAGAAGAAACCACTCCCTCATCTGCATCTCTGCTTTTATCCCAGGAATTGGATGAGCTATGGGACAAATGCAACCATTCGGTTGTAGAAGTTAGCATCCAAGCAAAGAAACCCACAGAGGGCCAAAGGGGTCAGTACCCCAGTGCAAGATATAGAAAAGGGACCTTCGGTGCTGGTACCTCCACAAACTCAAGGCCTCAGGGGGGGACTTAAGAGGGGGTACTGTTAAATTTGGCGGTCCATGAGCTGCTGCCCTCATCTCTTAGTTGGCCATCGCTGCCTTCAGATACTGTCAGCGTCATCCTCCAGTCCGACCAGCCATGCCTCTGTGAAAGCCAATGGCACTTGTGGCTGGATGCCTCCAGCCTTGTCACTATTTAAAGGGACTGCAGCAGGAAACACCCCTCCCCCTCCATGACATCTGTTGATGATGACAGCTTAGGCCTTTTTTAAGGGCAATGCTGCAGTCCCAACTCACCTTGGCAAGAGGTTTGTCTACTTGAAGAAGTTTGATTTGCTCCAGAGCCTTTGGTTCTTCAGTTTGTCTTCATTCTTTAGTTCCAATTTGTCTTCATTCTTCAGTTACAGTGATTCCTGTCTTTATTTCTTCAGTTCTTTGGTTTGCCTTCCTGTTTGCGTGCCTATTCCACTCCATGCCTCCCTGCCCTGCCTGTCTATCCCATTTTTCCTTCAGAAGGATACTTTGTATTGACCTCAGCCTGATTTCTAGATACTCATGACCTCTTCCTGCCACTGACTGCTGCTTGACTCACAAATACCCTTGACTGCCACCTGCCTCCGACAACTGCCTGACTCCTGGATACTCTTGACCGCTGCTTGCCACGAACTTTGGCCTTTTACTGGACATGCCTCATCTATGCCTACTCAGACACAGCTCTTTGACGGATATCATTGCCACCAGCAGAGAACCTACCTAAGACCTGCTGGCCCCAGCACCCAAAGGCTCAACCGGAGAGATATGTGGGCTGGTAAAAGCAAAGTTCCAGTTGGGCCTCTGCCTCATCCACATCCACCTGCTGAAGGAGGAAACCTGCAGGGCTTCTCCCTACAGGTTTGTGTCAACCTAAGGGTCCATTCCCACAAAATATATTTCCTTGTTGGTTAAGTCTCTTCTACTTTTGTTTTCTTTCTTCTGTATGTTTTTAGATTTATTATGGACTTTTATCCTTTGCAGGCTTTATTGTTTCATGTTTCTTTGTGTGTTCAGCAGCAGTCTACATCTCCCCCTCCTTCACAGTTTAAATACTGGTAGGTTGGGTAATGATAATACTACCCTTCTTGAATGGATATAAATTGTCCCATTTGCAAATATATTTATTATCCCAGGTACATCTTCCTGTCAATAATGTATCCAAAACGTTCTTTCCTGCAGCAAATTGTTTAGTTATTTTTTTCTGAGGATGCCTTTTGTTCCCTTGTTATAGACAGGAAGTACCTCTGAGAAGGTTGCTGATGTTGCTTTATGTTTAACACCTTTCTTCAACTCATAGTTCTTTTGAATATTACAAATTACCGGTAACCATTGGCCAAGTTATTTGTATCTAGGTATACAATGATATCCAGGTCACTTGCCATTTGCTTTTGTATAACTGACTTCTGAACTTTCTTGCTATCCCTGCTGGTTGAGGCACCTGGAAATCAAATACATTTTCTCTTCCATGGTCAATTCTGAACTTTATATTCCATCCTCACAATGGATTCACCTATCAGAATTCTTTTGATTTTCATTTTGGTATCTCTGCCATCAATTATAAGCTCTTGATTTCAGTTGTCTCTACTATTTATTTTAATCTCTTTTCTCAAATGTTCCCAGAAACTATGTGTGCACCTTAAGTATTTGATTCATATTTTGTAGAAGAGAAGGGCAGGGCAGGCATCTTAAATTCATAGTCCAATTTCTTCCAGAGTCCACGGTGTGATGGATCTCTCTTTCTTTTGGCTTCTGTGCTGGTAGTGCCAAATAAAACAGTCGATAAATTGCTCATTTAAATACTTGCAATTCTGCATCATAGCAACCTGTAAGTTTTCACAAGGTGTATAAATATTGCAGATCTATAGATATTGATTTGTGTAATTTGTCTGGTGCTTCATGCACTTGTATTGTATGTCAATTATAGATAAGGGGAAAAGTATATCAGAGCTTATTTTCCATGTATCTTGTAATTGTGGATCATAGGCCTACAGTGAAAAATTATTATACTTCATGTTTTATTTTGATATTTTAATTCTTGTTTGGGGCCACTTAATAATAACAGGAAATTATCTCAGTAGAAGTTTTCTTTGACTCACATAAAGACCTATACAAGAAACACAGGAACTGAAGTAGGAAGATCTTTTATGAGAAATTATTGGGTTAAGTGAGATTTAAAATCCAGGTTAAAGACTCTTAGTACAAAGTCTGGATTTTAGCCTCTCTATTTATGAAGTCACATATTCTTTAGTGATGTAAAGATAGGATGAACAGAGGTATTGCTACCAAACCATAAGGCTGTCTGCACTTATATGATAATAATGAAACAAGGTATCCTTAGTGTTAGGAAAAGCAGGACAAAGCCTAAAATCAAATAAAATCTGCATCATCTGGAACACATTCAACCCAGTATCTAAACTCGAAATAAACCAAATCGTCAGTAAAATGAAAGCTGTATCCCACTCACTGGACCCAATCCCAGCAAGTACCCTAAAAAAGGTAAACTGCATAATAAGCCTGATAGTCACAACCATAATAAACCATTCACTAGCAGAAGGATTGGCCCTGATGGAGGAAAAAAAGCCGTGAATTAACCAATTATAAAAAAACAAAACCGGCAGAATCGATGATTGGGACAATTACTAACCAATATCCAACCTGCCTTTCATGGTGAAAGTCCTAGAAAAGGCAGTTCTATCTCGATTAGAGAACCACCTAGAAGATAACAATATACTATACCCAAACCAATTTGGATTCAGAAAAAAATCGCTCAACAGAAACCCTACTCATTTCTTTAACTGACCATGTTCTACAAGGCTTTGACAATAACGAGTCAGGTATCTTGGTTCTAATAGATTTAATGACAGCATTAACAGTTGACTATACCCAGCTATGCAAATAACTGAGAGAAATAGGAATAGGTGGATATGTTAATAAAAGGTTTTCTTCTGTCCTAAAAGATAGGAAATTCCAAGTTAAATTAGGTAATCAAAGTTCAGATACCTTTCTGATCGATATAGATGTCACCAAGGTTCAGCACTCTTAGCCATTCTTTTCAACATTTATCTGCTGCCTATTTGCTCACTACTAGCAAATCTAGGACAGTGGCATACTAAAGTATTTGGCACCCAGGGTGGATAATTCCTTTGGCACCCCCCCTGATTCACTTCTCCGTCCCTCCTCCTCCCCTCCCCCCCGTGATTTCTGGTTCCCCTTCCCCTTACACAGGATCACTCTCTCTCTATTGCACACACTTTCACACACCCCTGCACACAGGCTCCCTCCATTTCTCTCTTTCTCACATACACACTTTCACACAGCTCCCTCTCTTACACTCAAACATGCACTCTCACTCCCATATATACACACACACGCAATCATGCTCTAACACACAGACACACACAGACATCTCTCACACATACATAGACAAAAACACTATCTCACTTCCTACCCCACTCCTCATTAGAAGCACAGCAGCAGATTCCTCCTTCAGCTCCTGTGACAGATGGGGACTCTTCATTTTTCTTGAGGGGGCATGGGGGCTGGTGTGGCTGTACTTCCTGCATCTGCGGTGAGGAGGGGGGGCAGTACTATTCCTCTTCCTCCTGCTTTGGGCCGCGACTGCATGACCTTTCCTTCTTCCAGCCCTCGCAGACCCACCACGTAATCTTCTGGGCCACAAGGGGCAGGAAGACGAAAAGGCTATACAGTTGCCAGATCCAGATCCGTGGCACTCTAGGTGGCTGCCCAGTACTTCCACCATTCATAGCCCAGAGGCCTCCCTTTTCTTCTACTGCGAGCGAGATGGGATCTGCTTGCAGTCGCCAACCTCCCAGCTGGCACCCCCCCTAATGGATGTCACCCGAGGTGGACTGTACCCCCTATCCCCCCTTAGTATGCCACTGATCTAGGAATCAACTTCTTCCTATATGAAGACCATATACAATTCTACATCCCTTTCGACAAAACATGTGAAAAAACTGCAGCGTCTCTGTCAACATACATGAAGGCCATGCAACAAAAATTTCTCAAATGAAACTAACTCTAAACCCCTCCAAAAAATGAAATTGGCTAAGGAGAGATAAAAATCTAATCAAACCACCAATTGTAAACCTAGTGTTACACTCACTGCACACCGGCTGCGCTGGCCCCACTCACCGCGGCTCCCAACTTCGCGCGGCCGGCCGACTACCTCTGTGCCTCTCCCGGGCAGCCCTGGCCCTTCTTCAGCAATGCCAGACTGCCGCAGGCCTGTAGGATGCCGCCGTCCTCCCTACCTGTCGGGCCTGCCCGCTAGGCACGCATGCGCGTGATCAGGGATCCCTCTTAAAAAGACAGTGTCGAGAAATTCCTGGAGGCTTCGTTGGATGATGTCATCACTCTTGGCCTATTTGGGCCCAAGCCCACTGCTCCTCTCTGACTTGGCAATGAGTCTGCTTCGCTCTGGTGGAGTCTTCTGAGTTGCATTCGTGCATTGCCTCCTGTTCCCACCTTCCGAGTCCTGTTCCTACCTTCCGAGCCCTTTTCCTGCTCTACCTCCCATCCTTGGGTTCCAGCGGATGGATCTTCTGGCTTCTGACCTCGGACTGGCTTACAGTGACTCTTCTGGCTTCGGTCCTAAGACTGGATATCAACGATTCTCTGGTTTTTGATCTTGGACTGACTTTGGATGATTCTCCTGGCTGTTACAGAACCATCTTCACAGAGGCCCATCTAAGACCAGCCTGTCCCGGTACCCAAAGGCTCAACCCGCAGGGAACGGGGTTGGTATTGGCGAAGCTCCAACCGGCCCCTGCACCAGCCTGGCCTCACCTCACGATGGTGGGGACCTGCGGGGGTTTTCCCTCTCAGGTTACGTCAACTCCATCTCGGGCAAGGGGTCCACATTCTCATCCATCCACACAATACCTAGGAATTACCAATATTACACCATCAGATGAAGTACAAGACCTAAGAGTTCAGATAGAAGAGAACTTTACTATGAAAAAGCATATAAGAAAATTAATTAACATAATACTCCAAGCTGAGAATATTACATAAGCTAAAACCTCTATTAACAATACCTCCACACTATATATTGCAAACACTTATATTCTCAAACTTAGACTATTGCAACTCACTATTACTAGGCCTCTTGTCAAGAGTAATAAAACCTCTACAGTTACTTCAAAATGCACCTGCAAGAAATAGCAGGCCCCAAGCTGTGGAACTCACTTCTAGAATCATTATGCCAGATAACAGAAAGAATTTTAAATGTGAACTGAAAACATGGCTCTTTAGAATGGTATACAATTTAATGTAAAATGCCAAAATGCTGGTAATAGCAATGAAAGTATCATATTTAATGCTAGATGAGGGAGCAATAGGGATGTGAATCGGGCTTCGGATGATTGAAAATATCGTCGATATTTTCAAAATTGTCAGAAATCGGGGGCTCCCACGAAACGATAGGAAAACCCCACGATATTGATTGTGGGGGTTCTCTTATCGTTTTGGGGGAGGGCGGGAAAAACGGCACACAAAAATAACCTCTAAACCCACCCCGACCCTTTAAAACTAATTCCCTTGCTTCTCCCACCCTCCTGACCCCCACCAAAAACATTTTACAGGTACCTGGTGGTCCAGTGGGGGTCCCGGGAGCGATCTCCTGCTCCCGGGCCGTCGGCTGCCACTAATCAAAATGGCGCCGATGGCCATTTGCCCTTACCATGTGACAGGGTATCCGTGCCATTGGCTGGTCCCTGTCACATGGTAGGAGCACTGGATGGCCCGCTGCTCTAACCTTGATAATGACTGGTAAAACTAGTGTACTAATTTGAAAAACTGGGATTGTCCCTCACATGAGCATATTTAAAATCCAATTGCATAGGCATGTTAAAGCTGGCAGAGTCCTATGGAAGATAAATGAAAAAGGTTTGCTTGAGTAACTTCTTAAAATTAGGAGCATACTTACGTGTGGTAGGCATATTTTAAATCATACTTGCGTAAGTGTGCATATGATTTAAAATTCCACTCACAAGCCATTTTGTGTGTGTATGGGAGCATGTGTGCTCATTTTAGAATCGGCCTGTAAGAACCTACATTCACAACGATTCTTGAATTTTAGTCCCTGTATTTAGATCCCATACCAACTTCCTTAATCTATTCATTGTAGCAAAGGTACTTGAATTCAAAACCCTTCAAATGCAGATTTTCTTGAGGAAATAATCAGATCAATTACAAATTATAGTGTTAAGATTTGTTTATTTAACCATTTATCCACTGGGTCAATTCCTGATGGTCCAAGTGCTCTTTAAGGAGTGGTCAATCAGATGGTATAATTGACTGTGGCTGAAAGGATTCAGATGAAATGATGGTCAAATCCTTTCTGTGTCAGCACTGATAGATGTAGCAAGTACCAGAAATAACAGTGGGAAACTTCAAAGTTTCAAATAGTTTACATAAATCCCTTTCTAAATAGAGTACTCATGGAAAACTTAAATATACCAACATGTGCTGCTTCTGTGACCTGAAGATGCAGCATTGGCCTTCCTTCGAGCAACAACAGGAGCAGCGCATCCTGAGGCTAGAAGGATGAAGAATCTGTTTGACCATGGGGTTGAAAGAAGAGGCTGCTGCTGCTGCTCTTTGTGCTTCCAGTATGAAACAGACAGTATATATATGTGTTTGTGTGATTGAGCCTTTGGTAGAGAGAAACAGTTTCTGTGTGTATGTGTGCAATTGATCATGGCAGAGACAGTCAGCATATGTGTGTTTCTGTGTGTATGGTGGAGCATGGCAAAGAGTGATTGAGCATGGCAGAAAGAGATAGTGTGTGTGTGTGTGTGTGTGTGTGTTTGTGAGAGAGAGAGAGAGAGAATGAGCAAGGCAGAGAAAGAGAGAGAGCCTATATGTGCGTATTTCTCTGTGTTTGAGTGTGACAGAGAGAGATAGTGTGTACGTGTGTGTGATTGAGCATGGCAGAGAGAGAGAGAGAGAGAGAGACAGCACATGTATGTATGCACATGTGTGTTATTGAGCATGACAGAGAGAGACAGCATGTGTCCAAATGAGCATGGCAGAGATAGACAGCCTGTAGTGTATGTGTGGTACTGAGCATGGCAAAGAGAGAAATAGTGCAAGTTTGTGCACACATGCATGTTATTGAGCACGGCAGAGAGAAACAGTGTGTGTGTGATTGAGAATAGCTGAGACAGACAGCCTGTAGTGTTTGTGTGGGATTGAGAAAGGCAGCGAGAGAGAGAGACAATGTGTGTGTATGTGTACACATGGCAGAGTGTGTGAGTGTGTGCTCATGTAATTGAGCATGACAGAGAGAATGTGTGTGTGTGTGCGTGTGTGTGATTGAACATGGCAAAGAGCGAGTGTATGTGTGTGCATGTAAGAAAGTGAGTGTGTGTATGTCAGTGAGACTGAGCCTAGCAGTGCATGTGGCATCAACTATTACTTTCCCCCTGTTAAATCTAGAACAATCATAGAAACATAGAAATGATGGCAAAAAAGACGATCTGTCCAGTCAGCCCATCAAGCTTATGGTAGCCTTAGACGCGCCATACAAGTCTCCCCCATAATAGTAGCATCTGCCACACCATACAAGTCACCCCCATACTTAGTTTCCCAAACCATCAAAGTCATCGCCTTTGTTGGTTGCTGTATGAGTCCAATTCCACATTACCTCTTGCCGTTGAAGCAGAGAGCAATGTTGGAGTTGCATCATCTCCATTTTTATTTGTTTCCCAGTCTGTAAAATTCTTTTCTTTGTTGATTGCTGTCTGAAACTAATTTCTCTTTTCCAATTTTCCCCCTGCTGTTAATGCAGAGAGCAATAATGGAATTGCATCAACAGTATGAAGGCTTAGTGGTTAAGGGTAGAAACTGCCAAACTAGCAAGTTACTCCCATGCACTTTATTCCTCATTTCCATCATCTAGCCTTTAGGGATCCACAGTGTTTATCCCATACCCCTTTGCAATCCTTCACCATTTTTATCTTCAGCACCTCCTCCAGAAGAGCATTCCAGGCATCCACCAACCTCTCCATGAAGAAATATTTCCTGATGTTGGTTCTGAGTCATCCTCCCTGGAGTTTCAATTTGTGACCCCTAGTTTTACCAATTTCTTTTGCACGTAGAAGGTTTATTGATTATGCATCATTAAAACCTTTCAGGTATCTGAAGATCTGTATCATATCTCTTCCACATCTCCTCTCCTCCAGGGTATACATATTTAGGTCCTTCAACCTCTCCTCATAAGTCATTTGATGGAGACACCCCACCAGTTTTGTCACCCTTCTCTGGACCGCCTCTGTCCTGTCACTGTCCCTTTTGAGATACAATCTCCAGAACTGAACACAATAATCCAGGTGAGGCCTCACCAAGGACCTGTACAAGGGGATTATCACCTCCTTTTTCTTACTGATTATTCCTCTCTCTATGTAGTCCAGTATTCTTTTGGCTTTAGCTATCACCTTGTCACATTGCTTCACTGTCTTCAGATTGCTAGACACCAACACTCCAAGGTCCCTCTATTGCTTGGTGCACAACAGCCCTTCACCCCCCATCATATTTAACTCTTTTAGATTACTACACCCCAAATGCATGACTCTGCACTTCTTGACATTGAATCCCAGCTGCCATATCTTTGACCACTCTTCAAGCTTCCTTAAATCACTTCTCATTCTCTTCACTTCTTCCAGCATGTCCTCTCTGTTGCAGATCTTAGTATCATCCACAAAAAATCAAACTTCTATTCATCTATTTTGAAATATTTATAGTTTTTAATAGCATGGTTTTACTATTATGATTGATGTTTTATATTTCTTGATTTTATTGTTTGCTTTTTGAGCTTTGGTGATGTTTTTGCTTTTCTATTATTGCAATGCATATAGAGTCTGACTTGATAAGGTGGCCAGTTGAGTTGTTGTCTGCACATTTCTAATTTATATTTTATGGTCTCTTTATTCTATATTTGAGAGTCTGTGTTCTGCACCTATGACTGAGGTGAGGTATTCTGCTAATGTGTAGTTTCTGTGTTGGGATCTATAGCAGCTTGGTTTATTCTGTTTTCTTATAGAAGGTGCATGGGTGTTCTAGGACCTGATGTAATATTTGCAGTGTTGCCTTTTCATAGGTAGGGTTGTTCTGTTTGAATTGCAATTACAATATATAGTAAACCTTTCATATCAAAACATCACTAACTGCCAGAATTCAGTTTACTTATGGCTTTCTCAGGGCCAAGCCCACACTCAACATGCATTACCAGTGGCATAATACCATATGAATTTCAATCATCTTTTTTGTAGTGTTGGTACCACAATAGTCCTGTCCATATAAATATAATATATATTGTGTTGCAAGTGATATTTTTACCTCAGAAAAATGAATGTTATTTTTCATGTATTCTAAATACATGGGTTTTTTTTATTGTGTGTGGGAAGGGTATGACTGGTAGTGTGGGGAGTGAAAGGTTTTAAGGGGGAGGGTGGAACTGGCAAGCAACATGCTAGAATTTCATTTTGAAGTTTCTGCGCGTGCTATATAATGTTGAGTTTGCATCTGGTATCAAGCAGAAGCAGTCAATGGGTGTGTTTGTGTCCAGGAATCCAACTGGCCCAAACACATTCAAAGAAAATCTTGATGGGTAAGTTTCCCAGCCTCTTACATTAGGTACATTGGATATGTCTGATGATTCTAAATCTTCTGATCTATCCATAAGATACTGATAAAAATAGTTTCCATGCTTATTATTCCAATATTAGAAACCTAACTAATTTAGTATGGTGAACAATATTTGATGTATGGATGTATAAATATTTTTGTTTGTGACCCTTTTGATGGTTGTAAGCTTTAATATGTATGTATGTAATTTTGTTCTCCATCGATAGAGTGAGTTATATATTTTTATTAATAAATATGACTTATTGGACCTGATTGAACTTGAAGCTTAATGGAGAAGGATGAAATAGAAATTAAAGCCCCTTATATTTTAACCGAGTCTCCCAACTCAGGGTGTTGTATGTTGGGTTCAGGGTAAGGGTGCACCTTTTCACTTGACCATAGGTGCCAAATCACCTGGCTACAATTCTGCTTAAGACAGGATCTAATATTTTCCCCAGTATGTTGTGTGTGTTGGGAGGATTCCTTTTTACTCACTGTTCCAAGTCCTTACTGCTCAGAGGAAGGAGTTAGGGATATGCAGAGGGACAGCATACGTTGCATTCGGGATTTGTATTCGTCGGGGGCAGATACGTTGCATTCGGCAAGGGGGCCCCCCAATACGTTTATCCGTTAATTCCTATTCGTTTCCCTGATAAAATTAAATTAACTACAACCTCCCACCCTCCTGACCCCCCCAAGACTTACCGAAACTCCCTGGTGGTCCAGCTGCCGGTTTCAAAATGGCACCGATAGCCTTTGACCTACTGTGTCACAGGGGCTACCGGTGCCATTGGTCAGCCCCTGTCACATGGCCATTGGTGCCATCTTGTGCTCCTACCATGTGACAGGGGCTGACCAATGGCACCGGTAGCCCCTGTGTCCGGGAGCGACCTCCTGCACTCCAGCCGTCGGATGCTAGTATTCAAAATGGCGCCGATCGCCTTTGTCCTTACTATGTCACAGGGGCTACCGGTGCCATTGGTCAGCCCCGTCACATGGTAGGAGCACAAGATGGCGCCGATGGCCCTGTGACAGGAGGCTGACCAATGGCACCGGTAGCTCCTGTGACATAGTAGGTCAAAGGCTATCGGCGACATTTTGAAACCAGCAGCCGAGGGTGTGAGTGCAGGGGATGGCTCCCAGACCCCCCGCTGGACCACCAGGGAGTTTTGGTAAGTCTTGGGGGGGTCAGGAGGGTGGGGGATTTGTTTAAATTGGCTCATTTAGGCGGCCGAATAATTCGGCGAAGATACGTTGTATTCGTGGGAATCGCGATACATTTCGCTTCCCCACGAATACAACGAATAGGGCCCTATACGTTGCGGATTCTTGATTCATAGGGAACAAATGCACACCCCTAGAAGGAGTACATACTCCTCCCAGGAACTCAGCACCTCACTAGGACATGGCTTTTGTGCTTCTGCCATTTCTTCTGGATGATTCTTTGCCTCAGCTTCATGGAAATGGTTATTCTCTCACTCTGCTTCACATACCAAATATCAGTTTCAGTCTCACTAAACACACTAAAGTGAACTAAACACAATCCCTCTACAGCATGCTCACAGCATCTATTGTTCACTTCCATTTGAAATCAAGACACAGGGGTTCACATACTCTCTAGACATGCTATGTTTCTCAGGTGCTATATCCCTTCTCCTAGTAAACTCTGGTTCCCTCATAAGACACACTTAAAATATAATACATGATACATAAATTTGCATTCATACACAAAACTACAAGAGAAAATAATACATTCCTATTTTTATTTTGTGTAGGGCCCTTACAGAAACAGATTGTGCTTCTGGCACAAGCACAAGTATATATGGGATACAGGTTCTCTCTCTGCAAAGAATAAACATAATGAATTTAATACTTCACAGGAATGAATTAAATATGTTCACATAGGAAGAATGAAATACTATATCTCTGTGACCACCACTATATCCAAGTCAGTTTCTTCCATAATTGTCACTAGATCTGGAACTTTATTTGCCATACAATAAGCATTAGTGTATATAGATTTGTTGCCCTTTTTTCTTATTTCTGTACAAGTGTTTAAAGATTTACATCTTCTTTCACATGAGCTATCAGCTAAGGCACCTGTATACTTTCCCAATTTTGCACATGCTTAGCTAGGACTTGGAAAATAAATGCATAAATATTTTTCATGTGAACACAGTTTTTAGCCTTTTCCCCTTTACAGATTATTGTACCTACAGAAGAAAAGCCAAAATTAACATATTTCTTCATATCTATCTCACACAGAGGACTCAACTGGCACATTTACTAAATCTTACTTCCACATAAGAAAATGAAGAAAAATTAATACAAAAATTAATACAAAAAATGTTCTAGTCTACTGACTTTTTTATTAGGCTCCTAAATTGACCCGTTTGAAAATTTATTAGGGCTGATTCCTAAATTTAGGCTTTTCATGTATTCATGTACTCTTGTTTGAAGCTAGCTACAGACTGCATTGTACCAATCAACTCCTCTTGTTGGTACCTTTCATTGATTCAAATGATAGAAATGCATCAGTCATAACAAATTTGCAATTAATTCCTCTGACTGTGTATGTAAATCCATCCTCCCAAACCTGCCCCGAGTTGAAAGTGTCCCCTCTTACAGTTGTATAAATAATAGAGTGACATGGTGCTCTCTATAAAGGTTTCTCTCTCTTTCTCTTTCATCCATCCTTTTTTTTTTCATGGGCATTATTTCCACTATATTTCTAGCATTTTGATGAATGTAAGGGTTAGTTCCTAAAGTTTGGCTGAAAATAGGTGCCAAACTCAGGTCCTATTTTAAATGACTAAATCTAGGAACTCATGTTTTTGAATATCAGCCTCTTGAAGTTTTCAGTGAAGGGTTGTATAAATACAGCCTATATGATGCTCCATTAAGATGCCTAATTATAGCATTGTTTAGTAACATGCTGAGATATACTGTACTTCTCAGAAGTTTATCTACATCGAGCATTCTTCTAACCATAGAAGGACTGGGGCACACTTTTAATTATCTGCTTCTCAGGCCTCTTCTGGTAACATAAGGGACAGATGATAATTCGCTAAAGAAAAGGAATAAAATGAATACAATGAAGTAAAATATATAACCATTCCCAAGAAAATCTTGTTGCCCTACCTTTGCAGATTCCAAAGATGCAATATTCAAGGAAATATCCAGTACATGTAGGATGTTCCTTCTTTTCACTTACAGTGGCATCATTTTTTTTCTCCTTTGCCACTCTCCTCCAAAAGATGAAGAACATAATTTAACAGTGAGAGAGATCTTTAGACAGAATCAATTTTCTCTGAAAACAAAATTAATTCTACCATAGACCATTATCATATACTGCAATTCCTGAATAAAATAGTGTGGTCACTTAAAGGGTAATTACTAGGGATGTGAATCGTTTTTTGACGATTTAAAATATCGTCCGATATATTTTAAATCATCAAAAATCGTTAGGGCCACGATACAATACTAATTCCCCCGATTTATCGTCAAAAAATCGTAAATCGGGGGAAGGGGGAGGGCAGGAAAACCGGCACACTAAAACCCCCTAAAACCCACCCCCGACCCTTTAAATTAAATCCCCCACCCTCCCGAACCCCCCCCCCAAATGCATTAAATTACCTGGGAGTCCTCCGTAGCGGCGGTCCGTGGCTAAATCGGGGGAAGGGGGAGAGCACGAAAACCGGCACACTAAAACCCCCTAAAACCCACCCCCGACCCTTTAAATTAAATCCCCCACCCTCCCGAACCCCCCCCCCCAAATGCATTAAATTACCTGGGAGTCCTCCGTAGCGGCGGTCCGTGGCTAAATCGGGGGAAGGGGGAGAGCACGAAAACCGGCACACTAGATCGTGAGGTCTTCAGCCGGCGCCATTTTTCAAAATGGCCGCCGCAAAATGGCGGCGGCCATAGACGAAAACGATTCGACGCAAGAGGTCGTTCCGGACCCCCGCTGGACTTTTGGCAAGTCTTGTGGGGGTCAGGAGGCCCCCCCAAGCTGGCCAAAAGTTCCTGGGGGTCCAGCGGGGGTCAAGGAGCGATTTCCTGCCACAAATCGCTTTCCGTACGGAAAATGGTGCCGGCAGGAGATCGACTGCAGGAGGTCGTTCAGCGAGGTCCGGAAATCTCGCGAGGGTTCCGGACCTCGCTGAACGACCTCCTGCAGTTGATCTCCTGCCGGCGCCATTTTCCGTACGAAAAACGATTCGCGGCAGGAAATCGCTCCTTGACCCCCGCTGGACCCCCAGGAACTTTTGGCCAGCTTGGGGGGGCCTCCTGACCCCCACAAGACTTGCCAAAAGTCCAGCGGGGGTGCAGAACGACCTCTTGCGTCGAATCTTTTTCGTCTATGGCCGCCGCCATTTTGGGGCGGCCATTTTGAAAAATGGCGCCGGCTGAAGACCTCACGATCTAGTGTGCCGGTTTTCGTGCTCTCCTCCTTCCCCCGATTTAGCCACGGACCGCCGCTACGGAGGACTCCCAGGTAATTTAATGCATTTGGGGGGGGTTCGGGAGGGTGGGGGATTTAATTTAAAGGGTCGGGGGTGGGTTTTAGGGGGTTTTAGTGTGCCAGCTCACGATTTTAACGATTATGATGATACTTTACACACACAAATGGCAACAATACGATTCCCTCCCCCTCCCAGCCAAAATCGATCGTTAAGACGATCAAGGACACGATTCACATCTCTAGTAATTACCAGTTGCACCTCTTACACTCCTTCTCACACCTTACTGTTCTTTCCTAGGGATCACCGGGATGGAAACTAGATTTAAGAAATTCTAAAAGGAAAAATATGTTTTCGTATGGTTACAGTACATGATTATAGAGCATTCATTTTGCATAATTTTTTTATAACAGATTTATAACAGCCTTCCATAGTTTATCTTTCTTCTGGAATACATTATCTATAACTGGATTTTTTAGATGAATTGGTTCATTAGTATGTGAATGGTAATTTGTTCTTTTTAAGGAATTAGCTGATCTTCAACATGCCTACCACAAGCTAAAGAAGCAGTATCAAAATAAAATGGCAGAACTGGACCATGCTAACAGGAGAGTGGAACAACATGAGGGAGAGATGAAAAAATTAAGAATCCGAGTAGAAGAACTTAAGCGGGATCTTGCAAAAGCAGAAGATGAGGTATTTAATGATAATAGTTATTTGAGTACGTATTTCACATATTGCATGTCAATTAAATGTATATAGCATTACTGTGACAATAAAACAAAACAAACTAATCTGGTTTGGCCTTGTTTAGTTTTGCTACTTTTGATTAAAGTAAAGCAGGAGATATATTTCAATGATGCCTGATTCAAATTTTGCTTAAAAGAAGCTAAATGATTAGATATTGTTTCTTAATTTGGTATACTTTCTCCTAGTAACATCTTGTGCATTTAGCCACAGCAATTCAAAATGGTATTTTGATAAAATTTGGTGAGTTGAGTCCACTGTAAGGTATTATCTGAACCAGGTCATTGTCACTATTGTATTACTTTAACCAAACTTGGGTCAAAAATGTAAATGTTTAAATTTAAAATTTTTATAGTGCTACTGGGCATACCCAACAGCATACAATAGTGATAAATAAGTGTTAAGGTATGATAAATCCCTGCTCCACAGAGTTTATAATTTAATGTTATTAACCATGGTTGCCCACTGAATTTTAAATCACTGCGTTTTTAAAAAATGCTGAGGCTAATGCAGCATTCTGCTGATTCTAACTTTGGACTGTAAGATGCCACTGTTGAATCAACAATCAAGTTCCATTTTTATTACCCTTCCCTATTCATACTGGGGTGACTTTTCAATAGACATGTGATTAAGCCGAACCTTTTGGTTCGGCCTTCGTTATCGGCCTGCTGCAGTTTGGGCCGATTTTTTTCGGCTGCCCTGAATTTCGGGGTTAGTACACACTAACTCCCATTGGCGCGTACTAACTCCCCATTAGTGCATGCTAACATTTCAATGTTAGTGCACACTAATGGGGGTTAAGTACATAAGAACATAAGAAATTGCCATGCTGGGTCAGACCAAGGGTCCATCAAGCCCAGCATCCTGTTTCCAACAGAGGCCAAACCAGGCCACAAGAACCTGACAATTACACAAATACTAAGAAGATCCCATGCTACTGATGCAATGAATAGCAGTGGCTATTCCCTAAGTAAACTTAATTAGTAGCCGTTAATGGATCTTAAAGACCTCCAGGAACTTTTGGCCAGCTTGTGGGGGGCCTCCTGACCCCCACGAGACTTGCCAAAAGTCCAGCGGGGGTCCGGAAGGACCTCCTGCCGTCCAATCGTGTTCGTCTATGGCCGCCGCCATTTTTCGGCGCCATTTTGGAAAATGGCGCCGGCTGAAGACAACAAGATTCAGGAGCAGGAGCCCGTTCCGGACCGCTGCCGTTCCGGACCGCCGCTGGACCCGCAGGTTATTTAAGTCATTTGGGGGGGGTTCGGGAGGGTGGGGGATTTAATTTAAAGGGTCGGGGGTGGGTTTTAGGGGGTTTTAATGTGCCGGTTTTTCGATTTTTCGATTTTTAGATTTTTCACGATTTTTCACGATTTTTCACAATATTTTACCCCCCCAAACGGCAACAATACGATTCCCTCCCCCTCCCAGCCGAAATCGATCGTTAAGACGATCGAGGACACGATTCACATCCCTACTAACCTCTTCAGCCTTTCCTCATAGGGGAGCTGTTCCATCCCCTTTATCATTTTGGTTGCCCTTCTCTGTACCTTCCAGATCGCAACTATATCTTTTTTGAGATGCAGCGACCAGAATTATACACAATATTCAAGGTGCGGTCTCACCATGGAGCGATATAGAGGAATTATGATATTTCCCGTTTTATTAACCATTCCCTTCCTAATAATTCCTAACATTCTGTTTGCTTTTCTGACTGCTGCAGAACACTGAGCTGATGATTTTAAAGTATTATCCACTATGATGCCTAGATCTTTTTCCTGGGTGGTAGCTCCTGATATGGAATCTAACATTGTGTAACTACAGCAAGGGTTATTTTTCCCTATATGCAACACCTTGCACTTGTCCACATTAAATTTCATCTGCCATTTGGATGCCCAATCTTCCAGTTTTGCAAGGTCCTCCTGTAATGTATCATAATCCGCTTGTGATTTAACTACGCTGAGTAATTTTATATCATCCGCAAATCTGATAACCTCACTCATTGTATTCCTTTCTAGATCATTTATATATATATTGAAAAGCACCAGTCCAAGT
Organism: Rhinatrema bivittatum; assembly: GCF_901001135.1. Taxonomy (NCBI): domain Eukaryota; kingdom Metazoa; phylum Chordata; class Amphibia; order Gymnophiona; family Rhinatrematidae; genus Rhinatrema; species Rhinatrema bivittatum. The sequence goes on along the minus strand of NC_042616.1, from coordinate 555,416,089 downwards.
ACAGATCCCTGAGGCATTCCACTGTTTACCCTTTTCCACTGAGAAAATTGACCATTTAATCCTACTCTCTGTTTCCTGTCTTTTAACCAGTTTCTAATCCACGAAAGGACATCACCTCCTATCCCATGACTTTTTAGTATTCTTAGAAGCCTCTCATGAGGGACTTTGTCAAACGCCTTCTGAAAATCCAAATATACTACATCTACCGGTTCACCTTTATCCACATGTTTATTAACCCCTTCAAAAAAATGAAGCAGATTTGTGAGGAAAGATTTCCCTTGGGTAAATCCATATTGACTGTGTTCCATTAAACCATGTCTTTCTATATGCTCTATGATTTTGATCTTGAGAATAGTTTCCACTATTTTTCCCACACTGAAGTCAGGCTCACTGGTCTATAGTTACCTGCAATGCCCCTGGGGCCTTTTTTAAATATTGGGGTTACATTGGCCACCCTCCAGTCTTCAGGTACAATGAATGATTTTAATGATAGGTTACAAATTTTAACTATTAGATAAGACATTTCATTTTTGAGTTCCTTCAGTACCCTAGGATGCATACCATCCGGTCTAGGTGATTTGCTACTCTTTAGTTTGTCAATCTAGCCTACTACATATCTTCCAGGTTCACAGTGATTTCATTCAGTTTGTCTGACTCATCACCCCTGAAAACCATCTCCGGAACTAACCCCGTTAGTGCGCACTAACCCCGGAAAATGAATTTTCCCAAAATTTCAGGAAAAAACGCTTTGTTTTTCGAGGTGGCCGAACCAGGATGAATGCACATCCCTACCTTTCAAAGCCATTTATGCATGTAAAACATGGTTTTAGGTGCATAAATGACTATTCTAAAATAGCCTGGGCCTCAGTGCATATAAAAGTGTGCACATAATCCATTTTTTTCACACTTTTACATGTAGTAGGGAGAATTGTTCTGGAGTTCAGAGTTGGGACACAGTTGAGACTGAATTGGCAGCTAGTTGCTTTACATTGGTCATCTCATGCACCCTTTCATTAGCTCTCTTCTGCACTCTGCTGAAATATTGACTGTTCTTATGTCTATTTTAATGATTTTTATGTATGTATTTTATATGCCTCCCAAAGTTTGGAGGATGCTGGTTATAAATCCATTGAAAAAATAAGTAAATAAAAAATAAATAAATACCTTTTTGTTTTAAAAAGTATGTACATAAATTATCCCACATTTTACAACTTTGATAAAGCAGGTGTAACATAGTGCCGGTGAATTTGTGTGTGTATCAGGGCACTTATACAGGAATTGTCAAAGCTTAACTCTGTATTTAAATTTGGTTTAAAAACATGTGGTATAATCTGCATGCTAAAGTTACATGAAAGTTTTACCTCTGCCCTCATATATGGTAATTTTCAAAGCCATTTCAATGAGTAAAGAGATGTTCTTTGGGGTTTTTTTCAGTTTGGGCTTCATTTTCGGGCCCCTGCAGGAAATTTCGATTCACTAGTGTGTTTAGTTATTGTGCACTAACATTTTTAAGTTAGTTCATGCTAACTCCTGTTAGCATGAACTAACAAGAACTATGAACTTTTTTAAAATTTCAGAAAAATTCTGCACGTTTTGCGGTGCTCCCGAACCATGACAAATTAGACAATTTCGTTGAAGTTGTCTAATTCAGGAATAATGAATGCACATGTCTATAAAACAATGCTTTACACATGGAAATGGGATTATAAAGTACTGCCCGTCCTATATCAGGATTGTGAATTTGTTTAAAATGAATGGGCATCTTGGTCCAATTTGGTTTTTTTTTAGGGGCTCCCTGAAATAAATGGAGAGGGACCACTAAATTAAAAGAATCCTATTTGTTTCATTTGTTTTTGCCAAATTAATTTCTATGAACCATTAAGGTTAACGGCCCCATAGAAATCAGTGTGAGAGTAACAGGTGTACAATTAGAAATTGATACTAAGTATGCCAGCCACCCCTTCCTAGTGAGTCATTATGACCTCATGGCCTTGTCAGACATGGGTAAGTTGTCATGGAGACAACAGAGATGATGTATCACAATGAAGCATTTTTCTAATGCATTCTATCACTGCACACCAGATCCAATGATGCTGATATTGAAGAATAAGTATGTCTAAGATTTGTTGTGCATTCTTTCTGAAGGAATTGTCTGTGAAAGACACTGTTTAATTGTTCTTAGTTAGCTTTCCCAAACAACTTTGTGACTGCTCTTCATTTCAGTTTTTCACTGTGCTGGTCAGCAGAGGAAGACAAGCAGACACTGCTGCAGAAGCACTGTGTCAGTATGTTACAATTGTTTTCTCCTGTTGGGGAAGGTGGTGGCAGAGTGTGGAGAATTGCTCACAGTACTGCTACTGATTTTGTATCTGCCTGCTTGGACAGTAGGCAATGGGCAATATGGTCAGTGGGCAGTAGATGAGTACTGAGCACAGTGCAGAGACTGAAGCATATTAAGCTGTGTTGTGGAGCCTGTTGCTAAGCTCAGCATTGTCAGAACTAGTACACACAGTATGACACTCAGTGCAGCATTGTCTCAGTGTTCTCCGCACTCACACATTAACATGGAACAATCAGTGGGCATACAGTTACAGATCCACTGAAAAATATAAAAACATTTTAATATTGAATCCCCCAGTGACAAAATCAATCATGTCAGAGATAGGTAAAGGCAGAGTAGGTAAAGGAAATGTTACCAAATTGTCAAGGCTGGCAGTGCCAATAAGGACCAAAGATCTAATCCTGCACCTAAATTGAAAGATTTCTTCAAGATTAATAAGGCAGAAGCATGTTCTATCCAGAAGAAACTCATATATGGAGATGAGCATGTGCTACTTGCAGAGTGCAGATGACAATGAACAAGTTTCATTCCATTCTGTTTTGGAAAAGAGGGAGAAGATGACAGACATTTTGCACACAGAGAGTAGCAGCAAGACAGTTGAATAGAACAGGAATGCCCAAAAACAGCAGCAATCTCTTCTTTCCTCACTAGAGATAATGCAGTGAAAGCAATATTTTCATCCACCAATTCAGGCATTCTTTTCTTAGCTTGTCTGAATCAAAGATATTGAAGGGATACTATAAGAGGAAAATTTGAGAGGAATAATCAGTAGTGTCTTAGCATCATCCATGTCATTGAAGGAGGAAATAGAGCAAAATGAGGATAATATTGAAGAGCTGGCAACACAGGTAGACAGCATGACTGATACCCCAGGCAATGTTCTTCAGAGTCCTCTCTCTGTCTCAGCTCCAATGCCAGCATCCTCCACCAAGGATGTAGAGAAAGGATCATAGAAGAAATCCATGATCTAGAGCCACTTCAAAATCAGAGAGGACTCAAATTTTATGAAGTGTAATCACTGTGCAAAGGATATTAGTTGAAGGAAGCTAATGGATATCTGACAAACACTGGTATGCACAATCACCTGCAGAAGCAGAACCCACGATTTGAAGCTCCAGGGAGGAAGATTCAGAACCAATGTCAGGAAGTATTTCTTCACGGAGAGGGTGGTGGATGCCTGGAATGCCCTTCCGGAGGAAGTGGTGAAGACCAGAACTGTGAAGGACTTCAAAGGGGCGTGGGATAAACACTGTGGATCCATAAAGTCAAGAGGCCGCCAATGAAGAGTGGGTGACTCTCCAGAATGATGGCTACTGCCTGGAGACAATACCTTTATTCAATAAACATACACATGGTTACTGTGACTCCAACATCGCTCTAAGCTTCAACAGCAAGAGGAAATGTGGAAAAAAGGATTTGCACTCACAAAGACGGGAGTAGCTGGCTTGTTACGGCGGTTACTACCCCAAACCAAATAAGCCTGATACTTCACTTTCAATGCATATCCAGCATAGTTCTCTGCTTCAACGGCAGGGGAGAAGAAAAACTGATACTTCACACATCCAGCAGAGCTCTCCGCTTCAACGGCAGGGGAGAAGAAAAAAAAAAAAAAAGGGTTCGCACTCACAAAGCAGGGAGTAGCTGGCTTGTTACGGCGGTTACTACCCCAAACCAAATGTGCCTGATACTTCACTTTCGATGCATATCCAGCATAGCTCTCTGCTTCAATGGCAGGGGAGAAGAAAAACTGATACTTCACGCATATCCAGCATAGCTTCAACGGCAGGGGAAAAGAAAAAAGGATTCGCACTCACAAAGCGGGGAGTAGCTGGCTTGTTATGGTGGTTACTACCCCAAACCAAATGTGCCTGATACTTCACTTTCGATGCATATCCAGCATAGCTCTCTGCTTCAACGGCAGGGGAGAAGAAAAACAACCAATAAGGGCTGTATAACATAGTCTGGGAAAAAACAAATGAGCATGGGTGTAGCTTGCTTATTGCGGCGGTTACTACCCCTACTACCCCTAACTAATCAAGCTAGATATTTCACTTGGATGCAGCTCCATCACTGCTCTCTACATTAATGGTGGGGGAGGAAGGGAAATAGAACCAAGAGCTAAGAGAAATAGATAAGTATGAGAGAAAAAAATGTGTGAAGCTTGCTGGGCAGACTGGATGGGCCGTTTGGTCTTCTTCTGCCGTCATTTCTATGTTTCTATGTTACTGGCATCTGGGGAGAGAGGAAGTACTAGTAGTAGCCTGGGGACCCCTTTCTTCCAGTGAGGGGAAAGTGGTAGAAAAAAAGAAGTATTCTCCAAGCTGATCCCATGCCCTTGACCCCTTCCAGCAGTCAGGTGGCAGGCCAGCAGCTGCCTGCCAAGCTTCAGAAGCACCAATCTAATATTGAGAAAAGTGGGTGGTGTTTGATAGCAATGTCCAGGGTGGGAGACAGACAACATCAAAAGTTGCAATGAAGAACATTTCTGAAATGATTGCTCTCACGACCAGCCCCTGCAGCTAATGGAGAATGTGAGCTTTAAGCATTTTGTGCAGCTGGCATCTCCACACTACAAAATCTCCTCCAGGACCACCCTTAGTAGGAAGGTCATCCTCAGCCTGTACAATCAATGCTGTTGTCACATCCAGGCTTTGCTGGCTAAGACAGAAGGGAGTAGCATGCATTTCACCAATGAAATTTGGACCTCCAGGAATGCTACACACTCTTATCTCTCCCTAATGGCACACTGGTGGAACCTGACAGAAGCAGGGACAGGCAGCAGCTCTAGTTAGGATGGAGTGTCAGGGTGCAAGTGTAGTTTGTTGCACACCCAGTCAATGGATGAATCCCATACTTCAGCAAATATTCTATCAGCCATAAGAGAGATGCTGGAGAGTTGGCAACTAGACAGAAGAGCAAGGAGTTTAAATAAAGGGGTTTTTTTTTGTCACAGACAATGGCATATATAATTGTAAAGAGGTTGTCCAATGTTTTGCACACACTCTGCATCTGATAGTGAAAGATGCCCTGGGGCTGGGGTCCAAGGCCTATCAGAATGAATACTTGGCAGAGCATTTAGAGAATGGCAGGAAAATTGCAAGGCCCCAAAACAGCAGCAATCTCTTCTTTCCTCACTAGAGATAATGCAGTGAAAGCAATATTTTCATCCACCAATTCACACATTCTTTTCTTGGCTTGTCTGAATCAGAAGAAATTGAAGGGATACTATAAGAGGAAAATCTGAGAGGAGTATAAAGCGTAAAGGCAGGGCAGCTTCTCAGACAGAAGCAAGAAGAAATTGGGATGCATCTCAAGTAGGGATGTGAATCGTTTTTTGACGATTTAAAATATCGTCCGATATATTTTAAATCGTCAAAAAATCGTTAGGGCCACGATACAATACCAATTCCCCCGATTTATCGTTAAAAAATCGTAAATCGGGGGAAGGGGGAGGGCAGGAAAACCGGCACACTAAAACCCCCTAAAACCCACCCCCGACCCTTTAAATTAAATCCCCCACCCTCCCGAACCCCCCCCCCAATGCTTTAAATTACCTGGGGATCCGGCGGTGGTCCAGAAAGGCGGCGGTCTGGAACGGCCCCCTCAATAGAATCGTGTTGTCTTCAGCCGGCACCATTTTTCAAAATGGCCGCCGCAAAATGGCGGCGGCCATAGACAAAAACGATTCGACGGAGGAGGTCGTTCCGGACCCCTGCTGGACTTTTGGCAAGTCTTGTGGGGGTCAGGAGGCCCCCCCCAAGCTGGCCAAAAGTTTCCTGGGAGTCCAGCGGGGTTCCGGGAGCGATTTCTCGCCGCGAATCGTTTTCGTACGGAAAATGGCGCCGGCAGGAGATCGACTGCAGGAGGTTGTTCAGCGGGGGTTCCGGACCGCCGCTGAACGACCTCCTGCACTCGATCTCCTGCCGGCGCCATTTTCCGTACGAAAACGATTCACGGCGAGAAATCGCTCCCGGAACCCCGCTGGACTCCCAGGAAACTTTTGGCCAGCTTGGGGGGGCCTCCTGACCCCCACAAGACTTGCCAAAAGTCCAGCGGGGGTCCGGAACGACCTCCTCCGTCGAATCATTTTTGTCTATGGCCGCCGCCATTTTGCAGCGGCCATTTTGAAAAATGGCGCCGGCTGAAGACAACACGATTCTATTGAGGGGGCCGTTCCGGACCGCCGCCGTTCTGGACCACCGCCGGATCCCCAGGTAATTTAAAGCATTTGGGGGGGGGGGTTCGGGAGGGTGGGGGATTTAATTTAAAGGGTCGGGGTGGGTTTTAGGGGGGTTTAGTGTGCCGGCTCACGATTTTAACTATTTTTCACGATAGTTTACACACCCAAACGGCAACAATACGATTCCCTCCCCCTCCCAGCCGAAATCGATCGTTAAGCGATCCAGGACACGAGTTACATCTCTAATCTCAAGTGCCTCATCGCTAATAGTGGCACTCTTTGGAATTCATTGTACCTGATGCTGCAGAGGTTAGTGAAGCAGCAGAAATCCATTCGTAATTGTCTCAGGAAATAGGAATAGGTGTGAATTGCCCCCCCCCCCACCCCGGGCATCATGACTGGGCAGTCATGAGGCAGTTAGTAGAAATCTTGAAGCTCTTCAAGGATGCCACAGAGGACCTGAGTTCCAGAAACACCATCTTGGGCAATTTGATTCCTCTAGTAAATTGTCTGATGGAAATTTGGAGGGCTTCCACAGGACACGAGAGTGAAAGCAGAGGTGTTGTAGTTTGTGGACTGCTTGCGGCATCAAGTGCATTAGAAACTGATACCTCTAATGGAAAACAAGGAATACAAACTTACTACACTGCTTGATCCCCAAGTGAAAGGGAATGTCACCCTAGATTTTGAGTGGCTCACACGGATGAAGCAGATGCTGGAATGTATGGTTTGTCAGAGGAGCGCCAGAGGCATGGACACATGAAGAAACAGTGGCTACTTTAGAACAGCTGAGAAAAGAAAGGGATAGAAAGAAATTCAGATGAAAAAGTAAGGCTATATTTTCTAAGGATGTTTTTGGATATTAATCATTTTTATTTGCTGTTTTATTGTTGTTTTAATTGTTTTATGTATGTAAGTTTGTTATCCGCACTGAACAGAATCCTTTGGAAGTGGTGGACCACAAGATTCAAAATAAATAAATAAATAAATAAAACAAATACATCTATAATGTGAGCAGGAGCAGCACCCCCTCTGGTGAGTCTTGCCACTGTTCTTCAGCTCAGACTTAACTTTCAAGATCAGCCTTGATTTCCTCCTCCTCCCCCTACAACTAACCAATAAATTCAAATTTTTTTCCTTGGATCACTTCTGGGAGGTTTTTTTTATGGATAATGGCCACTTTATGGAGCTCCCTCCTATCCCTCTCCCCTCAGCTCTTAGAACATAAAATTTGCTATACTAGGCCAGAGCAAAAATCCATCAAGCCCAGTAAGTATCCTGTTTCCAACTGTGGCCAAATCAGGTCAGAAGGGTCTGACACAGAGTTGCCAACTGGCTCAGATTTTCCAGACAGGTTCATCCAGTCCTTTTTATTCCATTGCATGCAGGAACTTGTATTCTTCCTTTTCTAAGGGACTGCAATAGGGAAGTGAGAGCTATAAATCCCAGCATGCAATGGGATAAATCCAAGACTGGATCATCCTGTCCTGAAAATATAAAGCAAATTGGCAACCCTAGCCTGACAGGATCCAAAAAATTCAATAGATTCCATGTTGCTTATCCTAGGAATAAGCAGTGAATTTCCTCAAGTCCACCTTTATAATGGTTTATAGATTTTTCTAACAGGAATTTATCCAAACCTTTTCTAAACCCAGCTAAACTAGAAGCTTTTATGGTATTATGAAGCAATGACTTCTAGAATTTAATTATGCATTCAATAAAAAAATATTTCTCCTATTTATCATAAATGTATTACCTAGTAACTTCCTTGCTTGTCCCCTAAGCTTTGTACTTTTTGAAAGAATAAAAAACTGGCAGAATATAAATCAAATAAATAAATAAATACTCGTTCTACTCCACTCTTTATTTTGTAGACCTTTATCATATTTATTTATTTGATCATTTTATATACCGAAACTTTTGTACATACCTTCAAGCCAGTTTACAGAGTTCTTTAAAAGACAATACATAAATAAAGCATTCTTCAAAAAATTAAAACAAAATTAAAACCTAATATATTATGCCCAGAAAATTATAATCTCAAAATAAAATAAAATAACCCCCCCCCCCATCAATTACAAATTACAATAGTAATTAAACATACTAAAACAATACAGATATAGCTAACCTAAAACATTATCATGGACTAATTCCCTAATAAAATATAAATAAAATAATATAAATAAAATAATCATAAAAATCATCATAAAATAAACCTCAGAAAAACTGAATAGGGAGGGAAATTAAGCTTTTAAGCTTGGCCGGTTTGCAAGTATGCCTGCTCAAATAACCTCGTCTTCAAAGATTTTTTAAATATGCTTACATTTGTCTCAAGCCTAATATCAAGTGGGAGGGCATTCCAATGAGCTGGTCCTGCCAATGAGAGGGCTCTTTCTCTAACTGCGGTTAAGTGAGCTAATTTAGGTGAGGGAATGGATAGTAGGGCTTTCCCCAAAGACCTGAGGTTTCATTGTGGAGTGTGTATATGCAGAGAGGCATTTAACCAATCTGAGTTATTGTCGTAGATCGATTTATGAATTAAAGTCAAACTATTGTATAGAATGCAAAATTGCACCGGTAGCTAATGGAGCTCCATCAATAGTGGCGTAATGTGATCATATTTTCTTTTAATAGTCAAAAGCCGTACCGCTGCATTCTGCAGCAGCTGCAATGGTCGAAAGGTTGAAATGGGGAGTCCCAACAATAGGGAATTACAATAATCTAGTTTAGTTAGAAGAAGAGCCTGCATTACCGTGAGGAAGTCATTACTCTTTTCCAAACTGAAGAACACTAATCTCTTTAGCCTTTCATAATAGGGGAATTGTTCCATCCCCTTTTCTTTTTAGCTGCCCTTTTCTAATTCTGCTATATCATTTTTGAGATGCAGTGACCAGAATTGCACACTCAAGGTAGGGTAAAAAATGTAGTGATATAGAAACATTATGATATTCTCGGTTTTATTCTGTTTATTTCCTAATAATTCCTAGCATTCTATTTGCTTTCTTGGTTACTGATGCACACTAAGCAGAGGGTTTCCAACATATTATCCACTTATGATGTCTAGATCCTTATCTGGGTAGTGACTTCAAATGCAGAACCTTGCATTGTTTAGCTATAATTTTGGTTGCTCTTCCAGACATGCATCAGTATGCACTTGTCCACATTACATGTTTTCTGCCATTTGGATGCCCAGTCTCCCAGTCTTGCAAGGTCTTCTTGCAATTTCTCACAATCCACTTGTGATTTAACAGCGTTGAAAAATTTTGTATCTGTACCTGAAGTGGACTTCCATATCCTTGTTCAAATAAGGAGAGACTCAAAGATTACTCTTTTGAAGTTAACATAGTGATTTAATAAAAAGTCTGGCGCCATCTTTAAAAATGGCACGGGCCATCCAGTGCTCCTACCATGTGACAGGGGCCAGCCAATGGCACTGATACCCTGTCACATGGTAAGGGCAAAGGGCTATCACCACCATTTTGATTAGTGGCAGCCGACGGCCCGGGAGCGGGAGATCGCTCCCGGGACCACCACTGGACCACCAGGTACCTATCAAATGTTTTTGGGGGGGTTGGGAGGGTGGGGGAAGCAAAGGGATTAATTTTAAAGGGTTGGGGTGGGTTTAGGGTTATTTTTGTGTGCTGTTTTTCCCTCCCTCCCCCAAAACGATAAGAGAACCCCCACGAACAATATCATGGGGTTTTTCTATCGTTTCGGGGGAGCCCCTAATTTCAGACGATTTTGAAAATGTCGACGATGAAGGTCAGTTACCTGAGGTAACTATAAAGACTATGGTACCTCTGGCTGCTCTAGTTTGCTTCTCTGGAGAAATTCAAGGAACCAGAGGATTCCTAAACCAATGCTGCATGCATTTCGCCTTGCAACCTGCACACTTCCCCACAGCCTACGCCAAGACTACTTATATTCTATCTTATCTTGATGAAAGGGCCTTGTCTTGGGTTTCCATGGTGTGGGAATGTAAGGATCCAATCCTGCAGGATATTGATGGATGTATTGACTTATTTAAATCCATGTTTGATGATCCTGCTCGAGTGACTGTTGCTGGTTCTGATTTTGGTGGACCTGAAGCAAGGCAACTGACCACTGGCTGACTTTGTAATAGAGTTCAAGACTCTTGCTACAGAATTATGCTGGGAACCTAGATGCCTGAAAACTTTCTTCTTCAGAGGTCTGAATACCCGCTTGAAGGACGAGTTTGTCGCTCGTGAGCACCTGACTCGCTGGATTAACTAGTGGCCTTTGCTACTAGAATTGACCACTGGCTTCGTGATAAGGTGAAAGAACTCAAGCCTACTAAAGGACCGATTCAAAAGGAGACTTGTGCTAAACTTGCACTTCGGATGGTTCCAGCTATACCTGTTGCCAGTGGAGAAGAACCGATGCAAATTGGTCAGTCATTTGACTTCCAAAGAGAGAAGACTTCGGAAGAGACAGGGCTTATGTATGTACTGTGGACAAGCTGGTCACAATGTCCCAACATGCCCCACTTGTCCAGGAAATGGACGAGCCTAAGTCCTGCAGGAGGACTGCTCTTAGGCCTTACTATGCCTTCTCCTCCACTCTCTCTACCAGTCTCCCTGACTTGCAGACCATCTACAATCCAAACTCTTGCCCTTGTGGATTTGGGGGCAAGAGGCAACTTTATACTTCGACGCATAGTGGAACATTTGAAGATTCCCCTCGTTACTTTAGAAGCTCCACTACTCTTGTCTTCCATCCATGGAGGGTCTTTGCCCGGTGATGTGACTTATCGCACCAAACCAGTGACTCTTCGCACCGGAGCCCTCCATATGGAGACAATCCCCTTCTCTGTGTTAGAGAAGGCCATGCACCCTATCGTCCTGGGGTTACCCTGGTTGCAGTTTCATCAGCCTCAATTCGACTAGTCCTCCTTGGAACTCTCCCACTGGGGCCCAGTTTGTCATGGCAGATGTTTCAAGGAAGTTTCTCCTGTTTTCTGCATGCCTACTACTCCAGTGATGGCAGGACTGCCACCTCAATACGCGTCATTCAGTGATGTGTTTTCCAAAGAAGCTGCTGACATCCTCCCTCCACACAGATCTTTCGACTGCACCATTCGGCTGAAACCAAACACTGAAACTCCTAAGGGACGTGTTTATCCACTCTTTGCAATAGAGCATAAGGCTATGTCTGAGTACATCAAGGAGAATTTACAGAAAGGTTTCATTAGACCTTCAAAGTCGCCAGCCGGGATAGGATTCTTCTTTGTAGGGAAGAAGGATGGTACCTTACATCCTTGTATCGACTATCGAGGTCTGAACGAGATTACGATTAAAGACCGCTACCCCCTGCCTTTAATCTCAGAGCTGTTTGATTGGCTTCAGGGGATCAAGATATTTTCAAAATTTGACCTGAATGAGGCCTACAATTTAGTCTCTCTATTACCCCCCAAAGAACTCTCAGTTCATCTATGAATCCTTGGCAGTCTAAAAATCAAATACCCAGCCTTATACCTATCACCTATTTCTTTAGCCTACATTTGGCTCCGTAGCATTTACGTTGTTATTAACCCCATATATCTGTATCCAAGTTCCTGCTACCTGTTCATTGTAAGACATTAACTTGTCAATGTTTCTGTTTAGAATGTAAACCAAATTGATCAGTAACTCTGTTATTGGAAAGTCGGTATATAAAAGTGCTAAATAAATAAAAATAAATAGTCTGGATTCGCAGTGGCGACAAGTGGAAAATGGCTTTCAACACTCGAGACGGTCATTTTGAGTACTTAGTAATGCTTTTCGGCCTGTCATGTTCCAGAACATGATGAATGACATTCTGCGGGATTTGTTGTACAAGAGTGTCGTAGTGTACCTAGATGACATCCTGATATTTTCTCAGAATCTGTCTACTCATCTAGAAGACGTCAAGCAATTTCTACTAAGACTCTGTGAACACTGACTCTACGCCAAGCTATCCAAGTGCGAATTCCATAAAGACTCCATGCCTTTTCTTGGCTACATTGTGTCTAAAGATGGCTTCCAGATGGATCCCCAAAAATTAGAAAGTATCAAGAACTGGTCCCAACCTACCAGCCTGAAGGCCCTGAGTTGATTTTTGGGGTTCACCAATTACTATAGAAGCTTTATAATGAACTATTCTTCTTTAACGATGCCCTTGACTGCTATGACCCGGAAAGGGGCCAATGCTTCTAAATGGTCTGCAGAGTCCATTTCTGTGTTTGAAGAATTAAAGACTGCCTTTTCCACAGAACCATGCCTATGGCATCCGGACCCCAACAAGCCATTCATCGTAGAGGTCGACACCTCTGATGTCGGTGTGGGGGCTGGTTTGAGCCAGACTGGAGATTCCAAGTCCTTACGTCCCTGCTCTTTCTTCTCATGACGTTTCTCTCCGGCAGAGAAGAATTATGGGATTGGTGACAAAGAACTCCTAGCTATTAAGTTGGCATTCGAGGAATGGCGGCCTTGGCTCGAAGGCGCTCAACATAAAATTACCATGTTTATGGACCATAAGAATCTAGAGTATCTCTGCCATGCGCAACGTCTTAACCATAGACAAGCTAGATGGTTCTTATTTTTCAACCTCTTTGACTTCGTGCTCAAATATCTCCCCGGAGACAAGAATACCAGAGTGGATGCCCTATCACTCTCTTTCCTATTGGAGGATATTCCAGAAGAGCTGCAGTACATAATCGACCCAAAGAAAGTCATCTTAGCAGCAACTCATTATGTGCCCGCTGGTAAGACCATCATGCCAAAACATTTCAGAAAGAAAGTGCTCTATTGGGCACATGATTCCAAGCTGGCTGGCCATCCTGGTCAACCCCGTACTTTGCTGAAGCTACAGAAGTATTATTGGTGGCCAACTATCAAGGAAGACACACTCTCCTATGTGTCATCTTGTGTCAACTGTGCCAAGCAAAAATCTACTTCTGGCCAACCGTGGGGATTGCTGCAACCGCTTCTAGCTCTGGAACAGCCCTGGAGGCATATCGCTACTGATTTTGTAGTTGATCTACCCCTTTCTGGAGGTATGAATACCATCTGGGTCACAGTTGACCGCTTCAGTAAGATGGCCCACTTCGTGGCACTGCCTGGCTTACCTTCAGCCTTGGAACTTGCAAAGCTCTTCATAGTCCATATCTTCCACCTCCACGGCTTACGGAAGCACATAGTCTCTGATCGAGGATCACAGTTCACGGCAAGATTCTGGAAGGCCCTGTGCAAACTCTTCGACATCTCTCTAGATTATACATCTGCCTATCATCCTCAATCTAATGGCCAAACAGAATGGATGAATAGGACCCTGAAACAGTTCATTCTGGCCTATGTGAGCTGCCATCAGAATAACTGGGCAGAAGTGTTACCATGGGCTGAATTCGTCATTAATTCTCATCCAGCAACATCGACTGGATCAACATCATTTGAAGTGGTATATGGACGTTCACCATCACCGCCACTTCCACTGAAGTTCTCAGTGACGTCCCCAGCAGCTCAATCCACTGCTGAAGAAATCCATCAATTATGGACTCAGACGAAAGCAATGCTACTCAAAGCAAGTAAACGAACCAAAAGGTTCTATGATGCTCATCTTTCCAAAGGGCCTGTCTTTCAATCTGGTGACAAAGTCCGGCTATCCACTAAGCACCTTAGACTGAAGTTACCCTCCTCTCGATTTGCTCCTCGCTACGTTGGACCATTTCCAATCCTCCAACGTCTTGGCAATGTTACCTACAGTCTGAAGTTACCACCTGGATTGAACATCCATAACGCTTTCATGTTTCACCTCTGAAACCACTCATCATCAGTGAATTTTCTTCCAAATCTCTGGAACCATCTTCCATCAATGCAGAAGATGATCTAGAATACAAAGTCAAAGCCATTCTTGATGTCTGCAAACAAAGCAAAACCTGGGAATACCTTCTATCATGGGAAGGTTGTGGCCCCGAAGAAAATTTTTGGGAGCCTCTGGCTAATATCCTTGACAAAGAGATGCTCCATCAGTTTCATCTCTCGCATTCTTGGAAACCAAAACCTGGTACCCGCAGAGGAGACTGCCCTTTGAAGGGGGGTACTGTTGCAACCGTCCCTTCCCGACGGCTGCTCTCCTCCTACCTCTCTCCTTTTGCTCCTCCTCTTGCTGTTAATGGACGTCTGGCTGCCGTGGCATCTGTCTGTCATCCTCTCCGGCGTTCCAGGACCAGCTTGGATGCTACCTCCCACCATGCTCCATCTGTACCTTAGGGAGTGCACGGCGTGCGGCCCTCGCTCTTATTTTCTACCTGGCGTGAACTTCAGGGGCGTCCCCCTGTGATGACTTCACGCTGCCTAGATATTTAAAGCCTACACTGTTTGCTAGCCTTTGAGTTAGCAAGGGGATTCTTACGGATGGGTTTCGCTCTCCATACCCAGCTACTCTGCCTCCAATCTTCATTGGACTCTTAACGCTAATGGAGTACCCGCTTCTCAGGGGCCTCACTTGCTTTTCAGGTCGCTATCAGGAAACCGATACTCGCTCCTCGATGGCCCATGTTCCCTGACTCGCTGCCTGCTCCTACCTTCTCTTCTGCCTGGAAGAATTCACTATCTTCAACACCAGTGAGTACTATCATCTCCACCTCAGAACTTTCCCTGGAACCAGGTACTCACTTCTCAAGGTCTGCCTCCATTCCAGCCCTGGTGCCATCTCCTATGTGGAACCGCTATGTGAGTACATCTCCTACAAGCCTCTCAGCTCTCAGTGATCAGGTACTCGCTCCTCGAGAGCCTGCTCTTCCTATCCTGGGGTTCTCCATACTGAGGCTTGTTCATATTCCACTGTACTCATTATTCTCAGTTCTTTCCACTACAGCACTGTTACAGGAGGAGTCGCTGTTCCAGTGCCTGAGAGATACTAGCCCAGCTGGGCTACTTCAACTACTCATCAATGCCACCTCTGGTGGCTACACAACATTGTTTAAATAAAGATCAAATCTCTGTGTTTGTGTGTCCTCAGCTGAGCCTGATCTGTGGCCCCTCACGGACTTCCCCCTGTGGGTGTGGTCAGCTGCCACAGTGTCCAAGGTCCACCCAAACCTCACTAATTATAACAGTGGGATCCCATGTCTTCGTCCTTGTTCCTTGTTCAGGTCTCTGTTCCATTGACCTCAATGTTCCTGATGTCCAGTTGTCTGCCTGTTCCTGATATCCAGTTGTCCACCTGCTCCTGATGTCCAGTTGTCCGCCTGTTCCTGATGTCCAGTTGTCCATCTGTTTCTGATGTCCTGACATCCTGATATCCATCTGTCCTGATGTCCATCTGTTCCGATGTCCTGACGTCTATTTGTTCCTGATGTCCATCTGTTCTGAAATTCTGATGTCTATTTGTTCCTGATGTCCTGACGTCCTAACATCTATCTGTTCCTGAATTCCTGACGTCTTTCCATTCTTGATGTCCTGATATTCGTCCATTCCCAATGTCTTGATGTCCATTAGTTCCTGATGTCCTGATGTTCGTCCATTCCTACTACTTTGTCCAGATGTCCTCAGCTCTATCCTGACCCATCCCCCGTGGCCTGACCACCCCTACTGGGGTGTGTGAGGCGTTGATGGGTCTTCCTTCCGATGGTGCTTTGGAGTCATCTTTTCCCTTGTCTGACTTATCTTGTCCTTGATGTCCGATATCTGCCTTGCCTTGATGTCCTAACTTGTTGCCTGTTTGTGTGGTCTGCAACCAGCCCACTGGGCTGAGTATGGCGCTAGAGGGACTTTCCCGCTTGGAAGTTCCAGACATTTTAACCATAGGTTTTTAAACTTGCCTTGTCCTGCTATACCTTGCCTCGTCCAGCATCCTCCTGTTCCAGGATCCTACTGTTCCAGCATCCTACTCAATGTCCAAGTCTTCGTCTAATTCAATGACTGAGTCTTCGTCTTCTCCAATGCCCGAGTCTTCGTCTTCTCCAATGCCCGAATCTTCGTTTACTCCAAAGCCTTAGTCTTCCTCTACTTCAATGTCTGAGTCTTCTTCTACTCCAATGCCCGAGTCTTCGTTTACTCCAAAGCCTGATCTCCGTCTTCCTCAAAGCCTGAGTCTTCATCTTCCTCAAAGCCTGAGTCTTCATCTACCTCAAAGCCTGAGTCCTCATCTACCTCAAAGCCTGAGTCTTCATCTGTCCTGCCACACCTGATGTCTTCGTCTTTCCTGCCACGCTGGATGTCTTCATCTGCCTTGCCATGTCTTGTTCTACGTCTCCGCACAGCCATGACTCTGTCCAGCCTGCCACTTCAAGCTTCAAGCATTGAAGTCAATGGAGCAGAGACCTGAACAAGGACGAAGACACGGGATCCCACTGTTATAATTAATGAGGTTTGGGTGGACCCTTGGACACTGTGGGTAAAGGGTCAGGATCTCCAGTCTTGCCAGCAGGGATGTCTTACCGCGAGGGCATACATTCCATGTTCCGTGCTGGGGAGCACTCCCTAGCGCTCCCTTCCCTCCGCAGTGCAACAATTAATAACATTGCTCCTTTTCGAGCCTATCTTGTGGTTCAGGCTCCGCAGTCTTGCATATTAAAAGTAGCTGGTTGTGTGCTTCTAAAGTGTTAAATCTTGTAGAATTCCCGTGTGAAGAAAAGTCTATACAAATTTAAATATTTATTATTAAAAAGGCCAATAATTAAAAAAACAAACAAACAAAAGCTGGATAAGTTATCCAGTATATTTAGTGAGATAAACATCCTGCTAAATATTGAGAAATAAAGTTATCTGAGTATACACATCCGGATAACTTTGAAATCTAACTGTCTATCTATGAATATCATTAGTTAGGTTTCAAAGTTATCCTGGAACATTTTCATGGATAACCAGTAATATTCAAAAGATACAGCCAGTTAATTGGCACTAAGGGGAAAAAATGCTACTGATTGGGCCTCCCGGCCTAAGCCCCTATTGTTGCGGGTCTAAAGCCCCAAAAACCTCCATCCTCGCTGCCCCTCCCCCACATGTCAAATGTCAATAAATAAATTCAGTCAAAGTCCCCCATCAGGAGGTCACCAATCCCCCTTCATCCCCATTATAACTACCCTAACCCTCTTACCCTACCTGGACCCCACCCAAACCCATTACCTTGACCAGGAACTCAGAACGTGTGCCTGACTCCCAGCACATCCTGCATTGCTTTGGTAGTGCAAGCTCCAGGCATTGCTGTCAAAGCAATGCTACAACAGCAATTCTGGGAGCTTTTTTTACTAGAATTGCTATCAGAGCAGCCCTGGATGTGCCGGGAACAAAATACATAGTCTGATCTAGCGATCCCAGAAAGGATTTGGGGGTCTGAGTAGAATGGGAGATTTAGGGTGCCCACCTGATGTTGGCCAAACTTAGGTACTGATTTTTGGCATAAGGGAGGAGCAAGGAGGGAGTCCATTAATAAAGTTACTTTTTTTGGGGGGGATGGGGGTGGTCTCAGGGAGGTGGGATCAGTCAGCTGAGATGGCCTTGTTTTTGCTGGGGTGGGGGGTGGGGTATTGGGCTAGGTGACTCATTAAGTTGATTCTTCACCCCCTTCCCCATCTTCTCTACCCACGGATGCTTAACAGGCTATATCTTTTGAATATATCAAGTTAAATTAAAGTTATCTAGGAACATATTCCCAGATAAGTTTACACTCCTCCTGAATATGTCCAGAGATAGCTGAGTAAGTTACTTGACTAATTCATCCTTGCCCCAGAATGCCTCCGAAACATCCCTATGTTTTTTGTCTAATTTTTTTTTTTTTTGGATAATGGCTTATCCAGATACAATTTAACTGGATAATTACCAGTGATATTCACAAGCTGGCATTTATCTGGATAACTCAAGAGTTTTGAACATTGTCCTCATATTTTGTGTAGCTATATAACCTTTGCATGGCAACTGTATATGACTTCACGATAACATTTTCGGTGTATGCTGTCACATATTCCAAGCAAATGCCAGACTTGCTGCCAAACTGTAACTGAACGAATCCAGCGGATTGCTGCAAATTGTGCTTGAGCAGAAATAATCAGATACCACAATTGCAACCAGATACCACAACAGCAACCAGGCACCATTAATGCAAAATAAAGCAAACAGTAATTTCTAATGCTGAATAGCTGAAACAAGAAATACAAAGCACAATATTTCTTGTTTATAACAAATGACCGGGAATGAAAATGTGTTTGCTACAATAAAGTCAGTCTACCATACAAAATATGACTGCTGTAACATATACACTTCATCCTGAGGGAAAAACCTTCAGTTTATTATGACCAAGGTTTGGAATAATAAGGGACCATGTACAACAAAAGAGAGGCAAGTACAGATAATGTGATAATGTAATTCAGTTTAACACACAGCACTCAAAGTAAGCTGTAATATATTTGACATCTAAAAAATATCCCTTATACTTTTTTAGCTCTCCTTTGCTGATCAGTCACTTGACAAGTAAATTGCTCTGTTGCAGGCATGAAATATTGTTCTATTATAGTGATGGTATTAAATTGTAGTTGTTGCCATTAACTGGAAGAGGCATTTTCTATACTTTTCCTGATGAACTTTTATGTGTGTTCATATATTTTTAATAGAGATGTGCATTCGTTTTTGCCGAATTGGAAAATTGCAACGAAATTGTCCAATTCTGCATGTTTCAGGGAGCCCGAAAAAAATCAGGATTTTCCCATTTTTTCGCAAAAATTTGTTTTTCCGATTAGTGCGCACTAACGGGAGTCAGTGCGCGCTAACTCCCCGTTAGTGCGCGCTAACTCCCGTTAGCGCGCACTAACAAAAACTAACAAAAAGTAACAAAATCTAACGTTTTTTGTTAGTGCGCGCTAACAGGGAGTTAGCGCGCACTAATGGGGAGTTAGCGCGCACTAACTAAAAATTGATTTTTTGCGAAAAAAAAGACCCGAACCAAAAAATCCCGACATTTTCCATGGCGGCCGAAAAACGAAGAACGACACAAACACAAAAAAACGATGCACATCTCTAATTTTTAATGAGTCCACAAAAATATTTTATACTATTTCCATTTAGTAAATATAATATTAACTTATATGGGAGGATACTGGTACCATAGGAGTAATAATTGATTCACAGAAGATGACAGAGAAACATGTAACTAGCACATCTATGGTGTCTTTTATTTACTTCAGTCTCTTTGGCAGATTCACTTTGAAATATCAAAGGCTGATCTAATATTAGTAGGCCATGCAGTGATTTTGTCAGGTCTATACTACTGTAACAGCTAGTTAATCAGACTCCCTGCAAAAACCATTAAAAAGATTTGGCTAATTTAAAATAGTGTGGCTAGGATGCTTTGCAGTACATGTTGCAGAGACCACATTATCGCTACCTTGTTTGGATAACTGGCTGCCGGTTTTGAGGTAGATTCAGTTTAAGAATCTTTTACTGGCATTTAAAGCTATTCATAAAGGTGATTTGGCATATCTTTGCTCTTTTTCACCTTATGTTCTATTGAGACAGTTGAGATCTCATGTTGTTATACTTAATGTACACAAAAAGAGAGATCAAAAAAACCCCTGGACCCCAGGTAATTTAAGGTATTTTGGGGGGGTTCGGGAGAGTGGGGGATTTATTTTAAAGGGTCGGGGTGGGTTTTAGGGATGTTTTAGTGTGCTGGTTTTCGATTTTCACGATTTTCACGATTTTAACGATATTTAAAAAACCCAAACGGCGACGATCCGATTCTTTCCCCCTCCCAGCCGAAATCGATCGTTAAGACGATCGATCACACGATTCACATCTCTACTCAGCAGCGCATGGTTTGGAGAGAGGTATCTTCAAAGGATACTAATGATGCATTAGAATTAGGGCATCCCGACAGTGAGGTTCCAAAAATAAGAAAAGTAGTCCAAGTGCCTGTAACTAAAAACTCACCTGAGCTAAAAAATTCTAACTTATCCCTATCAATTAAAAAGCAGAATGAAAATACAAACAAAAAACAAACTTTTAAATGTTTGTATGCTAATGCCAGAAGTCTAAGAAGTAAGATGGGAGAATTAGAATGTATAGCAGTGAATGAAGACATAGATTTAATTGGCATCTCAGAGACATGGTGGAAGGAGGATAACCAATGGGGCAGTGCTATACCGGGGTACAAATTATATCGCAATGACAGAGAGGAGCACCCGGGAGGCGGTGTGGCGCTTTATGTCCGGGATGGCATAGAGTCCAACAGGATAAAAATCCTGCCTGAGACTAAATGCAAAATTGAATCTTTATGGGTAGAAATTCCTTGTGTGTTGGGGAAGACTATAGTGATAGGAATATACTACCGTCCACCTGGTCAAGATGGTGAAACGGACAGTGAAATGCTAAGAGAAATTAGGGAAGTTAACCAAATTGGTAGAGCAGTAATGACTTGGTAAATGTATCATTGGGACACGCTAGAGAGATAACGTTCCTGGATGGAATGGAATGATAGCTTTATGGAGCAATTGGTTCAGGAACCAACGAGAGAGGGAGCAATTTTAGATCTAATTCTCAGTGGAGCACAGGATTTGGTGAGAGAGGTAATGATGGTGGTGGGGCCGCTTGGCAATAGTGATCAAAATATGATCAAATTTGAATTAATGACTGGAAGAGGAACAGTATGCAAATCCACGGCTCTCGTGCTAAACTTTCAAAAGGGAAACTTTGATAAAATGAGAAAACTCGTTAGAAAAAAACTGAAAGGAGCAGCTACAAAAGTAAAAAGTGTGCAAGAGGTGTGATCATTGTTAAAAAATACCATTCTAGAAGCACAGTCCAGATGTATTCCACACATTAAGAAAGGTGGAAAGAAGGCAAAACGATTACCGGCAGGGTTAAAAGGGGAGGTGAAAGAAGCTATTTTAGCAAAAAGATATTTATTCAAAAATTGGAAGAAGGATCCAACAGAAGAAAATAGGATAATGCATAAACGTTGGCAAGTTAAATGTAAGACATTGATAAGACAGGCTATAAGAACATAAGAAAATTCCATACTGGGTCAGACCAAGGGTCCATCAAGCCCAGCATCCTGTTTCCAACAGTGGCCAATCCAGGCCATAAGAACCTGGCAAGTACCCAAAAACTAAGTCTATTCCATGTTACCATTGCTAATGGCAGTGGTTATTCTCTAACGGGGGGATTTTAAATGCCCTGCCCGCGTAAATCCAGCTGGATTTACGCGAGCAGGGCCCTCGCGCACCGGCGCGCCTATTTTGCATAGGCCGCCCGCGCGCGCAGAGCCCCGGGACGCGCATAAGTCCCGGGGCTTTTAAAAAGGGGCGAGTCGGGGGCGTCGCCAAATGATGCGGCATTTCGGGGGCGTGACGCGGTGTTTGGGGGGTGGGACCAGGGGTGTGGCGCCAGCCCGGGGACGTTCCGGGGCCATGGCCGTGACTTCCGGAACAGCCCCCGGGTTGGGTCTTGGCGCGCCAGCAGCCCGCTTGCACGCACGGATTTACGTCTGCCTCCGGTAGGCGTAAATCCATGGATAAAGGTAGGGGGGGAGTTTAGATAGGGCCGGGGGGGGGGGTGGGTTAGGTAGGGGAAGGGAGGGGAAGGTGAGGGGAGGGCGAAAGAAAGTTCCCTCCAAGGCCGCTCCGATTTCGGAGCGGCCTCGGAGGGAACGGAGGCAGGCTGCGCGGCACGGCACGCGCAGGCTGCCCAAAATCGGCAGCCTTGCACACGCCAATCCAGGATTTTATAGGCTACGCGCGTATCTTATAAAATCCAGCGTACTTTTGTTTGAGCCTGGTGCGCAAACAAAAGTACGCGATCGCACTATTTTTTAAAATCTACCCCTAAGTGAACTTAATAGCAGGTAATGGACTTCTCCTCCAAGAACTTATCCAATCCTTTTTTAAACACAGCTATACTAACTGCACTAATCACATCCTCTGGCAACAAATTCCAGAGTTTAATTGTGCGTTGAGTAAAAAACAAACTTTCTCTGATTAGTTTTAAACGTGCCCCATGCAAACTTCATGGAGTACCCCCTAGTCTTTCTACTATCCGAAAGAGTAAATAACCGATTCACATCTACCCGTTCTAGATCTCTCATGATTTTAAACACCTCTATCATATCCCACCTCAGCCGTCTCTTCTCCAAGCTGAAAAGTCCTAACCTCTTTAGTCTTTCCTCATCATTTTGGTAGCCCTTCTCTGTACCTTCTCCATCGCAATTATATCTTTTTTGAGATGCGGCGACCAGAATTGTACACAGTATTCAAGGTGCGGTCTCACCATGGAGCGATACAAAGGCATTATGACATTTTCCGTTTTGTTCACCATTCCCTTTCTAATAATTCCCAACATTCTGTTTGCTTTTTTGACTGCCACAGCACACTGAACCGACAATTTCAATGTGTTATCCACTATGACACCTAGATCTCTTTCTTGGATTGTAGCACCTAATATGGAACCCAACATTGTGTAATTATAGCATGGGTTATTTTTCCTTATATGCATTACCTTGCACTTATCCACATTAAATTTCATCTGCCATTTGGATGCCCAATTTTCCAGTCTCACAAGGTCTTCCTGCAATTTATCACAATCTGCTTGTGATTTAACTACTCTGAACAATTTTGTGTCATCTGCAAATTTGATTATCTCACTCGTCGTATTTCTTTACACATCATTTATAAATATATTGAAAAGCAAGGGTCCCAGTACAGATCCCTGAGGCACTCCACTGTCCACTCCCTTCCACTGTGAAAATTTTCCATTTAATCCTACTCTCTGTTTCCTGTCTTTTTGCCAGTTTGCAATCCACGAAAGGACATCGCCACCTATCCCATGACTTTTTACTTTTCCTAGAAGCCTCTCATGAGGAACTTTGTCAAACGCCTTCTGAAAATCCAAGTATACTATATCTACCGGTTCACCTTTATCCACCTTTATCCACATGTTTATTAAGTCCTTCAAAAAAGTGAAGCAGATTTGTGAGGCAAGACTTGCCCTGGGGAAAGCCATGCTGACTTTGTTCCATTAAACCATGGCTTTCTATATGTTCTGTGATTTTGATGTTTAGAATACTTTCCACTATTTTTCCTGGCACTGAAGTCAGGCTAACTGGTCTGTAGTTTCCTGGATCACCCCTGAAGCCCTTTTTAAATAGTGGGGTTACATTTGCTATCCTCCAGTCTTCAGGTACAATGGATGATTTTAATGCTAAGTTACACATTTTTACTAATAGGTCTGAAATTTCATTTTTTAGTTCCTTCAGAACTCTGGGGTGTATACCATCCAGTCCGGGTGATTTACTACTCTTCAGTTTGTCAATCAGGCCTACCACATCTTCTAGGTTCACCGTGATTTCATTCAGTCCATCTGAATCATTACCCATGAAAACCTTTTCCATTGCGGGTACCTCCCCAACATCCTCTTCAGTAAACACCGAAGCAAAGAAATCATTTAATCTTTCCGCAATGGCCTTATCTTCTCTAAGTGCCCCTTTAACCCCTCGATCATCTAACGGACCAACTGACCCCCTCACAGGCTTTTTGCTTTGGATATATTTTAAAAAGTTTTTACTGTGAGTTTTTGCTTCTACAGCCAACTTCTTTTCAAATTCTCTCTTAGCCTGTCTTATCAATGTCTTACATTTAATTTTCCAATGTTTATGCTTTATCCTATTTTCTTCTGTTGTATCCTTCTTCCTTTCCTTCTCTGCCGGCCTGGGGGCGTGGTCGAGGTCTCCGGACCAGCCCCCGGTTCGGGTGATGGCGCGCCAGCAGTGTGCTGGCTCGCACAGATTTACGACTGCTTTTAGCAGGCGTAAATCGTGCAACAAAGGTAAGGGGGAGGTTTAGATAGGGCCGGGGGGTGGGTTAGGTAGGGGAAGGGAGGGTAAGGTGGGGGGAGGGCGAAGGAACAGGCAGCGCGCGCTGGGCTCGGCAAAAGCAGGTTGCACAAATGTGCATCCCCTTGCGCGCGCCGACCCCGGATTTTATAAGATACGCGCGGCTACGCGTATTTAAATGGCATGCAAATGCAAACCTCGTCCAAGCGCAATCCATTTTACTGTATAGGCGCTATACAGCGCCTATACAGTATCCTGGGTGTGCTGGAACCTGTCATTTCAAATGTCATTTCAAATGACATTTGAAATGACAGGTACCAGGAAGTGGATCCCAACTTTAAGCAAAAGAAAACCTAAAAACCTAAAATCCAGTGCACCGGGAAAGCCACTCTTCGGATCACGACTAATCCCATCCCCCAGCCCCCGCTCACCTGCCCTGGCCGCGTCCATGGGTGCCGGTCTCCGGGTCATCCCCAGTCCTCTCTCCTCTCCTTCCGGGGACAGCCGGCAGCGAGAGCGAGAGCAGCCCGGGGCGGATCGCGAGGCGGCTTCCAGCAGCCCCCGCCGGTGAAGGTGGATGAACGCACGCCCATAGTGCAATTTGGGTGCTCAAGGCAGTGAAGGCGCATGAACGGTCATGCGTGACGTCACGGCGTTCGTTCATACGCTTTCGCTGCCTTGAGCGCCCATCAATTTGGGCGCTCAAGGCAGTGAAGGCGCATGAACGGGCATGCGTGACGTCATGTCGTATGTTCATACGCTTTTGCTGCCTTGAGCACCCATCAATTTGGGCGCTCAAGGTAGTGAAGGCACATGAACGGGCGTGCGTGATGTCACGGCGTACATTCAAACACTTTCGCTGCCTTGAGCGCCCGTCAATTTGGGCGCTCGAGGCAGGGAAAGAGCATGAATGGGTGTGCGTGACGTCACAAGCTGCACGATGGCGCTGGGGAGGCAGTGAGCAGCGGAACAGAGGGAGACAGGCAGGCGAGCTGGAGCAGCCACGCATGCAGGAAAGGTAGGGGAGCCACCACCCTGCCCCCTCCCGCGCACCCCCCCCCCCCCCCCCGCCCGGGCAGTTGCCTGCCGGTGCAATTTTTTTGGCATGATGAGCTCACACCGCCTGAACATCCCATTTGGGCGCTCAAGGCAGTGAAGGTGCCTTTAGCGCCCAAATTGGAAGTACAGGCATGCATTCGTGCATCTTCGCCGGCGGGGGCTGCTGGAAGCCGCCTCGCTGAGAGCGCCCGATCCACCCCGGGCTGCTGAAGCGGGAGAAGGAATGCTGAAAGAGAAAGTGAAGGGACATTTGTGAGTCAATGTCCCTGTCCCTGTCAGCGCGGGCCCATACGGGAGACCGGCACCCATGGACACGGCCAGGGCAGATGAGTGGGAGCTGGGGGAAAGTTTGCCGCCTACCCTTACCCCTGCCTCTAACGCAGGGGTAAGGGTAGGCGGTAATTTAGCAGGTTAAAGACGCGGCTAAACTGCAGGTTAAAAAGGCGATAGTCGGGGCACACGTTACTGAATGGGAGGGAATAGCTAATCGGAGCGTTTACGTATCATTTACATGCCACGGGCGGAAAGGGTTATCCGTTGATTTAAAGAAGCGGTAAGGATCGGTTAAAAGGGATAGTGAATCGCGCGTTGGACTTACGCAGCCAAACTGCGGGTACAAAGCGGGTTAGAAATGGGGTAATCGTGGCCGCGCTTTACTGTATCGGCCTGTTAATTTGTTTTGGTTGGTTCATTTGCCAAACTAAAAATAAATAAGCTAGGTAAAAGATCCCTCAAACAAAGATAACCTGAACCACTTAAAAGATAAAATCTGCCTCTGTGACCGCTGGAAGATCTGTCTTGGGCTTAGGAAAGGTGCTGAGGCCTAATTACAGTGCTGAGGCCTAGGTCCACTGCTGGGGCCCTGTACTGAGGCCTTATCCTGGTGCTGAGGCCTAGATCTGGGTCTGGACTGGAGGCATGATCCCAGCACCAAGTCCACAACCGAAGGCCTGGTCATAGCACCAAGCTCTGCTATGAGCCCTATTACTGGTGTTGAGGCCCAGTCCTGAGGCTGGTCCTGTCACCGAGGCCTAGGTCTAGTGCTAGGGCATATCATTGAGTCCTGGTCTCAGTACTGAGGCCTAGGCCCAGACCTTCCATCATCTACTACATATCCCAATACTTTAAAATGATACTGTCCATTTGGAGTGACATCACTGTGGCACCTTCTTCTAGAGTGCTCAGTGCCAATGTGCTGTATGGTTGTACATTTCAGTGGCTTTACATCAAAATAGCACTGTCCATCCCAAAGTAAGGCACTGCAGTGATGTCACTCTGGCTTCATCTACCAACCAGAAAGTATCATTTTTGATGCAACAGGACACAAGACATTGGGAGGGTCAGTCCTAGGCCTCAGCACTGAGATCAGGTTTAGGGCCAACACTGACACGGAGTTCAAGCTTAGGGGGTTGGGACCATGCCTCAGTGTCAGACCTCAGTATCGGGCCTAGGCCTAGGCACCGGGATCTGGCCTAGGCTTTGTGGGACAGGACCATGACTCTGCGCAAGGCCCAGCCCAGGCTTAGGTCTCAGTATCGGGTGCAGTGCCAAGTCCTGAATTTATAGGAGGCTTGCTAATTTTTTTTAATGCAATAAATGCAAAAATACCTGAAATTTGTTTTCTTAAGAGGCTATTTTCAGTATGTTCCATTCAGAATGGCCTCGTCTGTTGCATTTTTTCTATTAATTAAAAATAAAGGTATATCCCTATATATCAATACCATTAGATTTAAAGAGTACTTTCAAACATTTTAATTAGTCTTATCACTAGTATTTAGGAATGGGACTAATTTGTGCTCTGTTTTTAGATTACAGAACAATCTTTGAGGGTCACTTTTAGATTGTTGTTTTAAGGCATTTAATTGTAAGAGATAGTATTAGCGCCTTGTACCCCTGATGATATTGTTCTACTTTGACTTTGCAGGAGAGTATTTTTGTATTTTATTACCTTTCATGCTTGCTTTGTTTAATTTTATTTAGATTGTAGTTTGCCCTCATAATGCAGAAAGTTTGCTAGATAGTTTGTTTAATAGTATGATTTCTGATCTATTTTGTAATCTGCTTTCAGGGAAACATTATTTTCAAATCTAGGTGGAATTAAAATGAATGAATCAAATCAAAATAGTAGACAGATGGTAATTAACATGGTTGACATTCTATCATTAATTTCCTAGTTTTGTGCATGATAAAATTTTAATGCACACGTTAACAAATTTGTCTCCTTTTTCTTTAATGCTGATGCAATCTAGAGATCATTATCTTAGTAAAAAGGACATTAATTATTTTAAATTCAACAATGGGAGTTTGGGATTCCAGAATGAATGGAAAAAGTTTATATGAAATGTTAGAAGTTCTAATGGCAACAAATGGCTGGCTTTGTCTAACGGACACTAATGACAGAATCATCTAGCAGCTGGTTCTGTCTAACAGGATACAATTACTGTATTAACTAGAAGTCCTAATGGAAACATCAGGCACTTGGGTAAACAAGTCTATCTGGCAGACTATACAGTAAATCATGAAGGTTCAAAAGTAATAGTGCCTCTTTAGATCACTTTCTGGAAATAAAGAAGTACATAATTGGGTCTGTCTGGCACGCTATTCAGGAGGCCTAGTAGTTGGATAGCAATGACTATAATAGGGATGTGCATTTATTTTAATGAAATAGACAATGGCAACAAAATTGTCTATTTCATCGTATTTCAGGAGCACCCTGAAACAAAAAAATTTTACAAAATTTTGTGGAATTTCATACTTTGTGTTAGTTGCACTAAATATAGTTTTCTTAATTACAGGCTTAATGCTCACTAATGGGGCTTAATGCGCACTAAATTAATGTTAATATGCATTAAGCCCCATTAGTGTGTACTACCTAGTTTTCTAATTTTAGAGTTAGTGTGCCCTAATAGGATTTAGGAAGCACTAATTGGTTGTTAGCACGCACTAAGTTAAAAAGCGTCAATTGGGGAGTAGTTCATTAGCTAAAGGTATGGCTCTGCATTCCCACTGGCAGTCTCCTTACCATCTCTTTAGAAGGGACTTAGTGCGCACTAACCACATGTTAGTGTGCACTAAGTCCTGTTAGTGCACATTAACATGACATACAAAATTCCACAAAATTTCATCAATTTTTTTTCATTTCAGGGCGCTCCCGAAACACGACGAAATAGACAATTTTGTTGCCATTGTCTATTTCATTAAAGATGAATGTAGATCCCTAATATAGTCATTGCCATTCAACTACTAGGCCTCCTGAGTAGTGTGCCAGACAGACTCAATTATATACGTGCCTTTCCAAGTTTGTTAAAATTAATGCTTGTATGACCGAGCAGAAATCTGAAGGAAATAACAGGGGTTTTAGTTTTTTTTAATATATGTAGTTTAAAAAAGGATTTTTTTTACTATGGCTGATATGTTATTGGTCATTGCTAATCTGGAATCAATAATCATACCTAGGTTTTTTGCATATGGTTTTATAGGTATAGTTTGTCCTTCAAATATGAAATTTTGTGGTGGTTGATGAATTGAGTCCGGTACTGTGGATAAGAAAATTAATTCTGTTTTTGAAGCGTTCAGTTTAAGTCTGTTATGAGATAGCCAGGGTGTTATTGTTGTTAGGTAGAGTTGAAGTAAAACAAAGGTTTTTGACCAAGATTCAGAGAAAGGAATAGTGAACTGGATATCATCTGCGTAAATTTTGAAATTTAGGTTAAGGCCAGCTAATTAGCGACACAGTGGTAAAAGATAGATATTGAAAAGCAATGCAGAGAGTGATGATCCTTGAGATACACCAGTCTTAGTGGTGTACCATTCAGATTTAGAATTTCCAATTGT
Organism: Rhinatrema bivittatum; assembly: GCF_901001135.1. NCBI lineage: Eukaryota > Metazoa > Chordata > Amphibia > Gymnophiona > Rhinatrematidae > Rhinatrema > Rhinatrema bivittatum. Next base: position 555,386,879 of record NC_042616.1, on the reverse strand, counting down.
AATTCTTTGCGGATGATCTGATATGAAGGAGGAGAACCATTGAAACACTGTTCCAGTATGCCTATTTGTGTTACGTTAGATTGTAAAATGTCGTGATTTAGAGTATCAAAGGCTGCAGAGATATCAATTAGAACCAGAATGTAATGTTTGAGTCGAATCCTCTAATGATGGTATCAAAAGATGAGATAAGTAGTGATTCCCTACTATGTCCTTTTCTGAATCCATGTTGATTGATGTGTAATATGTTATTATCATCTATTTAGTCAGAGGTTTGATGAAGTTCCACAGATTCAATTATTTTGGCTATTGAGGGTACAGTAGCAATTGATCGATAGATATATCTGAAGGGTCTTGATTTTTATTTTTGGGAATGGGTAAGATAGATGTTTTTCAATGGATTTTGGAAATGTACTTTGTGACAACGATGCATTTACTATATTAGTAATTGAGTGAGCAATATGATCTTTGATGTTTCTAAGTACGTGACCAGGGCAAAGATTAAAAGGACTTTTTGATGGTTTTGATTTTGTTAGTATATTGACAAAAGTGCTATCATTGATAGTTGTGAATTCAGAAAAAGAACAGGCGACTTGAAGTAGTGTAGGTTTTGGAATGGGAAGTATAGAGAATTCAGATGAAATGTTTTCTATTTTCTTTTCGAAATGTTTAGCTATGTTATTACACAGGTCGTCAGTTGCAGTAAGAAGTGAAGTTTCTTGCATTGTTGTTAGTCCTTTTACAATAGTAAATAGTACTCTGGGTCTGGGATTTCTATCAAGTTAGGGTGAGAGAATATAATACAAATGTCATCTTTGTGAGATTTTCCTCACTCCAAATGATGTCAAATCTTCACCAAGGTGTACTGTGCTGTTCATACATCTCACTCTACATACAAAACTGACCCCTAAACCCTAAACCACCACCAAAAGTTCACCTCGACCTATTAGATGGCCCTCCTTTAGAGATATAAATACTTCACTACTATGGTAGCCATGAAGATTGAATCTCTCTCTCAGTCCCTTTTTCTCTCTTTCCCCACAAGATGTGAAAAATCGGGATTATTGCAGGGTGCACTAAGTTTGCTACACCATGTGATAATACTGATGCAAAGCAGTAATTCTAAAATTTCCCTAAACACACTTCTTTTTCTTAATGTGGGCATAATCAATGCATGAATAACTCATTTTGATGAATCTAGGGGTAAAGAGTCAGTGAGGTCACAGAAACAAATATTTATTTATTTATTTATTTATTTATTTAAAAGCTTTTTTATACCTTCATTCATAGTTACATCACAACGGTGTACAGGTAGGTTTATATCAGTAGGATATTCACGTTACTCAAATATACAATAATTAAATAACCTAACATCTAAAAAAAAACAGTCATATAATATAAAAACTTAAGTCTTATTAAAATAATTCTAAGAGTTAGTACAAAAGACCAACCAATGAGAACCAAACAAAGTCTATATAAATGTGGGGTTTTTGGTATAAGCAATCAAGGAGTGTTTGTAAGTAAAAGCATTAAATAAACAAATTAAAATAAAGTTTTGATTATTACTAATTGTTTTAAAGTAAGGAAGTGTCAACAAGCTAGGCAGTGTCAGCAAGCTAGGCAGTGTGCCCAATTACCATACGGGCCACCCAGTTTTTTCGATCATCCACCTCATTCAGTGTGTTTGCAAGTGAAATTTTGAGGTGAATAATTCAATGAACGGTCTTAGTCCATTACCACGAATCCTAATCCATTTCCACAGTCCCAACAACAGCTGTGGTTTTGCCTGAAATACGCTTCTACAGGGGCTACACATAAAATCGTAATCCAGTATTGTCTACAAAAATATAAAGAGTGAGTAGACTATAATAGAACAAATACAACAAATAAAAGTACTTTTCAAACTTGAACCCTTAACACCTTGGGGCGGATTTTAAAACCCCTGCGCACGTAAATCCAGCCGGATTTACGCGCGCAGGGCCCTCGCGCACCGGTGCGCCTATTTTGCATAGGCCGCCGGCGCGCGTAAGTCCCGGGGCTTTCGAAAAGGGGCGGGAGGGGGCTTGTCCGGGGGCGTTCCCAAAACGATGCGGCGTTTCAGGGGCTGGCCCGGGGCGGGCCCGGGGGCGTGGCGCCGGCCCGGGGGCGTGGTCGAGGCCTCCAGACCAGCCCCCGGGACCGGAGGACGGAGCGGGGCTGCCAGCGACGCTCGCAAAGGTAGGGGGGGTTTAGATAGGGCCAGGGGGGTGGGTTAGGTAGGGGAAGGGAGGGGAAGGTAGGGGGAGGGCGAAGGAAAATTCCCTCCGAAGCCGCTCCAAAATCGGAGCAGCCTCGGAGGGAACAGGCAGCGCGCGCTGGGCTCGGCGTGCGCAGGTTGCACAAATGTGCACCCCCTTGCGTGCGCCAACCCCGGATTTTATAAGATACGTGCGTAGCCGCGCGTATCTTATAAAATCCAGCGTACTTTTGTTCGCGCATGGTGTGCGAACAAAAGTACGCAATCGCGCAAAGTTTTAAAATCTACCCCCTTGTGTAAGATGTACTGTCACGTCTCAAACAATCTTCATGGTAAAGAGCTGGAATCAAAGGTCTGAAAAGCATCAGGTGATTTTATAGATGTTGGAAAGATGACCTAAACGTTTGAGTAAAAGAGCCTATGACAATGTCCATAGTGATGATGTATTGCTGATGCTGGCGTTTGTGATGCTGGCCTTTCAAAAGTGGAAAGTAATCAGGAAATGTTGATCCAAATGTTGAAAATAATAAAGCACTTATAAACACTAAATATAACGATGACATACTAATAACTTATTAATAAAGCTGACCATTCAGATATAGAGGGTTATCCAAACAAAACATTAATCTAAATGTGAAAATCATAACATTGTGTTAGAAACGCCGGCCACAGCACCCCGCGGCTGGGTGTCATGGCCGCCGGCCGCCGCAGGCCGCAACCAGGGTCGGGTCGGTGGCCACAGCATTAAGAAACTCACCAGGAGCTTTAGTGGTGCCTGCGGCGGCAGGCAGCCCACTGTTGCAGCTTCTTCGCGGCCACTGCCGCTGCTTTACCCGGCCGCATGGTTCTCGGCGGTCCGGCTTCTCCCCCTCAGCCTCCTAGGAGCCATGCGTGCGGCTGCAAAAGAGATTTAAAGGAGCCATGACCGGATATTGTCATGGCTCTCCCTGGGACTCCGCCTCCTGGTTCCTGTACTTAAGGCAAGGTCTGACACCCAGACCTTGCCTTGGTATTGAGGCTCTGTGCTTGGTTCCTGCATCTGTGTTCCGGATTTGCTCTCCGTCCCACTTCTGCTCTTCTCCTTGTTGGACTGACTCTTTGGCTCCTGACCCTCGGACCGGTGGTGGTGTTCTTCTGGTTTTTGACTTGGACTGGCTCTGGATCCTTCTCCTTCTTACTCCTGGATTGGATTCGGACCATTCTCCCGCTTGCTCCTGGATCAGCTCTTGACCTCTCACTGGACTTCGACCCTTGGACTGGATTGGGACTATCCTTTGACGAATACTCCCGGACTGACTACGACCTGCTGGAGGCGCTAGCCGTCTGGAATCCACGACCTGCAGGAGGCGCCTGCATCCAGACCATCGTCACTCTTCAGGGAGTCTCCTAAGTCCCAGCGGCCGTATCCCTACAGGCTCCTCCTGGGGGGATCACGCGCTGCCAGGGTGAAGTCTTCATCGGTACATCTTCAACAGGCCTTGCCATCTGATGGTAGAGACCGAAGAGGGTTGACTTCCTTTTTGGTAGTGCTGACTCTACCTCGGAACAGGGGTCCACGCTCGGATTCATAACACATTGTCCATAACAAGATGTACTGATGATGCCATATGAAAGTCATTGATTGTGAGAAGATATAAATCCAAACATGAAGCTGATAGTAATGCACCTGAATAAAATAAAAATCTCAAATGTGACAAATCAGAAAAGATCAAAGAAAAACTGTGAAATATTGTTCAGAATTTAAAACCAATGGGGATACAATATTCAATCTATAGATCCAATGTTGCTCCAAGCGCAACAACGTGGAATCAAAATCCCTACCTCTCCAATCAGGAGAAGGTTGTTCAATGGCAGAAAAATCTAAGTTCAGAAAATGTATGAGACATTCCTTAACAATGAGTAACCAATGGAGCATTGACATGCTGTGAAAGTAAATTGGAATGATGTTCTATGATTCTGACCTTAAGAGACCTTTTGGTTTTACTGATGGAACAGAAATGACAAGGTACAGTATAAGATAGATAATACCTTTTGATAGACAATTAGTATGATGTTTTAGCACAATAGAATGATTAATAGATTTGACATAAACTGTCAAAGTGCATATAGATGTTTCACAAACTGCAGGAGCCGCATGGCTGATGAAAACCAGAAGTAGTCACAGAAACTGTGGATTTTGTGATGTCTGAATGAATCAAAGATTCTCTTAAGTTAGCCCCGTGTGCATAAATAAATTGCGGGTGTTCCCAAAAAACTGAATGTAGTTGTAAAATGTACCAATGCCTCAAAATGGATAGTCGAACTGAACCGGCATCTGCAGAAAAATGAAGCATGCAAGTTAAATGAGCATGATCATCGATGTCAGTATTTAGCATGTAGAAAGATCTTGCGAACACAGGCCTGTGGATATCCACAAGCAAGGAAACGATCCTTCAATGCTTGTGCTTGGATTTGATCAACCATGGAGGAACATAACCTACAGATTTGGAAAAATTGGCTAATCAGAAAGCTCTCCTTTAAAGCGCAGGGACTAGCACTAGTAAAATGCAAAAATGTATTAGATGTCACAGGTTTCTGATATAAAGAAGTGGTGAACCCACTTTCATTTTTAATGATAGTGATATCTAAGAATTAAATAAATAAAATAAATAAATATCTAAAAATGAAATCTCCTTGGATTGAAAATCAGCTGTAAAATGTAAATATTGGTTCAAAGAATTCTGCCATATTAAGAAATCTTCAAAAAGGGGTTTTGAGCTTTTCCATAAGATGAATATGTCATTGATATATCTTTCAAAAAACACCAAAGAGAGGGAAATAGAATCCAATCCTATTGCCACAAACCGAAATACACAAGAAACATTTCACTAACAGACCACATCCTCATGGGCTTAGATAAAGGGATCTCATTCCTGCTAGTTCTCTTAGACATCTCAGCGGTGTTTGACACCGTGAACCATAGCATCCTCCTCAATCATCTCTCAGACATTGGATTATCTGGATACACCCTCCAATGGTTCAGCTCATTCCTCAATAATAGAAGCTCCAAGATCTTCATCAATAATAAAGAATCTCCCAACTTCAAATCTACTCTAGGTGTTCCCCAAGGCTCCTCCCTATCCCCCACCCTCTTCAATATCTACCTACTGCATCTTTGCCAGCTTCTCACTAACCTGAACCTAATCCACTACTTATATGCTGACGACGTTCAGATCCTGATCCCTATAAAAGAGTCCCTTCCAAAAACGCTCTCCTACTGGGAGAATTGTTTTAAGTCCATCAACAACTTATTCACCAGCCTGAACTTGGTACTCAATGCAGCCAAAACAGAAATCCTTCATATTTCCTCCGACCATTCTACCAGTCATGATCAGACAACCTCTATTCCCCAAACCACTCAAGTTAGAGATTTAGGAATCATCATTGATAACCATTTGAACCTAAAAAAATCAATCAATAAGATCACAAAGGATTGTTTCTTTAAGCTTCAAGTAATGAAAAGACTCAAACCCCTTCTCCATCTCCAGGACTTCAGAATGTCCTTCAGTCAACAATATTTTCCAAAACTGACTACTGTAACACTCTCCTCTTAGGACTTCCGATCTCTGCCATCAAACCTCTACAAATGCTCCAGAACTCAGCAGCCAGGATATTAACCAACACCAACCGGAGAACTCACATCACGCCTATACTTAGAAACCTACACTGGCTACCTATTAAATACAGAATCTTGCACAAAGCGCTCACCATTATCCACAAATCCATACACAACCAACTACCGCTAGACCTGCAGTTCCCACTTAAACCATACACATCTGCAAGACCTATCAGAACGGCACACAAAGGAACCCTTCAAGTCCCCCCAACCAAATCCTCTCGTCTAGCTGCTACAAAAGAACAGGCATTCTCCACAGCAGGCCCCATAATCTGGAACAACCTGCCGACCGACCTAAGACTGGAACCCTGCATGATTACTTCCGAAAAAAACTCAAGACCTGGCTTTTTCTCCAAGCCTTCCCTTAAGCCTTAAGCCTAACATTGCAACAGTACTTTCATTCAGCCCAATAGACCAAATGACTGACCCAACCTCTGTATAGACATACGTTCGCATCCTCCAGTTTTTTCTGTCCTTTACTTCCTGGCTATCCTAGCCCCCAAGTTCACTCTCCCTGTTATTTGTAACTGCGCTTCGGCCTTCCTGTTATATGGTTTTGTTCAGTTAATCCCCAAGTTTGATGTAAACTGGTCTGATATGAAGCTTGTCATGAAGTTCGGTATAGAAAAATGTTAAACAAATAAATAAATAAAACAATATCAGAGACAAACGCTCAAAAATTGTAATCTACTGTTTCTTGCCCACAATGGGCCTCAGGCAGTCGTCAGCCTTCTGATGGAATACTTAGCCAATTCAGATACTCAACAGCCACTGATTTTTGACTGGAACGAGTTCTCAAATTTTTCACCCAATTCTTTCACCCGACATGGTCCATGATTCGACTATACAGTCTTCTTCAGGGGAAATAATTACTATCCACCATCGGCACAATATTCTCTTAACCCAGACACTCAAATAACGTCTCCTCAAAGTCAATGCCACAACATGACATCTCGGCGTCTCAGCCATGTTGTGGCATTGACTTTGAAGAGATGTAATTTGAGTGTCCGGGTTAAGAGAATATTGTGCCGATAGTGGATAGTAATTATTTCTCCTGAAGAGGACTGTAATAGTCGAAACATGGCCCATGTCAGGTGAAAGAATTGGGTGAAAAATTTGAGTAAAAAATCAGTGACTGATGAGCGTCTGAATTGGCTAAGTATTCCGGTTTCAAGATAGAGATAATAGATTGATACTATTTTAAGAGATGCGTTAATAAAGTTTTGCTATAAAATTGCATAATATAGTCTTTAGTAGTAGAAATACAAGAGACAATAAATGATTACAAAAAATACTGCTCAGAAGGCTGACGACTACCTGAGGCCCATTGCGGGCGAGAGACCGTAGATTACAATTTTTGAGCATTTGTCTATGATATTGTCTCTTGTGTATATTGGTTTGTGGCAATAGGATTGGATTCTATTTCCCTCTCTTTGGTGTTTTTTAACTGTTAATATTGAGAGGAGTTGGCTTCTGTTTTTTGTGAATTGATATATCTTTTCCATGTGATCACATGATTCTGGTTGGGAAAAGAGGTTAGCCATTGGGCTTCAAAAGTCCCCATATATAAGTTTGACAGATCTGGAACCATAGTGGCCCCCATGGCTGTCCCACAAACTTGTTGATAAAATCATCGATCAAAGGCAAAAAAATTCTTGGTAAGTGCAATTGTGAGTAATTGTATCAATAAAAATAGGTAGGTATTCGATGAGGCCATGTTCTACTATAGTTTACTCACTCATCATTATTTATATTTTTGTAGACAACAGTCTTTGGATTATGGTTTTATGTGTAGCCCCTTAAGAAGTGCATTTCACGGGAAACTACAGCCATTGTTGGGTCTGTGGAAATGGATTAGGGTTCATGGAAATGGACTAAGACTGTTGCTCATTGACTTATTCACTTCAAAATTTCATTTGCAAAACACACTGAATGAGGTGGATGATCGAAAAGATTGAGTGGCCCATATGGTAATTGCGAAAACTGCCTGGCTTGCTGACACCTCCTTACGTTAAAGTACTTAGTAATAATCAAAATGTTGTTTTAATTTGTTTATTTAATGCTTATACTTACAAATACTCCTTGATTGCTTATACCAAATAATCTGCATTTAAATAGACTTTGGTTCTCATTAGTTGGTCTTTTCTGCTATTTTAAAATGTTAGTAACACATAAGCTAAAACTTCTAAGGTAATGCATAGGACCCTTAGTGGCAATATCATCATCTTACAGATGCTATCAATTTAGTGTGTCTCAGATACTATAAGCAAACTTTTGAAAATTTTTATCTTGTTACATACAGATATCTATCAGAAATCATTTAATAGAGCATTGGTGAAATTTGGAGTAATTTTTTTTTTATTTACTAATCATGCTTTGATTGGGACACACAGCACAGGTAATGCTTTAGCTTTTTTCCCTGGAATTTATATTATTGAAACTGTAGGAGTATTTTGCAATAGAGCAAAACATATGTTTATCTGCTGCTTAATATATGTGATACATTACATTGCACAGAAAATGCTTAACAGTCTAATTTCTGTTAATTAAATGATGATTCTATTACAAAATGTATGAGATCTACATGCAAAAAAAATGCTTTAAAGGCCAAACATACATTTCTGTAAGGGTAGGGGATGGAATTACTTGAGAGCTAATTGAATGTAAATCATGAAACAGCAATGAATGACAATTATGCAGACAATCTCATAATAAAACATACCAGCAGGTTGTTCTTCTATCACATTTTCATATTAAATTTGTTGACATGCTTTACCATATGCTGCAATAAAGAAATAAAAATATTAAGCTTAGCTTTTTCCATTGCTGTTGCTTTAGCTGATCAGAATCTAATTCCATTCAGAAACTCATGAATAGGAAAGTTAATCTACTCTTTGCATTAGCAATTCTATTAATTACTGTATTGAGGTTTATTCTCTTTATTCCTTTACTGTAACTGAGACATCTGGCTGGGACTTATTTTATTATATTACAGAGACTACAATAACAAGGAAAGTTCTTGCAGCTTCTGTCATTTCTCTGAATGTGTTGGAATAGGCTTTTAGTGAGATTCCTTGCGGATTCTGACTTTCCTTGTAGTACACATTAAATATCAATTTATAGTGAACACTACAAGTGTAGTGTATTTGCACAATGCGTGCTTGCTATATTTTACAGTCTATAAACAGGTCTATTTTGGGTACCTTTAGCTCATGTCAGCGCTATAGGAAATACATAATTAGAGGTGAATATACTGTAAGTTATATGTATTAGGGGTGTGCATTCGTTTTGAACTTAAATGTAAAACGCAACTTATTTTTTTTTTAACTTAAAAAAGTGATGAGGCGAAAACGATCGGATTTCCAACTTATTCAACATAGCTATGTTGAATAAGTTGGAAATCGCGATTGTTGATCCTAAATAAAAATTTAAACCCCTCACCCTCCTTAATCCCCCCCCAAGACTTACCAAAACTCCCTGGTGGTACAGCAGGGAGTCAGGACGCCATTTCTGAACTCCTTTGCGAGGAGCACGCGGCGCCACGTGATTCCCCGCGCGATCGCTCCGGGACCCTCGTTGCACCCAAAAGGAACTTTTGGCCAGCTTGGGGGGGGCCTCCTGACCTGAACTTTTGGCCAGCTTGGGGGGGTCAGGAGGCCCCCCCAAGCTGTGGGGGCCTCCTGACCCCCCCAAGGGAATCACATGACGCCGACGTCACGTGCTCCTCGCAAAGGAGTTCAGAAATGGCGTCCTGACTCCCTGCTGTACCACCAGGGAGTTTTGGTAAGTCTTGGGGGGGGGATTAAGGAGGGTGAGGGGTTTAAATTTTTATTTGCACGTATGGACATAGACTCAACTTATGGAATTCTCCATATGTCCATATTGATCGCAAATGGGACCCCCTTTCGACTTATGGACTTATGAACATAAACTTTTGCTCTGCACATCCCTAATATGTATGCATATTTACTGCATCCATAAGAATAGATAAGAATATTAGATATACCGGGCCGGTCAGACCAACATCCATCATGCCCAGCATCCTGTTTTCAACAATGGCCAGTCTGGGTCACAAGCACACGTCAGATCCCAAAAATTAGATCTATTTCTTATTATTCATAACAATGGATTTCAACGGCGTTCTCTAGCCTACTTGACAAACAATGTTGTATAAGCTTTTCCTCCAGGAATATGTCCAAATCTCTTTTAAACCCTGCTGTGTTAGTCACCTAGATCACATCCTCTGGGAATAGATTCTACAGCTTGATTGTGCATTGATTAAAAAGTAGTTTCTATGTTTTGTTTTAAATCTGCAGGTTGTTAGTTTCATGGAGTATCCTCTTGTTTTAATATTATTTGAAAGCATAAATAGCTGTCCTTTATTTCCCTTTTCCACCCCAGTTGTGATTATATACATTTCTATTATGTTTCAGCCATCTCTTTTTATAGCTGAAGAGACCTAACTTGTGTAGTCTCTCATCATAAAAGTGCCATTCCTTCCCCTTTATCATTTTTGTTGCCCTTCTCTGAACCTTTGCTAGTTCCATTGGGGTAGATATTGAAAACCTATCCATTTTTCTAGGTTAGAAGGAGAGACATATCTGGCTAACTTAAATGAGATATTCAGCAGCATGGATTTTCAGCAATTCAGATAGCCGTAGCTAAGGCAGCTAGCAAGAGAGACTCTCACCCCACTCCAGCAAAAAAAGACCCCAGCACAAATTTCTGTGACACATTATCCCGTATAGCCCATCAAAGAGGTGGACACAGATGTGCTGGCACTTTGGGCACACAAGTCAGTAGTATGGCCATATCTAATCTATGTGGTTCAGTGCTATACTTCTGGTTGTTCCACCTAAAGTAAGACATAATAGGCCAATTATTCAAAGTATGTTTAGCTCTAGATTCAGCTATATGAAGTGAAAATTCATCAACCTTATGAAGAAACTTGATACAGACAGATACCTTCTTCCTTTCTAAGTGCGAACAACAGGACATCATCCTTAAAGGTATCAGGATTTAAAAAATCCTCTAAAATCTATATACTATACAATCTTTGGAGGCACCTTGTGCTATGCTGTATCCAAGAAACTATTCAGTCACCTAATCAGCATGCTATTCAACAGACAGAGCCCAATCAACAAAGAACATCAGACCTGGAACATCACATAAGGAACCAATATACTACTGGTTCCCCAACTGAACAGGATTTTCCCAGTAAGAGACAAACGTTCTACCACAGACATTTAAACATGTTTAAGAAGAAGAATGAGGCAAAACTATCCAGCCACCTATATACTACACCAGGTCAAACAGATACCACAAACTGCACCAACATTATCAATCTGTCCAATGACACACTCAGCCAGCAGAGGAAGATGTCCTTGCACAGGGGCTCTCTTTCTACCCCACCAAATTTACACAGATAATACAATTCTACAGTGACCTGGAATCCTACTTCCACCATCTTCAACTCAAGGGATACTTCAATACCAAACAGTATACTGACACACAGCCCCACATGGAAGAAGACTCTGACACACCCTTTGCACCTACTCAACAAATCATCCCAGATGCTTCCACAGTTGAACGACCAGCAAGCTTTGCCATTTTGTCCTCATGCATACCTATTTCAAATTTAAAAAGGATTTGTATCTGCAAGTCAGTGGCACTCCAGAATACACCAACATTTTCATGGCTGATTTAGAACGTTTCCTTGACTCCTACACCCAGAAGCCACCCCTTTACCTAAGGTGCATTGATGACTTCTTCATCATCTGGATTCATGGACTTGAGGCACTTAAAGAATTTCACCAAGAATTCAACAAACTTTACACCTCCAACAACCTGAGCCTAGAACAATCAACACAGCAAATCTACTTTCTGGACACCACTGTCTACATGAGGAACACATAAGAAGCTTTCTATAGCAGAAACCAACGAACTCCCATACATACCTATATGCCTCCAGCTTCCACCCACCCTGTACACTAGGTCCATTGTCTACAGACAAGCCCTACAGTATAATCACATCAGTTCTGACCCCTTGGAGGGGGACTCATCTGGAGAAATTACAACAGACATTTTTTGAATAACATTACCCATCCAATGTGGTAAGAAAATAGATCAACAGAACCAGACAAATTTTCAGGAACACTTTGCTACGGTATCATCTCAAAAAAGAAAATAACAGAACATATCTGGTTGTTATCTATTAGGGATGTGCAGGGGGAAACATTTGATTTTCTTTTCAGCTCATTTTCTGGAGGTTTTTTCCCCCATGAATTTCAGTTCATTGAATATTTGATTTATTTCATTCATGTTAAAAAAAAACAAACCCAAATCAAACATTAAAAAATAATCCCCCAAAACAGGCCTAAAAAAAAAGGAGGTGGTTTAATTCTAATCTAAAAAAAACCCCTTCAACTGACACTTCGTCCATCAAACATATCTCCACCATTCGAAATCGCTTTATTTGATTCGCCAAAACTACAGTTTTGCCTTGTTTACTGTCCTCTAGGAGCTCTCGAAAAAAACTGCTCCCCACTAGTTGAATATATCATGAACAACATATCTCTCAACAACCCCATCATCATCCTTGGTGACATTAACATACACTTCAACTTACTCACCCACTCAAAAACCTGCCAAACCATCATCAATGCCCTATCAACACTTCATCTAAAGCAAATAATTCAATCTCCAACTCACAAAGCAGTTCACACCATCAACCTCATATTTATCAATACTGATGTCTGGCAATCAAATACAATCCAAACCACAGACATACCTTGGTCTGACTACCACTTTACCCAGGCCAAATTATCTATCAACCTTAACCTTAAACCACCTCAAAGCATTCCAAACAAAATATCTTACCGTCCTCCATTCAACACTGAACTTCTTCAGAAAACTGTTCAAGCCAAACTAATCAACATAAATTATCAAACTCTGAAGAAGCAACAACATCATCGCTGAATATCACGAAAAAAAGTAGCAGACAACATCAATCCCATCATTACAAAGACAAAAAAAACAATCCAAACACAACAACCAGTGGTATAATGATAACATTAGAACTGCCAAACGTATACTCAGGAAAAAAGAAAGAATGGAGAAAGAACAAAAATACAACCACACTAAATATTTATCGGAACCACCTGGCACAATATAAAAACATCATCAACAATACAAAGAAGGAATTCTTCTCCAACAAAATCTCCAAATTTCATCATAACCCCAGAATTTTATTCTCTATATTCCAGAAACTTACTAAAACCACACAAGATTCTACATGCACCAAACATGGAAGCAATGACTTTGCTGACTTCTTCAACAATAAAATATCTCAACTAATCCAAACCAACATAACCAACAACAACCAAAACATCAAACAGAACACTAAGATAACCTCATCATGGTCAAACTTTGATACCACCTCCACTCTAGAAATCCAATCTATTATAAATAAAATGAACCCCGCCAGCCATCCATTAGACAACATCCCTATCACAACCCTCAAAACAATTGAGCCCAACATAACTAAAACAATCACCAAAATTGTTAATTTATTCCTGATTGAAGGTAATTACCCCAAATGCCTCAAATCTGCAGTCATCAAACCAATTCTAAAAAAGAATAACTTGGATCCTGAAATACTTGCAAACTATTGCCCCATCTCAAACTATCTTTCATAGGCAAGACCATTGAAAAAGTCATACACTCCCAACTTGACAAATATCTTGAATCAAACAACATCCTACATCCAACTCAATATGGATTGAGAAAAAACGTAAACACAGAATCTCTCCTCTCTCTAAATGACATAATACTAAGAGGCTTCGAGAAAGGTAAAAAATACCTATTCATCCTCCTTGACCTCTCAGCTGCTTTCGACACAGTAAACCACAATATTCTTTTAGATCGACTATCTCAAATTGGCTTAACTGATATTACCCTACAATGGTTCGCCTCTTATCTATCTGACAGAACCTACCAAGTATTAATTAATAACAACCCATCCAAAAAGATTAACCTCAACACTGGAGTTCCCCAAGGATCAGCGTTATCGGCCACTCTATTTAACATTTACCTTCTTCCCATCTGCCAGCTATTAAAAGATAATGGAATTACTCACTTCCTCTATGCTGACAACATTCAACTTCTAATTCCCATCCAAAATTCAATTGAAGACACCTACAAGAAAACCTCTGATTTACTTATCTCAATTAAACATCTCCTAAATTCTCTGAAGCTCATAATCAACATCGACAAAACTGAAATAATTCTCATGGACAAAAAATCCAATCCAACTCCAACACCCCTGCCTTTACTTGACAAACAAATTAACTCTATACTCCCCACCAACCACACCAGGAACCTTGGAATTATTATTGATAAAGAGCTTTCTTTCAAGAACCACATATCAAACAAAACTAAAGAAGGCTATCACAGACTTCTAACCCTAAGACATTTAAAACCATTTCTTAACCCTTTTGATTTCAGAATTGTCTTACAACTACTCATTTTCACTACCTTTGACTACTGCAACTCCCTACAAATTGGATTACCTCATTCTAACCTCAAACCGCTCCAGATTCTACAGAATTCAGCAGCCAGAGTTCTGACAAGAACAAAGAGAAATGAACACATAATGCCCATATTGATTTCACTTCATTGGCTCCCAATTAAAGCACGAATTGAACACAAAGCAATGACCATCATACATAAAATTCTAAACAATGAACATCAAGGACTAAACAGAATAAACATAACCCACCAGAATCCTCTATGAAACCTACATTCAAACAACTCAGGACGCTTAAATATACCCCCCATCAAAGATGCACATCTGGCAACAACCAGAGAAAGAGCATTCTCCATTGCCTCCCCTAAAATTTGAAACTCCCTACTTAAAGATCTGAGAACCCAACCTAATTTCAAAACTTTCAAAAAAGACCTAAAAACATGGCTGTTTTGCAAATTCTACACTGACATTCATACTTCAGAACATCCTAACTCCCAATTGAACTCTCATCCAAAAACCTCAAAATAACGATATTTTCTGGTCTAATAATGTTTACTCTTTGCTTATGATGCACCTTGTTAAACTTTTACACAATTGTTAAGAGAGTTACATTTTAAATTTTGTAAACCATTATGATAGCTTCTCTGAACTCAAAAAAGAAAATAACAGAACATATCTGGTTGTTATCTATTAGGGATGTGCAGGGGGAAAAATTGATTTTCTTTTCAGCTCATTTTCTGGAGGTTTTTTCCCCATGAATTTCAGTTCATTGAATATTTGATTTATTTCATTCATGTGAAAAAACAAACAAAAACAAATCAAACATTTAAAAAGAATCCCCCAAAACAGGCCTAAAAAAAAAGGAGGTGGTTTAATGCTAATATAAAAAAAACCCCCTTCAACTGACACTTCGTCCATCAAACATATCTCCACCATATCTCCAACATCAACAAAACTGAAATAATTCTCATGGACAAAAAATCCAATCCAACTCCAACACCCCTGCCTTTACTTGACAAACAAATTAACTCTATACTCCCCACCATCCACACCAGGAACCTTGGAATTATTATTGATATAAAACCATATATAAAACTCAACAAAATAAATAAATAAATAAATGAAAATGGGGAATCCCAGGGCCTCCCACCTAAATGAAAAAATGATGGGGCCAAGATACCACCTGGCCACCACTTACCTGGTCAGGTGGGCATCCACCAATGAGGCCTAGGCTCAGGCTGAAGCCTTGGCCTTTTGTAGGTCGAGGCCACGATATGTTACCATGACCTCAGCCTTGGCCTACTCAAGACCGATGCCTCAGCCTGGGCCTAAGCCAGAGCCCGGACCCAGGCCCAATGCGGGGCCTGGCCTGTAGGCCAGGACCTGATGTGAAGGCCTTGGCCCAGACCAAGGCCCAATGACAAGGCCTGGCCTGGATCCCAGGTCCCAATGCCTGGCTTCAGCCTTGGGTCAGGCCTAGGCCCAGAGTCCAGCCCTCAAAAGACATCCATCATCCTTTTCTTTCTTCTGCAACTGATGCAGTCTGCTGGGATTACACCAGAGTTAATTATCTCCTGCGCATTAACCCCATCAGATGTCTCCATTTTGATGTATGGCAATGCTGTACAATAGCTATACATCAAAATGGTGACATCTGCTGGGGTAAATGTACCAGATCCCAGTGCACAGCATCAGAAGAAAGAAGAGGAAGAGGACATCACCCTGGGAGATGAGAGATCTGGGCTCAGGGCCTGAGCCTGAACCTAGGCCAGGCCCAGGTTTTGGGACCTGGCCTCTGGGCCTGGCCACAGCATTGGGCCTACATCCAGGTTCCAGCCTAGGCTGAGGCCCAGGCATCAGTACCTGACCTGGCCATCAGATACCCAATGGATCAGGTAAATTATTGTTCCCGTGAAGCGGTGTATCATATCTTGGCTGGGACTCCGGATTTGTGCTCAGGCCTATGCCATGGCCCCTGCTTTGGGCCTCAGTCTATGCCCTAAGTGAGGCCCGGGCCTCGGGCTTAGGCCTAAGCCTAGATCTAGGCCTGAAGCATTTCTTTCAAATAAATGCAATGAATAAGGCTTATTTCATTTGGGAGTCTCCAATTTGTTTTGGGTCCCCTGAATGAAATGAATTACCCTTATTCATTGCATTTTTTAAATTAGTTTGAAACAAATGCACATTCCTATTACCTATAGTTCCCAGTTGAAAACACTAAAACATATTATCAAGGATCTACAACTTATTCTGGACTAGAGATGTGAATCGTGTCCTCGATCGTCTTAACGATCGATTTCGGCTGGGAGGGGGAGGGAATCGTATTGTTGCTGTTTGGGGGGGTAAAATATCGTGAAAAATCGTGAAAAATCGAAAAAACGTAAAATCGCAAAACCGGCACATTAAAACCCCCTAAAAACCCCCCCCCGACCCTTTAAATTAAATCCCCCACCCTCCCGAACCCCCCCCCCCAAATGACTTAAATAACCTGCGGGTCCAGCGGCGGTCCGGAACGGCAGCGGTCCGGAACGGGCTCCTGCTACTGAATCTTGTTGTCTTCAGCCGGCACCATTTTCCAAAATGGCGCCGAAAAATGGCGGCGGCCATAGACGAACACGATTGGACGGCAGGAGGTCCTTCCGGACCCCCGCTGGACTTTTGGCAAGTCTTGTGGGGGTCAGGAGGCCCCCCCCCAAGCTGGCCAAAAGTTCCTGGAGGTCCAGCGGGGGTCAGGGAGCGATTTCCCGCCGCAAATCGTTTTCGTACGGAAAATGGCGCCGGCAGGAGATCGACTGCAGGAGGTCGTTCAGCGAGGGTTCCGGCGCCTCGCTGAACGACCTCCTGCAGTCGATCTCCTGCCGGCGCCATTTTCCGTACGAAAACGATTCGCGGCGGGAAATCGCTCCCTGACCCCCGCTGGACCTCCAGGAACTTTTGGCCAGCTTGGGGGGGGCCTCCTGACCCCCACAAGACTTGCCAAAAGTCCAGCGGGGGTCCGGAAGGACCTCCTGCCGTCCAATCGTGTTCGTCTATGGCCGCCGCCATTTTCGGCGCCATTTTGGAAAATGGCGCCGGCTGAAGACAACAAGATTCAGTAGCAAGGAAGCCCGTTCCGGACCGCTGCCGTTCCGGACCGCCGCTGGAACCCGCAGGTTATTAAGTCATTGGGGGTGGGGGGTTTCGGGAGGGTGGGGGATTTAATTTAAAAGGGTCGGGGGTGGGGTTTTAGGGGGTTTAGTGTGCCGGCGCACGAGTCTAAACGATTTATAACGATAAATTGTTAGAAATTCTATTGTATTGTGGTTGCGCATAACGGTTTAAGACGATATTAAAATTATCGGACGATAATTTTAATCGTCCTAAAATGATTCACATCCCTATTCTGGACATTGATACCACCCTCTCATAGGCCATGGGTGGCAAGCCTATCTTGGCCTACCATCAGACCCCCAATCTCAAAAGGATACTCACCAGCAACCACAAATTATATAACAATGACACAAACTCAGGAAACAGACCCTGTCAAAAACCCAGATGCCAACTCTGTCCACATTTTAACCCAGGAAACACCATCACAGGATCCAACATCAACTACAACACCCACGGTTCATTCACCTGCTCTTATTCAATGTAAACAATATAAAAGATCCAGCTCAAAAAGAGAGAGTGTTTGTTAAAACTCTGGGAGTACCTCATATAGGGCCACTAGGGGCTACAAGCTTGTGCATACAGCTCTAGAAGGTGCTAGGGCTTTTTAATCATTGGAATCCTAGAGTTAATGATTCTTAGAAAAGCTATCATATGTGTAGGAGCGAGCAGTCCACTTATGGATTTTATATTACCAGTACTGTAGAATTCAAGTCTAATGCTGCTGGTGTATTATAGCATAGAACATCTTATGCGTTCTGCATGCTGTCTGACATTGCAATGTTTCGGATGATTCATATAGGCCCCCTAGTGGCCCTATATGAGGTATTCCCAGAGTTCTAACAAACACTCCCTCTTTTTGAGCTGGATCTTTTATATTGTTTATATTTAGTAATTCTCAGCCAATACTTGGATCTGTCACATTTTTATTCAATGTAATGCATGCTATCACCTGCTACCAATGTCTCTCTGCTGTCTACATAGGACAAACAAGGGAATCCATAAGGAAAATAATAAATGGACATAAATCTGAAATTATAAATGGCAACATTCAGGAACCCAGTAGGAAAACATTGCAACATTCTAGGACATTTGCTATACGATCTTAAGTTTGCTATACTCCTACAAAAGCCTTCAAATAGACACTCCAACATGAATCTGCTGAACTGGAACTCATCAAAAAAATTAACACTAACACTCTAGGTCTGAAGATGGACAATGGCTTCATGGCCCACTACAAATATCTATAAACGTAACTGTTATCAGATCATTTTGTCTTTTCACACTTACCTCAGTTGTCATTAGGCTGGACTATAATGTTGTTAATACTCCTTTCATACCCTATCCTGTCTAATTCAGTGCCTAATCTTTAAGAACATAAGAACATAAGAAATTGCCATGCTGGGTCAGACCAAGGGTCCATCAAGCCCAACATCCTGTTTCCAACAGAGGCCAAAACCCAGGCCACAAGAACCTGGCAATTACCCAAACACTAAGAAGAACCCATGCTACTGATGCAATTAATAGCACTGGCTATTCCCTAAGTATAATTGATTAATAGCCATTAATGGACTTCTCCTCCAAGAACTTATCCAAACCTTTTTTGAACCCAGCTACACTAACTGCACTAACCACCTCCTCTGGCAACAAATTCCAGAGCTTTATTGTGCGTTGAGTGAAAAATAATTTTCTCCGATTAGTCTTAAATGTGTTACTTGCTAACTTCATGGAATGCCCCCTAGTCCTTCTATTATTCGAAAGTGTAAATAACCGAGTCACATCTACTCGTTCAAGACCTCTCATGATCTTAAAGACCTCTATCATATCCCCCCTCAGCCGTCTCTTCTCCAAGCTGAACAGCCCTAACCTCTTCAGCCTTTCCTCATAGGGGAGCCGTTCCATCCCCTTTATCATTTTGGTTGCCCTTCTCTGTACCTTCTCCATCGCAACTATATCTTTTTTGAGATGCGGCGACCAGAATTGTACACAGTATTCAAGGTGCGGTCTCACCATGGAGCGATACAGAGGCATTATGACATTTTCCATTCTATTAACCATTCCCTTCCTAATAATTCCTAACATTCTATTTGCTTTTTTGACTGCTGCAGCACACTGAGCCGACAATTTTAAAGTATTATCCACTATGATGCCTAGATCTTTCTCCTGGGTGGTAGCTCCCAATATGGAACCTAACATCGTGTAACTACAGCAAGGGTTATTTTTCCCTATATGCAACACCTTGCACTTGTCCACATTAAATTTCATCTGCCATTTAGATGCCCAATCCTCCAGTCTTGCAAGGTCCTCCTGTAATGAATCACAGTCTGCCTGTGATTTAACTACTCTGAATAATTTTGTATCATCCGCAAATTTGATAACCTCACTCGTCGTATTCCTTTCCAGATCATTTATATATATATTGAAAAGCACCGGTCCAAGTACAGATCCCTGAGGCACTCCACTGTTTACCCTTTTCCACTGAGAAAATTGACCATTTAATCCTACTCTCTGTTTCCTGTCTTTTAACCAGTTTGTAATCCACGAAAGGATATCGCCTCCTATCCCATGACTTTTTAGTTTTCTTAGAAGCCTCTCATAAGGGATTTTGTCAAATGCCTTCTGAAAATCCAAATACACTACATCTACCGGTTCACCTTTATCCACATGTTTATTAACCCCTTCAAAAAAATGAAGCAGATTTGTTAGGCAAGACTTCCCTTGGGTAAATCCATGTTGACTGTGTCCCATTAAATCATGTCTTTCTATATGCTCTCGATTTTGATCTTGAGAATAGTTTCCACTATTTTTCCCTGCACTGAAGTCAGGCTCACTGGTCTATAGTTACCCGGATCGCCCCTGGAGCCTTTTTTAAATATTGGGGTTATATTGGCCACCATCCAGTCTTCAGGTACAATGGATGATTTTAATGATAGGTTACAAATTTTAACTAATAGATCAGAAATTTCATTTTTGAGTTCCTTCAGAACCCTAGGATGCATACCATCCGGTCCAGGTGATTTGCTACTCTTTAGTTTGTCAATCTGGCCTACTACATCTTCCAGGTTCACAGTGATTTTGTTCAGTTCGTCTGAGTCATCACCCCTGAAAACCATCTCCGGAACTGTTATCTCCCCAACATCCTCATTAGTAAACACGGAGGCAAAGAATTCATTTAGTCTTTCTGCAATGGCCTTATCTTCCCTAAGAGCCCCTTTAACCCCTCTGTCATCTAATGGTCCAACCGACTCCCTCACAGGTTTCTTGCTTTGGATATATTTAAAAAAGTTTTTATTATGAGTTTTTGCTTCTATGGCCAACTTCATTTCAAATTCTCTCTTTGCCTGTCTTATCAATGTTTTACACTTACCTTGACAATGCTTATGTTTTATCCTATTTTCTTCAGATGGATCCTTCTTCCAATTTTTGAAGGATTTTTTTTGGCTAAAATAGCCTCTTTCACCTCACCTTTTAACCATGACGGTAATCGTTTTGCCTTCCTTCCACCTTTCTTAATGCGCGGTATACATATGGACTGCGCCTCTAGGATTGTATTTTTAAACAATGTCCAAGCCTGTTGAACACTTTTAACCTTTGCAGCTGCACCTTTCAGTTTTTTTCTAACTATTTTCCTCATTTTATTAAAGTTTCTGTATCCTCCCCACACCCACCCCCATCTCCATATATTTTACCCACCTTCTGTACTTCATGCATCTGACAATATCAACTCTATCCTCAAAAGCTCATACCTCAATAAATTGGTTAGTTGATAAGATGACACCCACCTTTTGTCATTTTCTTCAGATAGTGTATTACATATTTTCTAACAAAAGTGACCGTGTCTGTTATATGTTCTGCTGTATGTCTCCAGTCTCCACACTCGTACTGGTGCAGTGGTGTATATTGTGCTAAAGTACACTATATTCATTGAAACAATAAAAAAAACCCTAGCTACTGCTCATTACTTAGTGATTGTCAAATTCCATCATGCGACATGAAGCAAAAGATAGATGTGGTAATTGCTATGGTAGTGACATCAATGGGGAAAGGAAGAGAGAAGGTTTTTTCCTCCAAAAGGATTGAGAGTGAGCACCCATAGCACTATTGATGACAGCAGTGAGAAGACCAGGAGTCCCCTTCCCAAGATAAAGAGATTTTTTTCAGTAGGGAGAAACCATAGGCAAGGTTGAGTAAAAAGAAGCGCAAGCAGGAAGAACATCTGCTGCCTATCCCCCACTCTTATCTCTGTTCCTTTGTGAAGGGGCAGGAGAAGGTAGAGTCAGTAGAAGATGGCATCAGCAGTAGAGGGACAGAGGTCCTAGGAGAGGAACACAGAACTCTCTCCTGATTCCTTCCAAGCAGTGTCTACAGCAGATACTCAGAGAAAGTGCTGATTTAGAGGAATCACATCAAGGATTTGAAGACTCTGAGGAAACAAAGCTTCAAGTAGCACAGAAGGGTTTGGGGAGTCTAGTTACTAGTGTGCTATCCTATAGTGAACAGCTTCAGGAGGCAGAACGTGATATTGCTGGGCCAAAGAGCACTGCCTCCCCCCACCCCAAGAATAACAGTTAGAGGAGAGAATGAAAAATGCTCTTGATATTTTTCCACCCAGTCTGCACTCAACGCTAGCCCATGCAGCAGCACCCAAGGATTCATAGATAGAAAGGAAATTCCACGAGGCATCACAAGGTGTTGAGGCACTTTACAGTTATTAAGCACTGGTGTTTTGCAGAATGCATTCACTGTAGTAAGGCCATCAGTAGACAAAAGATACTAGGCATCTTGCAAACAGTGGCATGCAGTATCATTAAAAAAAAAAAAAAGAATACCTAGTAGCCTTGGTTTCAGGAGAGAGCACCAGTACTAAATGAGGACTCTGCCTATTAATTAAAGCTGCAGCAGCACATGCAGCAGCATGAAAGCCAGACAAAAGGTGAAGTCTGTGTCCCAAATTGACACCCCTCACCCCTTCCTCCCAACTAAGGGTGCACAATGTTGACTTATATATTAGAAGTCCCCACCCAGGAAAAGGACCTTGGAGTCCTTTTGGAAAATATATTGAAATTCTCAGCTCAGTGTACAGTGGCAGTCAAATTAGAATTGGGGCGATACAGTAAAAATTATGGGAGAGTAGACGAGCGCCCGCTCTCCTGTACGTGCGATACAGTAAATAAATTTATTTAAATTAGGCCCGCTGACAGCCACGGCAAAATTGAGCTTCCGGTTTTCAACCCGCGAGCCGCGGGCCTATTTCAATTTTTTTTTTTTTACTTTTCAAACTTTCGGGACCTCCGACAATATCGCTATGATATTAAGTCGGAGGGTGCACAGAAAAGCAGTTTTTACTGCTTTTCTGTGCATTTTCCTGGTGCCCGGTGCCCGGAGAAATTAGCGCCTACCTTTGGGTAGGCGCTAATTTCTGAAAGTAAAACGTGCGGCTTGGCTGCACATTTTATTAACTGAATCGCGCGGGAATACCTAATAGGGCCATCAACATGCATTTGCATGTTGTGGGCGCTATTAGGTTCGGGGGGGTTGGACGCGCGTTTTGGATGTGCTATTACCCGTTACTAAATAAGGGGTAAAGCTAGCATGTCGAAAATGTGCATTCAAATGCCAGCTAACAGTATAACTGTATCGGCCTGAATGTTAGGAATGATCCCAAAAAGAGTGGACAATAAAACAGAAAATATCATATTACGTTTGTATTAGTATACAGTGCTACTGCATCTTGAGTATTGTGTGCATTTCTGGTTGTCCTATGTCAGAAAAGACATAGAACTAGAAAAGATGAAGAGGAAGGTGACAAAAATGATTAAGGGAATGGAACAGCTTTCCTATAATGAAAGTCTACATAAGCTGAGGTGACAGGCAAGCATCCCACAAACACAAAACAGTGACAAACTATTGGGTGTTTTACCATATCATTATATGATATAAAGAATCTAAGAGACAAGCAGCATCAAAGGCGGTAACACATTGCAATGGCAAAATGATTGCCCTGGATGATCAGACCCTGCAGATGATGGAAAATGGTGGCTATTGGGGGACACATTGCTTGCACCTTTATTGCACCTGGCCATAAAGAACACCATGGAAGACAAAGAAGAATATGGCAGTTTAGCTCTGAAGGAATTGATTAACAGGTGCACAAAAATTTAAGAGCATTTTTACCAGAGCATGAAAGCTGGGCAGCAGCTCAATGAGAGGCAGGAAACAGTAGGGCTTTGCACCGGCTCATGTAAAATGTAGCACAAGGGGCAAATTCTACTTTCCTGATACTACAGAGTTTATCGTAGCAATAGACATCCCTAAGGTGTGGATCATCCCTCTGGGCATCATGCTTGACTACGCATGACACAGAATTCTAAAGCCCTTCTAGGAAACCATGGAGGATCTCAGTTCCACAAGAGCCACCCTGGATGAGGTCATCCCCAGAGTCATATCTTGGAGGAAACATTAGCATGTTCTTGTGGGAACAGGGGCTGGTGGCAGAGCTTTTGCCATTTATATTCACAGCAGCAGGTGTGATATAGTCTCAAACCTCTCACCAAGAAGGATACTTACATGATAACCGTGCTGTGTGACCCATGGGTGAAAGGCAGTATTGCTCTCTGGTCCTACAGTCTAATTCACTGGCTGGAGGCACTGGTGGCTACTGGCTAGGGTGTGGAAAGAGGAGCACCTGAAGAAGAGGAACAGTGATGATGCAGTATATGAAAGATTCTGCAGCCCATGCAGAACTGTCAGTACAAGAAGCACCCTGTCAGCTATCACATCCTAGACACCTTTGTCCATCATCCCCCTCCTCCCTCCCCATCACTACAGCTGAATGGGCTTTCCTGGCACAGCCCAATCAAAACCAAATGGGAACTATATGTCAAATTATAATTATAGCCTAAATGAAGGTGTCAGCAAGCCAGACATTGTTTCAACCGAAACCCACTGGTCTTCTCAATCATTCACCTTCAAAACTTTATTGCACTATTAATTTTTTAGAGTTTTTAAAAAAAAAATGTTCTTTAAAATTTTAGATTGTAAACCACAGTCCAGAGAATATATTCCAAAAAAAAAGACAGACTCTGAAAATCATTAGATAGCGCCCAACACGGCCGGTGTTTCGCAACAGCCCATAGCTCTAGCATTTGGCTGCAGAGGGGATTAATCTCTCCCGGCAAGGAGATTTTGACATTTGGGTCAATTGCTATCTGGCAGAGCTCAATGAAGGCATGGCCACAGACTCATTGGCATATTGGGCACATAAGAGAGAGATCTGGTCAGAACTGGCTAAAGTGGCCCAGCTTTTCCTCTGCTACTCACCAACCAACATGCCTAGTGAACAGGTATTCTCAATGGTAGGGGTCTTTGTGAAAGCCACATCATTCACAACTGACACCAGAGTTGGTGAGAAAGTTTCCTTGAACTCCCATGCAAATTGCAGGAGGACTGAGTATGCACCTACAGTAAATCAATGCCTTCAGAGTTTTACCCTAAGCACTTTACTGTGTTGCTGCCAGTAGTCACTCTTGTTGATGCTGCCCAGTTTTTTCCCCATGTCCTGCCTCTCTCCTTGTTCATCTCCTTGCTGTTGTGTTATACAACAGTTGAGATCCAACCTGGTCTTCCCTCCCTGTCTCCCTCTCGGTTATAAAGGGGTGTGCCCCCCACTACAAAAAAAAAATAAAAAACATAAAATTAAATAAAACTTTCTTCTCCCACTTTACCTCTCTCCTGGTAGATTGCCTTACTGTGTCGTCTGCCACTATTACTGCCCAGCCTGCTCCTAATGTTATGGCCACTGGCTGAGGGGGCCTGCAACCAGGGCTGGCCACCTATCGACGTGGACAGGTGGCTTCTGAAGTGCCGGCAGGAGCTGGCAGCTGTCCCCGATACTCTCTTCACGGCCGACCCAGCCCCCGCTGATTTGGTCGCGTCCTGGCCTGCCTTCTTCCTGGTTGCTAACTCCTTCGCTGTAGGACCTCCCTAGAGTCGCACGCGTGGCTGAGCATAGATATTTAAAGGGGCCATGAAAGGAAATAGTCATGGCTCCTTCCTGGGGACTCCTCCTACCTGTTTGCTAATTAAGGCAAGGTCTGCTTCTCAGACCTTGCCTTGGTTTTTTGGCTCCGGTTCTGTGTTGTTCCTGAGCTCCTAATCCTAAGTTCCTGTTCATGTTTCCTATGCTCCACTGCCTGCCCTCCTCGGACCTGCTCCTGTTCTCTTGTCTGGTTCCTGCTTCTGCCCCTTCCTCCTTGGTCGGATCTTCTGGCTCCGCCCCTGGACCAGCTTCCGACCATTCTTCTGGCTCCGACCCCTGGACCGGCTTCCGACCATTCTTCTGGCTCCGACGCCTGGACCAGCTTCTGACCTCCCTCAGGTTTTCAACCTCAGACTGTACATTGACTTTTCTCCTGCTTTCACGGAGGTCCACCTAAGTCCATCCAGCCCCACGTACTCAAGGGCTCAACCCGGGAGGAACGGGGCTGGTACTGGTGAAGCTCCAGCCTGCCCTCGCTTCAGTACAGCCGTGCCTTCCGACGGTAGGGACCTGTGAGGATCTTCTCTCTCAGGTAGCGCCAACCCTACCTCGGACTAAGGATCCACCTCTCAGAATCATAACACCTAATCCATTCATGGTGCCTTTGAGAACTTCTGCTATTGCCAGTACTGTTTTCCTCATGTCAAGGTGCCATGCAATATTCAGGCCAAAGTTATTGTTGTTGCTTTGCTGCTCTCTTAGTGCCTTTGGCTGTTCATGCATTACCTGAATGTAATCCTCTTTGAAGTGCCTGAAAGGTGAACTATACATCAAATGAAATATAAAACATCAACTGTAAAAAAAAGACAATGTTGTTGGTGCCCTTTGCCCCACTCACCAGAGGATGTGGTTAGTGCAGTTAATGTATCTGGGTTTAAAAAAGGTTTGGATAAGTTCTTGGAGGAGAAGTCCATTAACTGCTATTAATAAAGTTGACTTAGGGACTGGCCTCAGCTATTACTGGCATCTCTAGCATGGGATCTTCTTAGTTTTTGGTACTTGCCAGGTACTTGTAGCCTTGTTTGGCCGCTGTTGGAAACAGGATGCTGGGCTTCATGGACCCTTGGTCTGACCCAGCATGGCAATTTCTTATGTTTTTATGTTCTTATGTGCTCAATGATTTAGGATTTTGATGCCACTGTCCTTTCTGCCTCATCCCTCACTCTGTGCCTTTGGCTATTTCTGTCATTGTGTTTGCTGCCTCATTCTGTGCTCTGTGATTTCTGTTTTTTCAGGCCACTCTACTTGCTGCCTTAATTGTCATTCTATTTCTTTTTAGGGGTGAGTGTTGCTGAAAAAAGTTATTTTTGTTTCATCTCATTTCATGTTGTTTTATTTTAGTGTACCCTAAATTGTTTAGAGCACTACACCTATTTACTGTGCACTAAATCAAATTAATGCACATTAATTTCATTTAATGTTCACTAAAAAATTAGAGGTAGATTTTTAAAGTGTTACTTGTGCAAAAACAGCCACATGAATTTTAAGAAGCTGGGAAGGAGGCAGGTCATGGTTGTAAGTCAAAGACTAACAAGGCAGAGAGAAAGGGAAAGAGAGAAAGAGAGAGAGAGACTGTCTCTGTATATAGTCAGTCTCTCTAGAGGGGCACTTTGAATTGGAGTGCGTTTTCGGGAGGTGGGTTGGGGTTTGGGTGGGTGTTGTTACAGCTAGGGGTGTGCATTCGTTTTGAACTTATATGTAAAACGCTACTTTTTTTTTTTTAACTTAAAAAAGTGATGAGGCGAAAACGATCGGATTTCCAACTTATTCAACATAGCTATGTTGAATACGTTGGAAATCGCGATCGTTGATCCTAAATCAAAATTTAAACCCCTCACCCTCCTTAATCCCCCCCAAGACTTACCAAAATTCCCTGGTGCTCCAGCGGGGAGTCAGGAAGCCATTCCTCTGTTCCTTTGCGAGGAGCACGTGACGTCTGCGTCACGTCGGAGTGATGCGGCCATCACGTGGTCCACCGCGGTTCCGCTCCCGGACCCCTCGTTGGACACAAACGGAACTTTTGGCCAGCTTGGGGGGGGCCTCCTGACCTCCCCAAGCTGGCCAAAAGTTCCGTTTGTGTCCAACGAGGGGTCCGGGAGCGGAACCGCGGTGGACCACGTGACGGCCGCGTCACGTCGATGTACAATTTACACGATTTAAAAAACCAAAACAAAACCACGACGATCCGATTCCCTCCCCCCCCCCAGCCAAAATCGATCGTTAAGACAATCGATCACACGATTCACATCTCTAATACAGAGTATTCCTGATACAAACATGGTAGTGCAAGCATCCTGCATTGCATTCTTGACCCAGGTTTCTTTGCAATTTGAAGATCCTACAAAAGCAGGTTTGGTGTGTTCTCGCAAGCCATCTCAGATTCAGCTTAATAATGTCATCTGTGGCTCATAAAATCCAAACTGCACTGAGTTGCTCAGTTTTGAAGCAGCTAAAATAATTCTTAACTTGGCTTCCTATTTCTAAGAGAATCCCAGAAATTACTTAATAGCAACACTTACCAGCTGACAGGCAGGCACATTTATAGTAAGCTAACAGTAGCATTATGGAGTAGAACTCAGATGTAATTTTAGAAAAAGGTCACAAAAGAAGGTTCTAAATCCTTGACATTTAGCATCCTCCATCAATATGATAGCATGTGTGTCATTAACATGTTCTGACTAGCTTTGATACTTCTATCTGTCTGTTTGTCTGGGCAATACAACATACTGTTGATGATGCTTTAGTTTTAACTTACCTCGAGGCATTGCTCTTTTTGACAAACATTCACTCAGATGATTTTAACTGGAGTTTCCAGAACATAATTTGTAAGGGTGTATACAGACATTTCATTTTTTTTCATTTGGTTTTTCCTTTTGCTTTAGATTCTAAAAGGGATTGGTTGCTTATAATGTTTTATTAAGCAAAAAAATCCCTCTTTTTGAATTGTCATAGCAGAGTGTTTCCTGATGTTTCTAAAATTACTCAAACAAGAAGAGAGCAGTTTCTCCTTTTGAAGCCAAGGGTGGTCTTTCCTTTTTGTGTTTTTCATGTCAGTTCCTGGTCAAGTGTCAGGGAGTTAGGTATATTTTTTTCTGCACCCCCGCCCCTCCTCCCTCTTCATTTGACTGCATTTATATATAATAATTCCTCTGATACCGAGACAACAGCAGCTCCGCCAATTGTGGGTCCCCTTCCAAGTCCTCTCTCAGTTGTTTCTAGAAGGATTGAATCATTAGAATTATTTTTCTTGTAGCTTTTGCTTCTTTATTTCCTTCTTAAATTTCATTTAATTGTGTCTTGAATCTCTTTAAAAAGGTGAACTTGTAGATTCAGCTAATGCTGATTTATTTTTTTGTTTCTGTGCCTGGGAATGCTTAATAATTACTTTGGCTGTTCTTTTTCTATTAAGAAAGAAAGAAAGAACACTCCTGAGATGAAATAATTGTCAGTTGTATTGTTAGTGCCCTTGAAGAGAACTATAGGCTTGACAAAGACCTCAGATTGAACTCCATGGTGCATGAGATCCTTTTTTAGACTTGATGCTTTAAGTTGCCTAGCAAACTGTGTTGCGGTTCTGGCCGCGAGCACCGTGACCAGACCCTTACCTCCGTGCTCCTGGACCTACTCCCGCTTCTGGAGGCCTGGTTTGCGCCTGTTCGGCAGCGTCCCCGTGGGGGCCGCACCGCCGGGAAGCTTCACATGGACGCCCTGTTTCTAGGCGTGCACGCGCGCCACTTGGATGCTTTTTTAGGCCGTTTCCCGCCAGTGGTGAGTCTGCCCAGTTCCTGACGTCAGGCGCCGCGGCCTTGATAAGCCGGCCGCGGACATTCAGTCTTTGCCTTGCAACTGGTTTACCTCCCGGTTCCCTGTTGCGTTGTGCCCCGGAGTGAGCTGCCTTGCTATTCGCTCCGTTCCTGCTTGCCTGCTACAGTACCTGCTTGGTTCCTGCTTGCCTGCTACAGTGCCTGCTTGGTTCCAGTACCCGAGTCCTGCTACAGTTCCTGCCTGGTTCCAGGGCCCGAGTCTTGCTATAGTCCCTGCCTGGTTCCAGTACCCGAGTCCTGCCACAGTTCCTGCCTGGTTCCAGTACCCGAGTCTTGCTACAGTTCCTGCCTGGTTCCAGTACCCGATCGCTGCTACAGTTCCTGCCTGGTTCCAGAACCCAAGCCCTGTTACAGTACTTTCTACTGTCCTAGTCTGGTTCCAGTTCCCAGTCCTGATCATCAACTCGCCTAAGTCGCAGTGGTTGGGCCCTTTCGGGCTCCTCCCGGGGGGCTTCGGCTTCTAAGGGTGAAGCTGCCTACGTCCCAGCAGTTGGGCTCCTATGGGCTCCTCCCGGGGGAGTAGCAGCTTCCAGGGTGAAGAGTACCCCTACGTCCTGCCTGAACATCTGCCTCCCGGCCTGCCACATACTAGAGACATTGACCATCTTTCCCAGTCTCCTGCAGGTCGGTCCAAGGGTCCACTAAACTGAGTTCCCATAACAAACTGGTCTATCATAACCTGATGTCTTTCGGTGAGTGAGTAGACAGTCATCTGCAAACAGTAATTCCAAGATCACTTATCCTACCACTTTAGAACATGCCTGTAGATGTTTCAGATTGAATAACCTCCACCTGTACATGACTGGATGTAAATGATCCTATGCAAGTCCTGGAAGGCATCTATGTTTAGTGCTGTTTGAGACTGAGAAGGAATCAGAGGATTCCACCACATTCCTTCACCCTGGCCAACATCACTTTTTGTAAAAACTGGTGATGAAAGAACTGGCAACCAAGGTTTTCCATAGGATTGCACACAGGCCATTCTAGTCGATCATACAGAAGGCCTTTCTCAGGTCTTTAAAGACCATTTATAGATCTTGACTTAACTTAAGAAACATCTCCTGAATTTGCCTGGCTGGTAACGCTATGCCAATGGTCCCTTTGTTCAGGTCTGAATCCACACTGTGATTCCTGAAGATGCTATCCATGAGTTGCTCTATCATTTTATTGAGAATTACTCTTACCACCAGGAAAGGACAGCAGAGAAATCCCATAGTGTTCACCACAGTTGGTTCTGATGTCCTTCCTTTTATTCAAGTGGGTGATTAATGCATCTTTGAAATTGTGGAGCACAGACCCATGCTTTCATATACCTTGGAAGAATTCTAAGAGTTTCATGTCAAACACACAACATCTGCACAACCCATTGCCATCTACTGGTGACCAGTTTTCAATTCATCTGCCAATACAGAGAGCTAGTATAGTCTGTACCATGAAATGCATTAATTTGTAATTACATACTGCCAATTTAGTACTCTTTGATCAGAAAAATATTCCTTCACAGGACGTATGTGACCAGAGTGACTGTAAAGACGTCACATAGAAGGACAATAAATGTAAACAAGTATAAAGACCTACATTTTGAGCCATTAGATTTAAGGCCTACCTGTTGTTATTTTTTTAAATCATGACTTCTGTGAATACAATCATTTTCTACTACTGAAAAATGGTGACTATCAGCTGTTTATTTGTTTTGCATATGAAACAAATGCTTCTATTGAAACTGTAAGAGAAAAACAGCTCATTGCAGCAAGCATCCTCTTCAAATGGCAATTTCAAATAAAAGGAGACTCCCAACAGCTTTTCTAATTGTTAGTTTTCTATAAATTATTTTTAGTTTAACTCCTTAACTATGTTCTTATTGCCCTTCATGATATGCAAACTTAGAGCCTGAATAGACAGTTCTTTTAAGTAGAAAACAAAATGATATCTATCAATCTATCTATCTAGATAAATACGAGTGGACTAGTAAAAGTACATGTGGAAATTTCATTTTGAAATCCCCCATCTGCTTTTCCTTGTATAGTCTGCATCTACAAAGAATGCATGAAAAAGCTTCCCTGCAGCACAGATGGGCTGGCAAATTTGTAAACTCCACTGAGAGTTTCCATTTAAAAATCCACTTGCAGCCCTGCAGGTACAAAACCCCTTCAAAGTGGCACCCCTTATTATGTCTCCCGTCTTGCAATCTCATTCTATCTACAGGAAATAGAAACTGATGTATATTTCCCACTGCATCTACAATAAAACCCTAGAGTAAATGCAGCATAAATTATATGCCTTTATGTTTTAATGTGTTTGTTAAGAAAAGATTCTTGAATTTCATGAGAATGGCATCATTTTGTTTACCTTTAGCTTGACGACTCGTTGAATCAGATTGGAAAGCTACAGCGTTCATTGGAGGAGCACACAGAAGCAAAATACAACCTACCAGTGCAATTCAATCATTTACAAAACAGGTAGGTGATTACTTAAATGATGCAAAAAGCTTAGAAAATCTGCCTTGGGGTCCATATTCAACTAGCAGTTGCTAGCAGACAACTTTTTCTCAGTAACTTTATCTGAATACTTTGAACATCTGTGCTGGCTGATTATCTGCTCTAAAGTTACCCATACACATTTTCACAGGTAACTTTAGGACAACCATTTGCAAAGAGTATATGCGCTGCCTATACAAAGTAAAAATGCAGTGCATCCTCCCCCCTTCCCAGTGCCATCTGTTTTGTTCTCTAATGTCTCTCCTACACTCATCAACCCTTAAATCACCCTCTCTTGTACACCAGATAAACAGGGGCTGCATGCTATACTGAGCTCACCAAAATATCCTTACTTCAATGGACACTACACATCCAAGTTCTGAGTCATCAGCTTGGTCTTGCTCCTTCTAAGTGTCAGAGATATGAGTGTTTCCAAGCTACAAAACACTGGTATATCTAGAGGGAAACATCCTGTCAGCTTTCCAAATACAAACATCAGTCAATGGGGAGACAAGGAGCTGACTGTGGTCCTTCCACATACAGTGAACCTTCTAGCAGAGAAAGGTTATCATTTTGATATGTCGGTTTCTACAGAAATGCTCTGCTTTCTCAGTGGGTTTGCTGCCACTCATTATGTGGCCTCATCCTTCACTGAGTACACCACCTATGCCAATAGTAAGCCTCCACCACCACCACAAGGGAAGGATTCACCCTCTAAGAGTACCAGGTGGTGAACTACACCTTTATTGTTTTCTATATGTTATTACATTTGTCTTGTAAAAAAAAAATTACCTTCAACATTGGACATTTATCTGAATCAGTGTTTCTTTCACTGATGCTGGTGAGTCTAGCAATGCATCTCTTGCAATTCCTCTGCACTCAGGTCATATGCCTCCTCCTCTTCCTCAAGAAAGATGATCAACTAGTCTCTCTGAAGGGGATAGGCCCCCAGTTTTGGTGAGGTTATAAAGCATGCAACAGGCTAGGAAGGTCTCACGGACATTGCTGTGATTATAGAGAAGGCATCCTCCAGATCTGTCAGGCAGTAGAAATGTGTTTTTAGTAGGCCAAAAGTTCTCTCAGTGACTGCTCTAGTTTGCAGTGGGCTATGTTACACATATGCTACAATCTATTGGTATGCCAGCAGGAATATGAGCCAGGTTTTAAGTGAGTATCTATCACCTATGAGGGAGAAGGTAGAGACGATCTGAATGAGATATCCCATATTGGTAGGCAATGGGGCAGTTTCCAGACAGAGGCTGGAGCAGGGCTCCTCGACCTAAGCAATAAATCTTCCTAGATATCAGGTTGCGAAGAGAGTCAAAGATTAATATATGTGTGGTTGTAGTAAGAGCAGCATACCTACTTAGAAACCACACCCCATTTATGTGACCTTCCTAGAAGTGGTCATGATTGTAAATGGATGTAGGCATTATTATTAGAATCGTGGCTATCTGGGCACTATGTCCTTGATGATCTCCTTGGCACCACAGATCACCTGCATATGTTGACATAGTTATAGTATGGTTTTCCTGTTAAACCTGAACCTATGCATAACTTGCTCCTCATACACATCCAAAAACTGTACCTTTTTCCTGTATACTCTTTAAGGAGTACTTTCTCCTCCTCTTCCTTCTCTACTCTGTTCTCTCCCTCCTCAACCATTGTGCCATCAGTATCTTTAAGTTCATTATACTAATTTTGGAATTTATTTCTCCTGCCACTGAGCCCTCCAATATGCTTCTTCACACTCACGCATCCCCCCAGTATGCCCCAGTCTGTCCCAGTCACAGTCATTCACCACCCCAGTCACCATATATACACATACATACACACACTAACCCTCTCTGGAACGCTGTGCCATTCACTAACAGGTTCCTTCAAAGGAAACCAGCAAACCTTGTATCTGGCTCAAAGCAAACCAGATAAAATTAAAGGTTACAGGCAAACACATTTCTAGGCAATGACCTCTATTTCTTTGATTGCTTTCCTACCCCCTCACCTTTTCTTCATATTTGCTGCAGTGTCCATTCACTGGGAGAAGCCACCCACCATACACCAAGTAGAAAAAGATAATGCAAGTTTGAACTTGGCATGGAAATTATCTGTAGGAATAATATGTGTACAGTCTTGTTGATGTTTGCATATACATTTTTTATAAAATAGCAAAGAATGCACAAAGTTGGAAACCATGCCCCGGCATGCCCCAAACACTCTCACTTTGTATGTGCTTTTGCTCGCGAATGTGAATATACGCACATATGACACTCTTTTGCAAAATGAGGCATTAGCGCATATGATTCAGTTATGTGCACATATGCTGTTTTTATGCATGAAACTGAAAATTACCTTCTATATGATTATCATTCAAACTATTTTGTGGAGATTCTTGCCATGTTAGGAAATATTTGCAAGTGCAACTATCAAAATAATTTCCTATTGCATCCCCCGTCTCCCCCCCCCCCCCCCTTTAATGCCATGGTGATTGCTATCCCTACATGCTGCACATTATTTTTCCTCTTCATGGCCCGGAGGCCACCACTGGTATTTCCTGGCGGCTGGAGCCACCCCAGACCTCCTGTTCATGACTTGGATGCCACCTCCCACGTCGAGCCTGTTCTCAGCCTGCTCCAGATCCTCCTCTCCTCAGTGGCAGCATGGCCGCTGTCCAGGGTCCTGCACCTTCTTCCTGCTTCCTCCTTAGGCATGGGGCCACACCTCCTTCACTGTTTTAAAGGGCCAGTGAGGAAGAGGCCCTCCTGGTCTCACCTGATGACCTCACCACTGGAACTTCCTCTTCAGCCCTATAAAAGGGCTCAGTTGCCAGTCATGCGTTGCCTTCGCAAGGAGCTGGTCCTTCCTGGACAACCTGCTCTCCACTTCTGCTTGGCGTTCTTCATGGGAATCCCTCATCATTGTTCCTGGCCTCTCATCTCATCTCGTCTCATCTTGTCTCCAAGTTCTGATGTGTCCTGATGTCTCCAAGTCCATGCTCCTGATGTGTCCTGATGTCTTTACATCCTGATGTCTTCATTCCGAAGTTCTTCCTCCAGAGGCTCCTGAAGCTCTGTCATCCCGTCCCTTGTGGTCCGCAACCAGTCTGGCTGGATTGGTAGGGTGCATAGTGACCCAGTGGTCCGCGACCACCCATGCTGGGGTGTGTAGGGTACTGGCGGGATTCCTACATCCCACGGGGCCAAAGACCCTCCTCGTCCATCATGTCCTGATGTGCTCATCTCGTTCCGGGTTCTGGATTGAACCCTAGTTACCGTCTTCAGCCCAACCTCAAGATTCTCTCTGTTGCGTCTTCCATGCCGGGTCAGAGGTTTCATCCTCCATCTATTGACCTGTCAGGTGCATTGATCACACTGGGTCCCGAAGCTCCATCCAGGACATCGCTACTGGAGTTATCTGGATTCCTTCTGTCCAGATGTCCATCTGCTGCTCCCGGATTCCTAGTGGGCCATCGTCCGTCCTGTGCTCATTGCTGCTCTTCAGTGAGTGTCAGCCAGCGGCGGGAGGCCCTCTGCTCTCCTGGAGTCCCAGACTTTTATCTTGTCTGCTTTTATCCTGTCCTAGTCATTGTCACCCCCTGATGTGTCTTCGTCAGCTCCCCTGTCTTCAGCATCCACTTTCAAGTCCTCATCCACCTCTGCCTCATGTCCGGCCTGCTGCCTCTGCTGTTACCCAG
This sequence comes from Rhinatrema bivittatum, assembly GCF_901001135.1. Classification (NCBI taxonomy): domain Eukaryota; kingdom Metazoa; phylum Chordata; class Amphibia; order Gymnophiona; family Rhinatrematidae; genus Rhinatrema; species Rhinatrema bivittatum. The sequence continues at coordinate 555,351,287 of NC_042616.1, read as the reverse complement.
CGGCATGTCTGAAAGGGCTTGGAGTGGTTGGAGGACTACTCAGAGGCCAACCTTGCGTGGTTGGGCCCACTGAGGTGTGCAGGTCGGCAGAGGCCTGGTCTCTGCTCCGCAAGGGCACACACTCCTCATCTTGCACTAGGGAGCGCCCCTAGCACTCCTTTCCATCACAGTGCAACATACATGCTGTCTTCTGTCAGTAAACTGTTTGTATCAAAAGCTTTGCTGAAATCCAAGTAAATCATATTGAGTGCTCTTCCTTCATCCATTCTGTGTGACCCAATCAAACAAATTAATTAGATTTGTCTGACAGGACCTTTCCCAGTGAATCCTTCTGCCTCACATCCAACAACCCACTGGATTATAGATAGATCATTATCCTTTCCTTAAGTAGATAATCCATTAATTTTCTCACTACTGAGGTAAGGCTTACCAGCTTGTAGTTTCCAGCCTCCTGCTACCGCTCTTATTAAGCAGGACCACCATCGCTCTTCTCCAATCTTGTAACACCAGTCCCGTTTCTAGAGAAATATTAAACAGGTCTTTCAGGAGATCCACCAGCATATTTCTGAGCTCTCTTAGTATCCTGTGATGTACCTCATCTGGCTCCAAAACTATGCACATAAATACTTCCCCGCCCCAACTCTGTCTCCCACCTGGAACATCTACCACGAGTGTAGGGAAAAGTTTATGTATAATCCAATTATGCTTGTGTCCCCCCCCCCCCCCCCCGAAGATTCTTTTGAAAGTCACTTCCTTAGGGAAACCTAAATTTAGGTGCCTTATGACATTGGATGCTTGAAATTTTAGAAACTCAGACAAGCTTAATTTTCAAATAGGCTGATTTAGTCACCTAACTCCCACTATTAGATAGCTAAACCATTTAAAAATCAATCACTTATTACATAGATCACTTATCTATTTATTTATTTAATTATTTAATTAATTAAGGATTTTTATATGCCGACATTCATGGGACACATCATGCTGGCTTACATCAAACAAATAATTACAGTAAACAAAATTACATTGAACAGGGCAGGGGCCTCTGGGGGAACTACGAAAAAGAGGCTTTACAAAGGTGTATCTTAATATATAATAGATACGATGTTTACGAAAGTATATAATATATGTAATACATAAATTGATTAATATATCTAGCATATACAGAGAATAATATATAGAAAAAATTAAAAGTAACTAGTTAACCACTAATATATCCAGCAAATACAGTATATGAAATATTCAAAAAATAACAGTAACTAGTTAACTCGGAACTAGGAACTAGTAACTAGCTAACCGCTAATATATCCTGCATATACAGAATATAATATCTACAAAAATTGACAGTAACTAATTAACCATTAATGTGATGTTAAGGGCTAACGAAGGATAGCTGGAGCATGGCGGGTATCTCTGAAAGTGTTGAAAGAGGTGGAGGGCTTACAGAAACTAGGATTGAAGTGGCAGGGTGACAATGAGGAGTTATGAGGTATAGCCATGTTAACAAGAAGTAATGTAGAAGGACTAAATTAAAGGATTGGATAAAAGCCCTACCATGCTTTCTTCCTTTCCAGAGGTTGCAGGAAAATTAAAGTATAGGACTTAAAAATGTACTATTAACAAATAATGCAATCAAGTTGGTTTTAAGGATTTTATAGCGTGTTTTTCTTTTTTACATCATTTTGCTCGATCTTTAAATCTAACCCCAAAAAGTTTTTCTTAGAAGTCATGAACTGAGCATAATGTGGTGGTATTCTCAAAAATTTATTAAACTTTCATTTTTATAGCATTGAAAGAAAGGAAATTATTAAATGCATTAAAAAAATATTTCTTATAAGCTGCAGATTCAGCATCAGCTATGGAAAGCCTACAAGGAGTTCCTTGTAAGGTACTGGACTCTCCCTATGGATGCATCACATTGCCCACAGAAATGCCCTATGGGAAATTAGGAATGTTTTAATGGTGTGTATGCGCTATAGATATGAAAGCACATTTTTTTTTGTTTTAAATGAGAAAAGCAGCAGTAACCTCAGTCATAAAAAAGGAGGAATCTTTTGTAACCGATGATATAAATGGGTTTAATATAGTTTGTTCTAACTTTATATTTTGATTTTGAATGTATGATGCTATATCACTTCAATGTAAAGATTATCATCCTGAATCTCTAGCAAATCATTTGGCTCATTAGAAGGTAAATTTGTGAAGGTAGTACATCTCAAAAAGGAAGTATTAAAATCTCCTTGAAGAAGGTGGCTATTAAAATGATCAGTGGTCTTCATTGTAAAGCATATGGGGATAGACTTAATGACCTAAACATGTATATCGTAGAGGAAAGGCAAGATAGGGGATATATGATAGAGACATTTAAATATCTCAAAGGTTTCCATGCACAGGAGGCGAGCCTCTTTCAATACAAAGGAGGCTCTAGAACAAGGGGTCATGGGTTGAAGGTGAAAGGGAGTAGACTCAGGAGTAATCTTAGGGAATATTTCTTTACAGAGAGGGCAGTGGATGGATTTAACAGCCTCCCAGTGGAAGTGATGGTATCTGAGTTCAAGAAAGCATAGGATAAACACAAGGGGATTGTTAAGGGAGTGATGGGAATTGCAAGGCTAGATAAATTGGATGGATTGACAGACTAGATAGGCCATATAGTCTTCTTCTGCCATCATGACTCTATGTTTCTTTATCTTATGACACTTTTCATTCTTTTTCTTTTTTCTAACTGTTTTACTTTCTAAGGAACATTCTATTGCACAGCAATGGTAAAAATCACAAATCATTTTCAGTACCTAGATTAATGCCTACTTACCCAGGATTTGCTGAAAATTGTTCAATCTTCATCCAACTAAAAGTGCACAGGGGGGGGGTCAAAACCCATGGTACGATCCTGGGGGCATGTTTAGGATAGAAGAGAGAAATAGTGCACGTAGATTGTATTTTCAAGTCTTCACACATTATTTTAAAGGGGAAAAGTAGCTACAGAAAAAAGAAGGTGCAAATCTCTGTGGAAAGTTTTTCTCAGGGTGATTTTCAGAGGGAAAGCATGCTCGTACATTCCATTTGAAAGTTGTTGTAAAGCCCCTTGGTAAAAGTCCACATGAACTTTGAATCAGTCTAAAGAGGTTTGAAAATGACTATATGTGTAGGTATGCATATACATGCACACATATACATGTGAATTTTAAAAGTCCGTTGAGTTTCAAAACCAGGAGACATGCGCACAAGTTGGGCAGGCATGAGCCGAGCGGATTTTAAAAGCCACCCGAGTACGTGCATATCTTCCACTGCATGCACAAATGAAAAGTTCGTAAAAAGGGGTGGGATGTGGTCTTGGCAGGGCACAGGCATTCCTGGATTTCAACTTCTAATTAGTGCGTAAATACTTACATGTACAAGCATGCACGTGGGTCCTCTGCTGTATAACTGTACTTCTGTTATGAATGACGTTTAAGTTGTAAAAAAAAAAATCTAGGTACATCAGTGGGATTTTAAAGGTCAGAGCTAACAAAGGAGAGGGAGGTTTGGAAGTCATGTTGCTTAACTGAGCAAACTGGGAATGAACTTGGAAAGCTGATAATGGCATCAGCACTTGTGACTATTAAAATCCCTCCATTTATACAGTATTAGTAGCATTTGAGCACATAAGCGCACGTCCACTTAAAATTGCACGCATATTTGCATGTGGTCAGGCTACATTATAGCATGCATGCATATACATGCATATGTTATAAAATGGCCATGTCCCTGGCTGCGGGCCAACAAACACGCGCACATATGTATCCATGAGCCTGTTTAAACGTTACCATCCCTCTGTATATACTTGGATTTCAGCAAGGCCTTTGACATGGTACTGCATAAAAGACTAAATAAATAAATAGTGTGCGCTTGGTATGATCCTAGTGTGACTGACTGAGTTAGAAACTGGCTGACTGGGAGGTGACAAAGGGTAATTAGTGGTAAATGACTTTTTTTTCTGAGCAAGGGGTTGTTAATAGCAGTGGGCCTCAGGGATTTGTCCTTGGACCAGTTCTTTTCAACATTTTTGTGAACGACATAATGGAAGAGTTGTCAAGAAAGGTTTGTCTTTTGTTGATGATACCACAATCTGTAACAGGGTGGACAGCCAGGAAGGAGTGGAAAATTTGAAGCTCGAGGAATGGTCTAAGGTCTGGCAGCTAAGATTTAATGCTACAAATGCAGAGTAATGCATTTAGGATGGAAAAACCCGAGGGAAAGGGAAAGTATTGGAGGTGAATTTCTTTTAAGCACAAAGGAAGCGTGAGATCTGGTGGTAATTGATTCTGGTGACCTTAAGGCGGTCAAACAGGTAGATAAAGTGACACTAAAAATCAGAAAGAGTCTTGGCTGTATAAGGAGAGGAATGGTCAGCAGAAAAATGGAGGTGATAATGCCCTTGTATAGGATCCTGGTGAGACCTCATTTGAAATACTGTGTGAAATTCAGGAGACCACACATTCAACAGAATATAAACAGGATGGAGTCGGTCTAGAGGGTGGCTTCTAAAATGGTCAGTGGTCTTCTTTCAAAAGCATATGGGAATAGACTTAAATAATATAAACATGAGAAAAAGCAAGATATGGGAGATATGATAGAGACATTCCAATAACTCAAAGGTTTCTGCTGTGTTCCACGGCCGTTCCCCCCCTACCTGACCCGCGGCAGCAAGGCCGCTGCAGCAGCATCAAGGAAGCCGGGGAACTCAGGCCCATCTTACCCTCGCACCGACGCAGGCCTCCGCGGTGGCTGCCGTCAGGGGAAGCATCCCTACTTCTCCCTTGCGGCGTCAGGCTGCCTTCCTCCGCGTCCAGGATCCAAGATGGCCACCATAGGCACGAGGCCGCGCCTCCTTACAGAATTTAAAGGGGCCTCGTCCTTCAAATTGACTTCACCTGTGCCTGATGGGCCAGGCACAGGGAAGTATATAAGGAGACTGTCCACAGCCATTCCTCAACTTGGCAACTTCGTTGTTCAAGTCTGCTTGCTTCGGTGAGCCCTCCGGTTCCTTGAGTTCCTGATTCCTGGTTCCTGCTTCTTCTCGGTGATCCTTCGGTGATCCTTCAGTGTGTGACTTCGGACTGGCAAGTGGTGATTCTTCGGTGTGTGACTTCGGACTGGCTAGCGGTGATTCTTCGGTGTGTGACTTCGGACTGGCACGCGGTGATCCTCTGGTACTCGACCTCGGACTTCCTCTGGACCACCCGTCTTCAAGGGCACACCTAAGTCCCAGCGGCCCGGGTCCCTACGGGCTCCTCCTGGGGGGACTGCGGGCTTCCAGTGGCGAAGATCCAGTTGGCCCTTGCACCGACCTCATCGACCTCTCAAAGGTCCACCTAAGTCCCAGCGGTCTGGGTCCCTACGGGCTCCTCCTGGGGGGGACTGCGGGCTTCCAGTGGTGAAGATCCAGTTGGCCCTTACACCGACCTCATCGACCTCTCAAAGGTCCACCTAAGTCCCAGTGGCCTGGGTCCCTACAGGCTCCTCCCGGGGGGACTGTGGGCTTCCAGTGGTGAAGATCCAGTTGGCCCTTGCACCGACCTCATCGACCTCTCAAAGGTCCACCTAAGTCCCAGCGGCCTGGGTCCTTACGGGCTCCTCCCGGGGGGACCGCGGGCTTCCAGTGGTGAAGATCCAGTTGGCTCTGCTCCAATGCCATGCCTCTTCATCCTCTCAACCACCGTCTCAGCCTTCAGCCAGCCCCGTCTTCTGCTCCACCTCACCACCCGATGGGGAAACCTAGGGAGCCATCTCCTAAGGTGATTCATCCTCCCATCAGTCCAAGGGTTCACATCCTGATCATAACAGTTTCCATATACAGAAGGTAAGCCTTTTTCAATGGAAAGGAGACTCTAGATTGAAGGATCATGAGGTGAGGGTGAAATGTGATAGATTCAGGAATTATCTTAGGAAATATTTATTTACAGAGAATGTGGTAGATGCATGGAACAAACTGCCAGTGGAGAAGGTGGACACAAAATAGTATCTGAATTCAAGAGAGCATAGGATAAATACAGGGGATGTCTAAGGAATTGATACAAAATTAATTGGATGGATGAATAGACTGGATTGGCCATATGATCTTTTTATATTGTTATGTTTCTACATAATGAAAATGTGCGGGAAAGAATATACACCTGAATTTTTGATGGCCAGCACGCACAAATACCGGGAGATACGTGTGTGGCTGGGCCCTGCGTGTGCCGAGCACATTTTAGAAAGGGCCCATGTGCGTATCTCCCGGGACATGCAGAAGTGCCGGGCCAGTGAAAAGGGGCGTCGCGCGCATGTTATAAAGTCAGCGTGTCCATGTGCGTGCGCCGGGAACTGCGTGCACATGGATGCGCACGTGCGGGTTTTAAAATTGATCCCATAGTGTATAAAGATTTTTTTTTCTTTTGCCTTTTCCATGTTTTATTCACTAATGTTAAGCCAGTAAGATCTGCAATAAAAAAAAAACATTAATTCATGCATTTTTGGGGGCAATAGTTTTAAAGCCTATATTAGATTATTGCACTTTGTTTTTACAATAATCCAATCTATTTCTGACGGTAATTTTCAAAGGGAATTCTACATGCAATTGTTTTTACAGCGTCAAAACTTGCCCATCTGAGATGCAGGTAATCTTACATGCATGTGCCGTTTCATGCACTAGTTTACCTGGACTTAGTAGAGGCGATCCCGAATGTGGGATTGAGCCAGTTTTGGAGTTACATACAGATTTTGTAAAATTCAATACTAAAGGAAAATTATTTTTTAGAAACAGTCTTTTGGGTACTGAATGGCAGGGGTAGCTTGCCTAGGACAGATTTGGTGGATTAATTTTCAAAGTGGACTTAAGTGCGTAAACCTGCCTTGAAAATCAGAGTAACTGATGCACGAATTTGCAGCCTAAATTGTACAGGCTGTTTGAAAGTCACTCTCCCTATTAACAGCTCAAGTGATTTGTGCATTCCATTAGACTGTAGAGCTTGAACATGAGGCTGCATTCTTTTCTGCACAGTAGCTGACCATTTGTGTAGAATTTGCTTTTGTGCCTGAGCCCAATTCAAAGAAAACAGGTCAGCATGATTTATTTACTTGTGCTCTCATTTAACATATTTATTTAACGTTTATTTATGATTGATTGGTGAGGCTCCTGTCTTCTTGCAGTCAAAGCTGTGTTCTTTTTTTTAATTTAAAGCACATATATCCTTAGCATTTATCAATTCACTTTTGATGATGGCTTTGGGGAACCATGTCTGCTGCCAAGTTATAACTGATGAATTGTAAAGAATTTATGAAAAAATAGTATATTGGATGCATGCAATCCAAAGTCTTCAGAAGGTATAAGAATCTAGAATTTGTGAAATTTAGAGGTGTATTAAATAATGTTATGGGGGGGGAGGGTTGGGGGAGGGGGATTAAATCAGGGTCTATACTGTATATGCTAAATTTAAAAGTGAATTTAAAAAAAAGAGAGTCTTTACAGGCCAGCCCCATGGCTCAATCCATATTGCTGCATGCTGTAGCACCAGAGGCTTCAGTCTCTTAATCAGGTCGGGCAGGGCTCAGACATACTGCAGAGGTGATGCACTGAGGAGGGATGGTAGTTGATTGCTGCTCCCCTGTTGGCATGAGGGTAACAAAGAGGGTTACTCTTACAGGAGATTTCCCTCCCACATTTGGCGAATGAGGCTACTAATACTAGACAGACATGAAATATGACAAAATAGGGAAGAAGTAAAATAAAAATTCTATAGTTCTTGGTATTTCCTTTCATGTATAGAAGTAGTGAATTGTCAATTTTTTTTAAACAAAATGACATAGAAACATTAAGGGCCTCATTTTCCAAGCCGCTCACACGTGATAAGGGACCTTTCGCACGCGAAAAGTCCCTTATCGTGTGCGATACCAGGATGGGGGCAGAGTCAGGGCGGAGTCGGCCCCAGAAGAGAAGGAGTCGGGGCGTCACTGGGGCCGACTCTGCGCCGACGCCGTGGACAGCGAAAAGGTAGGTGCCTTTTCGCGGCCTATTTCGCTCCCAATAGCTACACCTCTTATGGTGGCGCTATTGGGTGCGAAACCGGCAGCGATCGCACCGCGACGGTGCGATAGCTGCCGTCTAACGCAGGCCCGCCCCCCGTTTCGGCCCCCCGCCCCTCATCTTCTAAAGTATCGCAGGCCTGCGATACTTTAGAAAATGAGGCCCTAAGATAGACGTTTTAATTATCTAATACAGTGCACTTTCACTCTGTTCAGGTGAATAATATTCTCTTTCTGTTTTCATTTTCCTTGAAAACCGTTTTTTTCCCTTTTTACATTTCTAATTAGCTAAATAATATTGACAATGAAAGACTTTATAACTTGGTAATTCACCATTTCACGAGGTAGTCTAATATCTATTTAATATGTACAGCATTATTTTTTAACCATCTTGGATTTCAAGTAGCACTGAATATGCTGTAGAACTTCAAAATGTAGACTTTATAGGGGCTGATGCAATAAAGTTGCGTAGAAAGCGGGCGCTGAACAGTCAGCGCCCGCTCTCTTAATGCGCACATGGTGCCCCTAAGGGGGGCGCCATGCAATATTAAAATTAGAGGGTAGCGCATCCTTGCTAACGTGAACCCAATCAGTTTTTGTGACTGCTGTATGCCAGTCATGAAAACTGATGCCAAGTTTATTGGCGTTGATTTTCCTTACCAGTGGAAAGTGGCGTCGGTTTTCGTGACCTGAGTACGGCAGTAAGGGAAACTAATGCCGAGTTTATCTGCGTTGGTTTACCTACCAGCGGACAGTCACGAAAACCGACACCGATAAACCCGGCTTTAGTTTTCGTGACAACCGTTCGCCGCTGAAAACCAACACTGAGTTTATCAGCGTCGGTTTTCGTGTCTGTCCGCCGTAAGGAAAACCAATGTTGATAAACTCGGCGTCGGTTTTCAGATGGGCCGACTGTCAATTTGGTTTTTTTTGTTTTATTTCTTTTATTTTTCATATTTTTTGGATGCGCACAGCTATTAATGCCTGCTCCTGGCAGGCGTTAATAGATGACAGTTAAATGTGCATCCGAAATGCACATTTTTCTTTTTTGCATCGGGAGTGAATGCCTAATAGCCTCTTTCAAATGTATTTGCATGTGATGAGCGCTATTAGATTCACTCCACGTTGGACGCGTGTTGAATATGCGCTAATCCCCTTATTGCATTAGGGGATTGATTAGCGCCTATTCTACCCGTGTCCGACTGCAAGTTAACAGTGCGCTCGGCTCAGCGCACCGTATTGCATCGGCCCCTATATGAGTTATTCATGTCAATAAACATTTTTAGAGTATAAAAACAAATCCATTGGTAAATGCTGGAATCACCATATAAATTATGAGTCACTCTAGTTCTCTCATTTTAAGTACAACCCAGTTTAAGAAAGAAAATTACCTCAAAAAAAGCAGAAACCTAAAGTTACAGTTTTTCTGCAGATTCTCCAAATGCCTTGATTGTAAGGAATGGGGCATTTGTTTATATTTTGTTGTTTTGTTTGCTACATATTTGGAGCAAATATTTGGAGGCTGATCTAGTAAAGCGCATGGGGACAGTAACTTTGAAATAGCCACGTGGATGAACATGTATGCCAGTATGGCGGCTCGTGCCAATGGACATGGCCATTTTATAACATACATGCGATTATGCACACATGGTACAAAATAGGCTGTGTACATGTACATGTGCACATAATTTAATATAGACAATCTCATGTGCGCACAAATGCCACCTCTACTGAATAATTGGGTTTTTTTTAGTTGACACGTGAGCCGACACAGGTTTCCCCAGTTTGTTCCCAGTTTTCCCAGGTAAAGGATAGGGCTTCCTAACCCCCGAAGATAACTAGCCTACTTTTTACCCTGTTAGCCGCAACCCTTAAAACACTGCTAACCTCTTTAATTATTTTTTGTTTCATGACTTACACGCCATCCATAGCAGAAGTAAAGATACATGGTAAGGGACCCTGGCGCGCTTGATTGCATAAATACTGGCATGCAGATTTCATTGAGGAATCTAGGAACGCCCATACCCAGACCATGCCCATACCTCACCCCTTTTTTGCAAACCTGTTTTTGTACACATACCAGGAGATACACACATACTCCCATACTTTCTAAAATCCATGCGACACACTCGAGCCTGACGTCTGCACATTTCTCCCAGCTTTAGCAGTAGGCCAATGGTTATGCAAATGCATTGGGGAGGCTTAGAAAAGCACGCTAACACAAAAGCTGCACTACAACAGGAGTAAAAGGTGAATCAATGTTCGTCCATACATTATGTTCTTGTGTTCTCCGCCTACATATGTTTTATTATGTAAATCACCTTGTGCATTTTGATTATATATGATTTTTAAAACAAATTAATAAATAAATGGCATTTAGTGCACCTTTTTACATCAGCCAGGGATGCTAATATGGTAGTAGAGTTAAAAGTGTTATATTTTTACTTCTGTTTTTAACTTCAAAAATTTGGAGGCTCTCTGTGCCAATGACCCTTTTCCCTGGAACCACCAAGCCAGAGAACCTTTGTCTTTGGACCCCCGAGCCAGGGAAATTATGGGGGTAGGTAGGAGGGTAGGTAGGTGGGTGGATTTATTTATCAATGAGTGAATAGTGGTTTCAGTGTGAAGGGTCTCAGGCTCGAGGCTCCCACAGGACATATCACAGTTCACAGTGCTGTATTTTTAATCTCAGAAATCATACTCCTGGATCAGAGACAAAATAAAGTTAATTGACATTTCTGGGTTTAGTGGTAGGTTATGTGTTGTGCCAATGTGGTCCAGGATCTGAGATTCCAGGGTGTGAGTATCCCAGACTCAGGTTTCTAGGATGCAGGGGTTTCAGACTTGGATCTCCCAAGTTCAGAGTGGACCCCACACTCTGGAACTCCAGATCTGATACCATTCTGGCACTGCAAATCAGACTAACATCAGGCCTAGGAATGTGAGTTTACTGCACTTCTGAATCAGGAATTACATTCCAGTGTTAAAAAACAGTGTTAAGCATGTCAGTCTTTAACATACTGCTTTACATTAGGGAGAAATAGATAATCTCTTCATTTACATGGGATTAGTATGGGATAGTTCTAATTTCAGCACTAATATTTTATGCCATTTTAGCACCCCTTTTCATGCAAATTTAGATCACAAAATATTGTGATAAGATAGGATTTAAAAAGTATACTAAGCTTAAGGCACCTTATTACATCATCATCGTCTCAGCCATCGTAGAGTTCAGAGATTTATTGAAAGTATAAATTGCAAATTCATTTTGTCTTCAGACACATAGTTATCCTAATAAAGTATTTACAAATGAAGTTTATTTTAAGAAATACGTACCTGGGCATGCCATTGAGGTATTTTTTTTTTTATATATATATCTATGGCAAGAGAGCTACCCATCTTGTTTCCTTGCTCAGGCTTCCTTGGTTTAGTTTATTTGAGAGATTTTTCTATGGTCTCAGATTGTAATATTTCCTTAGCAAAAATGAGATGTAACAGTTATGGCTAAATATAAATTTGTGACAGGCCCTAAGCTAGTCCCTATGTCACTATACAATGCTGAAAAAGAGTTTGTGAGCTCCCTAGGATGATCTGTATTTTAGTACAACAAATGATTAGATCATAATCTAAACCCTAATAAGACTGAAAGATAACCCTATTGAATAAAGAACTCAGACAAAAGATATAATTTGATTATTTATTCAATAAAAAGATTCAACAAGATATATCCTTGTGTGAAAAACTATGTGAACTCTTCCTAAAGTAATTGATGGCACCTGCTTGGCAACAATAACTTCAACTAAACATTTCTTGTAACTGTTCATCAATCTCTCACATTGACCTGGAGGGATTTTGCTCCATTCTTCCATATAGAATTGTTTCCGCTCTGTAACATATGAGTGCTGCCTTGAATAGACAGTTTGCTTTGGGCCTTTGAACATTTCAATAGGGATGAGATTGGAACTTTGACTTGGAAAATCCAAAACACAGGGAGAGTAACTTTCAAACTAGCATGTGGGTGCAGATTTGTGCGCATATGTCTGTGAGCGCCCAGGGATGCAACCATTTTACAGCATACATGCGCATATGCCTCCGACTTATGTGGCTGAATTCTTATGTGTGCTAGGAAGGCCAAAGTGACCGCCACACCCCCCAAACCAAACCCAGCCTGTGCACCTTGCTAAATTAGAGTCTCTCTCTCTCTCCCTTGTAACTGCCCCTCTTACCTCAGCACCCTAGGCGACCACCTATCTTGCCTAGTGGTTACACCGGCCCTGCATAAAGCAATACAGCCTTAAAGCACTGCAGCCATAAAACTTATTTAATGGTTATAATTCTTTATGGCCTGAAAAAAAAAATACTTGGTACCAAGCAATCCTGTTACCAGCATCCTTTTTATATCACAACCAGCGGGGCAAGAGTGACTGGGGCTCACTCCTGCCCTTTCTACTTTAGAAACCTCTTTTGGGGAAAGTAATAGGAAAGGCAGGGTGCAGGGAAGCGGCAAGGGGCTAGATGTGATGGTAAATAATACATGCTCCATGCTAGCACATATTCATTGTAGGATTTTTCAGAATGAAACTATTTTTAGTTTGTCCCATTTCAGAATGAACTGAAAATGGATTCATTTGTTGCCTTTTACCCATTTGGGTACAACAAATGCACATTCTGATTACCCCCTTCCCTGGCCCAGGAGACAGTATGGTCTGATCTCGTCCAGCCCCTTAAGAAGAGGTAAGGGGCCCATTCCTTGATCTCCTCCAACCCAACCTAATAAGTAAAGGGGCCAGCATGCTCCCCCCCCCCCCCCCGCCCCAGTTCCCCTTCTCAAGTATTACAGGATCTGCATCCCCCAAACCCATCTGACAGAAGTAAATGACCTGCCTGCCCTAATCCCCTGCCTACTCTCTCTGTTCCTTCCTCTGTCAAGTGCCCCCTTCATCTACCCTTTCTAAAGTGCTAGAAAAGCAGATGGGGGAGAGGGAGAGAGAGAGCAGCAGTGCCTCCTGACCCACTGATGTTCACCTTCAAAGTGAAGGCAGCTGATTTCTGTAACATTACCTTAATAGCCTGTTCACTACAATTCTAGTACCTCTAGTGACTAAGCGTTTTTGAATTGTCTCTAATTATTAATGCTGTATTGGGAATCTCCTGATGGCCCCTACTATTGGGATTCTTAGCCTCACGATATCCTCTAGCTGCAAAAGCTTCCTTCTTGCAGTACAACATTCTCATCTGAAGGTACCTGTGTCTTCAAACTTCATGTTGCTTCAACAAGTGTGCCAGGGATTGCAGACCTTTAGTCTGCAACATCTTTTTTGCTGGTCCTTTGGAATATACTTCTGCCTACAGAGACTCAGGTTTCCTGGTTGACATATGTAGAACATATGTAGAAGAATACTTCCAGAGCATTGTTTTATATATAATAAAATATGTTTTAATGAGTACATTTAAAAAGAAAAAAAAGCTGCCAAATTGTGACATATAGTAGTTACCAGACAGGTTATCTTCTTAGATAAATAAATCTTCATGTGCTGTAGGAGTTTATTTCATTGCTCTGTATGATGAAATTTGGCTCACATGAATAAATGATAAAGGAATAAGTCTGAAAAAGGAACAGATTTACTTTCTATCAGCTGCAGGCTACACATTTAACAGATCTTTACTGTATTACGAAGTGGGATATGGATTATATACCTTGACAGTCCTGAATACTTTATAGTGCATGCTGTGCCTCCCACTTACTCATACTCATGGGGAAAGACAATAACATCCATTAAGCATTTTTTTGTTACATAAGGTCAAGTAAATCATAAATATGTTGCCAGTACCTTTGCTGGAGTCTGCCCTATGACATTTTGCTTACATATCTCAGCAAGGTCAGCAAGCAAGTTGTAGATCTTTTCAGGCATTTTGTCTCACTTTAGAAAAGGACAGTGTCAATAAATCACTCAGACATCCCAGGATTTTCATTTTCACAGCAGGGTGCTATTCTGCTAACTGTTCTGACACAGCTGGATAATCAAGTGTTTATGGCTCTGCTCACTGCTATGACAGTCGCTCTGATTCAGCCTCAGAAAATACACGAATGGTACCTGAGCTCAGCCTTCCCTGTACACCCTTAGACGGAGCAAAACAACATAATGATTTTTACCGGGGACGATGGTTTTATCCAGGTATTATGGGAGTAACCCAGCCAGATCAGGGCTGAAAACTGTCCTCTGCTATGGGACTAAATGTATCCACCTAATCTTAATATATTTAACCTCTCAAACAATGAGCATTCCTAGTAATGAGATTAGATCAGAGGAGAAAACTATGTGCATGCACTTAAGTGGACGTTTTGAATATCCTGCACTGTTCTCAATGCATGTGGGCACTCTTAATCTGCATGCACTGCAGTCAGTTTTCAAGGCACCTATGTGCTTTACTCCTGCTACTTGTGTGAGTGACCAAGCCAGGTTCAAACAGCCTACATCAATTTGAAAAATAAATGTGTGTGTGCTATTTTACTCCTCCATGATAAACATGCCTAGGAGCATGCCTCTTTTTAAACCAGCTAAAAATACACACTTTGTGGATCTTTAGCCAAGCAGACAGACAAATAGAGCCAGGAAAATCATTATGTATCCAAGTAAATGGCTTTGAAAATTGCCTTCTTAATTTTCAAGATGTATGCATATAGTTTACATACATACCGGGTCATTCATCAAATCGTGTTAAGGCCCTAATGCGTGATGAAACGGATCTAATGCATGATAAATGTGTGATCTTTATCACACCATGCTCTAGCATACAAATATGATAATGAGTATACAGAACCATGAAAATTATGCAAATGAGGGACTCCTACCACATTTCACGGTAAAATAATTCATAATAATGCATGATTTAATGTGGGAAATAGCAACAACTATTTTTAGCAGTAAAGGGGAAAAAACTTTTTATCACATCATAGCGGCCATTATCGCAGTTCACGGCTATTATCATGCATGATAAAAAAAGCCTTCTCTCAGACACATCTACACAGCCCTGCTGGCCCAATAAAAACAGCTTTTATGACCTGCCCTGTCTTCCTAAAGCTACTATGTTAGGGGGAAGTCTACTAGTAGTGTGATACTGGCTGCTACGGGCTGCTCAACAGCTACCAGAACAACAAGAAGAACAACATCAACTGGCAAGGGAGGTTCAAACACCACCTAGGGAAGACCCTGCACTGGAGCAAAGCCACTAGACCTGCCTGAAAAGCGGCCTGGATCACGACAGGACTTGTCACACAGAAGAGCATGCCTGTGGAACAGGGGGTCCATCTATTATCCATGAACCACATTGCTGAGTATGCTGGAGGAACACGTGGTTACCAGATATTGCCTCAGATCTCAGGCTATCATGGGATTATATCAAGAACTTAGATGGGATCTGGATCCAGTCATGGAAAGTTCTCATACTTTACGGGTCCTTGCCATACTATTGTGTGGCCTGCATATTATGGCATCTGGCACCTTCCAAACAATAGTTGGGGTTGTCGAGGGAATGTCCCTAACCTCTTTTTCCTGCTTTCTGGGCCAGATCATAACAGTTGTATGTGGCTGCATTAATCGGTACATAAAATTCCCTCTTGAAAGACAGGACTTGCTGGAATTGAAGAGGGGGTTTTATGCCATTGTCAACTTTCCTAAAGTTCTGGGAGTTATTGACTATACTCACGTAGCTACATCCCACTTCATTGCAGGGAGGAGATTTATCACATCAGAAAGCTCTTCCACTTTATCAATGGGCAAGTGGTCTGTGGCACTCGAATATGCATCCTCAACGTGGTTGCCAGGTACCTAGAAGCCGCATATAATTCCTTTATACTTAGGCAATCTGGCCTGTTTGAAAATTTTGAAGACGGCCTCTATGGTGGCAGCCTCTATGATGGCTCATAGATAAGAGTGCTGCTTCCTTCTATACTCCCTCTCTAGTTATGTGTTTACAGCAAACAACACTGACATGGAGGGTTCTCAGGGATGTGACTGCATCAAGTACATGATAAGTGGCTTGCACATTTAGGTCTACAAGTCATAGTGCCAGTGCCTGCATTTCTCTCTCCATGGTGAAGAGTCCTGCTAATATTGCCTGTCTAAACAATGCACTTCCAACAAATTTCTGTATGTGACTAGGCACTACAGACTTTCAACTTGTTTCCTTTAAGCAAGTGGCTGTTCAAATAAAATCCCTCCTTTTGGAGCTGTTCAAATATCACTTGTCAAACACAACATTTTTGTGTCCATAGTTCAGGGACTCCCAGATCAGGTATGCCCTTTTAGTGATTTTTCAGCCATGATATCAGGCACAGTTTGTTTGAACATCAAATGGGTTAATTAGAAGCTGGGGGCTGTGCCTTTTGGCCCTATCATAGTCACTGTGCCATGTCAGACAAATGTGTATCTCTGGAGGACAAACTTCAGAAAAGCCAGGGGCATTCACAATCATACCACCAGTTTGATATCTTTCTGTAATGACATTTGTGTAGCTGTGATGTACAGCTTCACTGTTAGAGGAGTACTAGAAATAGGTAGTGATAGCTTGGTTATGAGTGACATGAACACATTGTATAGGAACCCCACATGCAATTTTCCATTCAGGAAGATCTGACACAGCATAAGCAAGTGCTATTGCCTTTATATAGTGTCATTGTTAAAGGTGGCATGGGCTTTGGATTTTGAAAGAGCCTTTTAAGGCTCATGTCAAGCTAGAGCTTAGCTTCTAGTATCATACAGCATGCTGTGGGTTGGCAGTAATAGTAAAAAGTCACGGTGATATCAATGATGCAGCTGTCCTCTCTTTGCCAAAGGAGATTTGGGATGTAGTTGCAGTACCTGGCTTCTCACGCCCACTGCTATGCCCAACATGCCAGCAGAAATGAGGTACAATGAGGCCTTACGTTCTACCCACTGTGTCATAGAATGCACCTTTGAAGTTCTCAAAAATAGATTTCATTATTTGGACAAAATAGGGGAAGCTTTAATGTACGCCTTGTCCAGAGTCACTGAGATAGTGCTGTCTGCTGTATTTTCCATAATCTGGCTCTGCGGCATGGAATCCCAGTAGACATCATTCCAGATCTACCCAAGACTCCCCGTGTCCACCCACAGAAGCCAAGGAGACCACACGGAATGGCAGCCAGCTTCAGAAAAGTGCCAGGTAATGCTACTTTGCCTGTTAGTCCTTTTCTAGTCCTTCCCCTTCTATGGTCAACAGCTAAACACAGTGCTATTAGCTGGTATCATCTCTATCATTCTTTTACTCACAGGTCCTCTGTCTGGTTCAGTGTATAACAGAAAACACTTAGGCCGAGTTAAGCTACATCGTGATAGTGGAGCAATAGGTACAATAGACAGTAGTACACAAAAGTTGACACCAAATAAATCTGACACCAAAGACATACTCATCCTTAACCTCGACAAAACCAAAATAATCATATTAGACAGAAAGAACAACTCTCCTCAGCTTCCACCACTCAACCTAATGAACCAAAATACAGTTATATCTCCAGTCAATCATGCCTGTAATCTTGGAGTAATAATTGACAAGGAACTTTCTTTCAAAAACCACATCACAACAAAAATCAAAGATGGATATCATAAACTACTAACACTCCGTCAATTAAAACCTTTTTTTCCACCAACGACTTCAGATCAGTCCTTCAATTGCTCATTTTCTCTAACCTAGACTACTGTAACTCACTCCTTTTCAACTTACCTCTAAACACTATCCATTCACGCCAAATCCTACAAAACGCAGCCGCAGGAATCTTCACTGGATCTAAAAAACATGACCACATCACTCCAACACTTATCTCACTATACTTGCTACCAATAAAATTCAGGATTGAATACAAAATACTATCCATACTACTTAAAATTATATATGAAAAACAAGAAAACTGGCTAAGTTCCTCCATAAAACTACATACCCCAAACAGAAACCTCAGATCAGCAAATAAAGGACTTCGAAAGATACCACCAACTCGTTCCAAACAAATCACCTCAACCCAAAAGAGAGCAATCTCTCTAGGAAGCCCAAAACTCTGGAACTCCCTCCCAAATGAACTCAGAACTCAAGAAAACCTAAAAACTTTCAAAAAAGATCTAAAAACATGGATGTTCACCAAAGAATACCAACTCACCCAATGACCAAAACAACGCCAACCCCCTCCGGTTTAACCTTAAGAAAACTGAAACTCAGCAGAAATATATATTATAACAAAGAATTGAAACATGAAAAAAATGAACAGCATCTAACTTGTATATGATGTCTCTATGTTAAAAATCATTTGAACCTTTTTGAAAACCTTGTTAACCTCCTTAACCTTGTAATCCATCGTAATTTTGTAAACCATTCTGATGGCAAAACCAAATGACGGTATATAAAACTTGATAAACAAAATAAATAAATAAATAAGTATGACTGGCCTAATGTAAACAGATTAATTATCAATCCAAAAGAGTCATCTCACCATGACCCTTCAGGTACGACTACCAACATAGTGTATATTGCTTGCCCTGGCTTGTGCCTTTTTGCATGCCTTGGCTACGCCTTGGTCCCTTTCCTAGCCCTCATATGTTGGCGAGATAGTCACATTGGTATGATGGAACTCCTGCAGCACCTAGGACATGAAGCCAAGTGTCCTAGAAGTCTGAGAAAGCACAAGTAACTTAGCTGCTTAAAGACACAGCCTATAGCTATGAATTGACACTTAGAATCTTCAAGCAGAGACTCAACATGATTCCCTAGCTAACATCCAAATGCATCTGAATATATTCACGTGTACATCAGAAGCATAGTGTCACAAGGGCCTGAAAGACACAGGTTTCAGCAATACCTCAGCTTGTTCTGAGGCAGTGCTGACATCTGAGGGCTCACATAGCACATGACAGGAAAATCCCCAAGGAACCAATAAAGGAAAAAAACAGCACAAAGAGTGGCATCACCAAAGCACCATGAGAAGTGCAAAGCAACTCTTCAATTTGACAAGAACACAACAAGGTATAGAATCTGGGATATGACAACAAGGCAGATTGGTATCCAGACTCTCAATGTGCAAACTCTGGGCAGGGCAGTACTGTTGATTGGAAGAAAAACACCTAAAGTATAGGATAAGGTGGTATAGTAGCAGGGCAAAACATGTAAATTGTCTCTCAAAAGTGTAGCTTTCCTGGTAAGTTTTGAGGTTTGCTTTATTAAGGAAGTTTTTCCCCATATTCCGTAGCTAAAAACAGACTCTTCCCTTTGTTGATTTTCTGGTGTTACATTACATCTCCCTTCCCAGTGAAACCTTTACACATTCTGAACATGTAATAGGTCTCTCATGAAGAAACTATGTAAAGAGAGGGGCTACATCAGTAAAAATAGTAAAGAATAATCAAAAATCCAAATTCTATAAAAATTGATCTTAGTATCAGAAAAAACAAAGAGTTTAATCTAATGTCTCGCCACGCAATGGGCCACAAGCACTTTCAGAGACCAGCGCTATTGCTCAGCCATTTACCAGATCAGTTCATATAACTCATACATTTTAACTCCATTTAATAGTTTTATCCAAAAACATCTAATTTAAAAACCACATCTACCTGAAAACATATTTTTCACTTATCTTATTTTCTCCATAAACTTGCTCCTCTAATACTCATTGCTTTAAAGGTTTATGCTCACCTTTGGCCAATGTTACAGCAACCTCCCGATGCCTGTTTAAAGGGTTACACAATCCAACAAATGCATAATAAGATCTCATTATGGCACAAGCATTCAAACAGAGGATAGTACAGTTTCTGGAATCCAAGGGATTGAACAATTTGAGGCAGCTTGGCTTTATTATATGTAAATATCATCAGATGAGTCTGATCAATTTATTTGATTGAGTATCTAGAGAGTTGGAACAAGGGTGAGTGCTAGCTGTAGTGTACTTCAATTTCAGAAAGACCTTTGACATGGTTCTGCATAGGAGATATAAATAAATTGAATGCCTTTGGGTCCGATGCAATAATTTTCACAGAAAGTGGGCACTGACTTTTCAGCACCCGCTTTCTTAACGCACGCATGATGCCCGCTAGGGGGGGCGCCATGCAATAGGCAAATTAGGGGTTCACGCTAGCAAGGAGGTGCTAGGGTTGCTTGCGCAATCTTAATGCCTCCTTGCTAATGCGGCTGCCGGTTATGAAGACCGACGCCGGTAAATTTGCCATCGGTTATCATAATCAGCCGTCTGCCAGTAATGAAAATGGACGCTGATAAACTCTGCGTCCATTTTGATTACTGGCAGATAGCCGGTTATGAAAACCAATGTCGAGTTTATCGGTGTCGGTCTTTATAACGCGGCAGTCTGCTGAGGTTTTATTTTATTTTTTTGTTTTTTACTGAAGAAGTACAGAAAAGCAGTTTTTTTTTGCTTTTCTGTACTTCTTTTATATGCGCTCAACTATTAACACCTGCTCCATTCAGGTATTAATATCTGAGCGATAAATGTGCATCTGAGACGCACATTTATTTTTTTGAATGCGGAGTGAATGAATAATAGCCTCATTTACATGCATTTGCATGTGATGAGTACTATCTCATTCACTCCACGTTAGACGCGGGTTAAATAGGTGGATTAGCACCTATTTAACCCATTTCAGACAGTGGGTTAAACAGTGCACTCGTGTGAGCACACTATATTGCATCGGCCCCTTTGGTATGTAACCAGGAGTGACTGCCTGGGTTAGAAACTGAATGAGTGGAAGGAGACAAAATGTAATGGTACATGGAATTTACTCTTAGGGGATATTACTAGTGATATGCCTCAGGGTAGACAATCAGGAAGTTGTGGAAAACATGAGGAGAGATCTAGTAAAGCTCAAGGGATGGTCTATAGACTGGCAACTAACATTTAATGCTAAAAATTGCAAAGTAATATATTTAGGCTGCGTAAACCCAAGGGAGAGGTGAAGTATTGGAGGTGAAATTCTTCTAAGTACAAAAGAAAAGCAGAATCTTGGGGTGATTGTATCTGAAGATCTTTATGTGGCCAAACAGTGGTGGATTAAGTGACAGTGAAAAGTTAAGAGAGGCTTGGCTGCTTAGGGAGAGGATTGGTCAGCAGAAAAAGCAAGGCAATATTGCCCCTGTATAGGACACTGGTGAGACTTCATTTGTAATACTGTGAACAATTCTGGAGACCACACCTTCAAAAAAATATCAACTGGGTGGAGTTGGTCAAGAGGGTGGCAACTAAGAGGAAAGCCAAGATAGGGGAGATATGATAGAGACATTTAAATATTTCAAAGGAGGACAGGAAGCTAACCTATTTCAACAGAAAGGAGGATCTAGAACAAGGGGGTCATCATGGGTTGAAGGTAAAAGGGAGAAGTCTAAGGTATAATCTTTGGGAATATAACTTTACAGAGAGAGCAGCAGATGTATGAAATGGCCTCCGAATATATATTTATTTGTCTATTTATTTATTTATTTCTATTTACTTTTCACTTTTTAGATACTTTCAAAGCGGATTACATTCATGTACTATAGGTATTTCCTTATCCCCAGAGATTTTACAGTTTAATAGGGTAATACATCATGCTATGGTAGGGCTATAGCATACATTCAACAATGTATATCACACAATATCACCTTAATGCAGCAATATCACATGATAATGTACACATTGTTTCCTAGGTTCCCACCTCATGCCAATGAGCTGCTTTGCATGGGATTTGCATACATGAATTTTGCAAATCCATGCAAAGCAGCTCATACATAGGTAATATCATGTAAATCAGTTTACACTGCCAACTTAGAAATTTGCCAGCCACATTATTTTAGTTAAACCTCCTGAGAAAAAGTTAATCTAACATGGAAGCATTGAGACCCTAACACATACCCTGATACTCTACCAGGGACATTTTTAAAAACATGGCAAAAATAATAAGAAAGTGTGTAGGGGTCAAACCTGCACCCCCCTCCTCACCTTGGGGCTTCCTCAAGTGATTGCCTTGACATAAACATTAAAAATAAAAGCTCGAGAGGACAAGATGGCGGCATAAGCTAGGTCGGAGGAATGCTCTCTTCTGCAATTTTGATTTCTGCTAAGATGCCTGCAAAACGGAAGGCTAAAGTGCGCTCCTACCCGACTGAAGCAACTATGCCCTCTGGACAATGATTAATTACGTCCCTTTGACCTACCCTGGCCTTGGAGAAAGGGGGTGAATTCCCCACTGTAGAAAACCCCGAGGGAGTGGGGAATCTACCAGGGGAAGTGACCTTAAGCCCCCCGGATCTTCAACCTCTGCAGGCCCCAAGACTGGTTGGTCCCTCCCTCTCGCCCCCGGCGCCGAGTGATGATGTCATTCGAGCGGCTGCGGAAGGTGGGGGCTTGAGAGAGGGTTTGTCCAGTCAAGGAGCTGCTTCTCTGTGAGCAGTGGAACTCACTGACGCAAAAGTGGGGCTTTGTTCCTCTCCTCGACGCTGACCGGAGACACTGGAGTGCGTGAAGGATTGGTGTGCTTGCCCAGAACAACCGCGGAGGAGGAGGACTTCGCCCCTTTGGAAGCTGTGGGTGAGTCCTTCAAAATACCATTGATACCTGCGGTTGTAACGCTGGATGTGTTATGGGATTTGGTGGGTGGGTTAGGCCACTCACTTAAGGAACAAGGGACAAAAATGGGAGGTTAAGACAAAAATTGAGACACTGGAGGGAAAAAGTGGAGGAAGCAAGCAGCTGAGTTTAAGGCTCAAATTGAAAAGTTGATATAAAGAATTTGGACTGCACAGTAAAGTTAATTAAGGACTTTAGTAATGCCAGTAGAAGGCTGGAACATCTGGAAAACCATAATAGGCATTTGAATTTATGCCTATTAAACTTTCCTAAAGTCCTGGGAGAAGATTCATTTATAATTTTTAAAAAATACCTGAAAGTAGTTCTGAAGTTTGAAGTTTCAAAATAATGTATTTATTTATTTATTTTATTTAAAAGATTTTATATACCGTCATTCGTGGTTACATCACAATGGTGTACAATATGTTTGTATCTAAAACAAAGATATTCACATAATCAAATATAAAAATAAAAATAGAAATACAACATTAAGACATCTAAAATACAAGTCAATTAGTATACAGTTTTAAGTTATACTGAAAACATTACTCTAAGGGCTGACTGCAAGGCTTGCTCAAAGAGCCAAGTTTTTAATCCTTTCTTAAATTTCTTGAACTCTGTTTCAAGCCGTAACTCAGGTGGTAGGGGTTCCATGTGTTTGGGCCTGCTATGGAGATAACTCTTTCCCGTACTAATGCTAGGTGTGCAGTATTTATTGAAGGAACAGAAAGCAGTCCTTTATTAGCGGATCTTAAGGAATGGTGTGACGTGTGCATATGTATGGAAAAATTTAACCAGTCTGTCTTATGAGTGTGAATAGCCTTATGAATGATACAGCAGGTTTTGTATAAAATCCTTTGAGAAATGGGAAGCCAGTGCAGACTAATCAAAATTGGGGTGATGTGTTCTCGCCTGTTACTATTTGTTAGTACCTGTGCAGCCGCGTTCTGCAACACCTGTAATGGTCACAGTGTTGACTGTGGAAGTCCTAATAAAAGAAAGTTGCAATAATCTAGTGATGATAATTTGAGGGCCTGTAATACGGATTGAAAATCATTAAGGTCTAATAGTGGTTTTAGACATTTAAGGACTAAAAGTTTATAGTATCCATCTCTTAGTTTCATAGAGATATGCTTTTTAAAATTCAATTCACAGTCTATCGTTATCCCTAGGTGTTTGACTGAGTCAGCTAGTTCAATTCTGACATTATGCAATAAGGAAAAAACTTTTTTGATATCCGGCTTAGATTTTCTTTCAAAGAGGATAATTTCAGTTTTTTCCATATTAATGGCAAGTTTCATGTGTGTTAATAACTGTTTAATTGCAGTTAGGAAAATATTTGTTTCTTTAAAGGTTTGTTCAAGGATGTCGACTATGGGAATAAGAATCTGTATATCGTCGGCATAGACGTAGAAATTCAAACTGAGCCCAGATAGAAGGTGGCAGACTGGCAGAAGATAGATGTTAAATAAAGTAGCTGATAACGCCGAGCCTTGCGGGACTCCCGTATTGAGCTCACATCTATCAGAGATTGAGTCACCTATTTTGACCTGAAATGATCTTTGTTGGAGGAATGAAGTCATCCAATTAAGAGTGTAATTTACTAAACCAATCTCTTTCAATCTGGCGTTAAAATGTCATGATTGACTGTATCGAAAGCAGCCAATACGTCAAGTAAGATAAGAAGATATCTCTGGCCGGTGTCAAATCCTTTCAAAACAGTATCTGTAAGTGATATTAATAAAGTTTCTGTATTGAGGTGTTTCCTAAAACCAAATTGGTTTGGAAATAGAATGTTGTTATCCTCTAAGTGTTTAGATAGTTGTTTATGTACGACCTTTTCTAGTATTTTCAATATGAAAGAAAGATTATATATAGGCCTATAATTAGATATAACTGCAGGATCTAGGTTTGGTTTTTTTTGATTGGTTTAATTATAGCAGATTTTAATATCTTGGGGATATGTCCTTCTTTTAGGGATAAGTTAACAATCTTAGTTATTATTGGAGCAATAGTTGGTGCTAACGGTTTCAAGGCTGAAGGTGGTATTGTGTCTAATGGATGTATGGCAGATTTAATTTTTTTATTACAATTTCGATTTCAACAATAGAGGCCTCCTCAAAGGAGGACCATTCCGGCACATCTCTTTTTACCATTCTGATTTCTTGGTTACCGGTGTTAGATATTGAGTCGACAATATTCTCTACTTTTTTTTTTCAAAAAAGCACAAAATCATTACATTTAGATTCGTTTAATATAGCTGATTCAGCATTAGGAGCTTTTGTAAGATTCTTAACTAATGTAAACAGTTGTTAATAAAATTGTATTTTTACCTTTGCCATCTAATGTTAGAAATACCCAGAAACAATTAGAGGCTCTGGAGAACTTGACTCAAATTCTGGAAAGCTCATCAGAAGTATATGAACGTGTAACCCTTCTTAATGAGCATGATGTTAGTCAAACAATGCAGAAATATTTTAAAAATATCTCTGCTAGTTTCCTTTCTAAACAAATTAGAATTTATCCAGACTTCACTCGAGTTACACAGGAGAGAAGGTGAGAATTTCTCTCTTTAAAGCCTCAAATAACATCTATTGGTTATAGTTTTTCATTAAGATATCCATGCAAATGTTTAATTCGTTTTCAAAATGAATCCTTCATTTTTTTTCTGCCGGAGCAATTGAAGTCTTTTATATATGCTAGGAATATAACTACCCAATCCTTAATAAATATCTAATCTGTGAAGATATGGAATGTAAAAAGGAAAAGGTTATGTAAAGCCTGTTTTGTTTATAATAATTTCTTTCTTATGACTCCTGACAATTCTGTCCCCCATTATACCTTTATTATCTTTATAGAGGGGAGTATGAGTAAATAAAAGATTTAGGGGGTCATTTTCGTAGTGTATTGCATGCGAAAAGGGACTTTTTGCATGCGATAGCTAGCTCGGGTTGGAGTCAGGGCGGAGTTGGCCATGGAAGAGGAGGAGTCAGGGCGTCATCGGGGCAGACACAGGGAAAGATCGCTGGCTGTGAAAAGGTAAGAACACTTTTTGCTGCAAGTAGTGCGCCCAATAGCCCCACCTTTTATGATGGCGCTATTGGGTGCGAAAGCCGGCAGCGATCGCACCACGGAGGTGCGATCGCTGCCGGCTTTCACAGGCCCGCCCCCGCCCCCTGTTACCGCCGTATTCTCTTAAGGTCTGCGACCTTAGAGAATCCAGGCCTTAGTGAGGTTTCTTTGTAACTGGATAATTATTGATGAAATTGAGAATTGTATTGATTTTATTGTACTTGGAAATGTACTTTTGCTTCTTTGTTTTTTTCTGTAAGTAAGAGTTTATTACTTAAATGTGAATGAAAATGAATAAAAAAAAAATAAAAGCTCAGCTGTTCCTATGATGATGGTCCCCCACAACAGTCCCAAACCCAGTCAACATGTGATTGGGGCAAGGTCAGGTATGCACCATTTTGGGCCCCTCTGTTGGATAATAATCAGATATTATTGATAATGGTATGCGGGAGGGGGTGGGGGGATCACCACTGGACTCCAATATGATTTTCTTGGACTTGGGGGATCCAGAGGTGCAGGGGAAAGGTTAGGCAATCCCTATACACAAATGATTTATTTTTCATTAGAGAGGGGTGGGGGAATCTACTGGGACCTGCTTTTTTTTAAAGGGGGTAGGGGATACTGGTTTATTCAATGTTGAATGGATTGTCATCATGCAAATAGCTTATATATTTTTTATATTTTTAATTTGGATGTCAAGACCATCATTCTAGGTGGCACGAGGGTAGGGAGGGGGTCAGGTTTGATCTGAGTACACTTTCTTACTACTTTTGTACCAGTATTTTTTGGGTTTGCCTTTTAAGGCGATGGCAGCCCTGTGAGTTTGGAGCTGCCATAACACATTAATGAGCAAGGCTACATTGTTTTGCCTTGTAGTGTTTTTGCTATAAGACAAAACATGACATTTTTTCGAGGGAGAGGCCCACTATCGTGACTACACCCCACATGATAGTGGGACCTCTCTGAGGAAAAACTTTGTGGCTTGATGCAGCCAGGCCAAAGTTTGTATATAAGACACTGGAGAGTAAAGTGACTTCCCAAGGTCAAAGGAGTAGCAGTGTGATTTGAACGTTGGCTTTTGCTGCTTTGTAGCCCATTGTTCTAACTACTAGGTTACTTCTCCACACTAGATGTGTGGAGGGGACAAAAATGGTATCTGAATTCAATAAAGTACGAGATACGTATAGCAGATTTCTGAGGGAGTGATGAGAATTATAAAGGTTACATAAATTGGACTGATGGGCAGACTAAGTAGGCCACATGGTCTTTTTCTGCTGTCATGTTTCTATGTAAGATTACAAGCAGCCCTTTTCCAGTGCCAAATCCAAAAGTTAATTGTTTTGAAAACTTTCAGAGAGCTTTTTCTGGCACTTATTGACCTATGAACCTTTTGGTATCCTGCCTAGTACTTATGGCCTGGATTGGCTACTGTTGGAAACAGGATACTGGATTTAATAAACCTTTGGTCAGATCCAGTTTGTCAAATCTTATGTTCTTTTGTTCTCTGCAAATGACTAGAGAGGAAATATAGGCTGCTTCTTTACTTTACAATGGAAGAACATCAGCACTTGATCCAGACAACAGCCATAGGCTAATTAAAAAGATGTTGCACAGTGATTTGTGGTCTGGCTAGTCTCCTTGCCAACTTATCCTGCCTTGGCTCTGAAAAGTCACTAACAAGGTAGTGAAGGTCGCACAAGCAAAAGCAAGTTGCTATAGTTATCAGTTGTTGTTTTTTTCATAGCAGTAAACAGCCATGAACGTCCGTAGACCTTTGACATAAATGGGAAACATAAATGAAAGGATTAAGAATATTTGTTTCTTCAACTAAAAGCATTGTAAACCAGTTTTAGAAAATTCCCCCCCTCCAAAAAAAAAAAACACCTTGGTATCATTGACCAATAGTCAGCAATTTATCCATATCCATTACTCACCACTATAGTAACATAGTAATAATGGCAGAAAAAGACCAAAATGGTCCTTCTAGTCTGCTCAGCAAGCTTCCCAAGGTAGTAACTGCCGCTCCGTGCAGGTTAGCCCACGTTTCTGTTAGGGTAGTAACTGCCACTCCCTGCAGGTTACCCCCATGTTTCTCTTACGGGTAGTAACTGCCACTCCCAAGCAGGTTACTCCCAAGCTTTTTTATGTATTCCCATCCTCTATCTTTTAGGGATCCACAGTGTTTATCCCGTGCCCCTTTGAAATCCTTCACAGTTTTTAGTCTTCATCACTATCGTAATATATAATGACGGCAGAAAAAGACCATCATGGGATAGCGATCAAACGTCTCATAGATTTAAAACTGTATCTGATATGAGGTGAAAGTGAATCAATATACTCCTGCCAAATTTTATAGTGTTGTTCTATTTTTGAGTTAGATATAGATTTGGCAGTCATAGTTTCAAAGGTAAGCCATTTAAATATCTTATTTTTCCAAAACGTGAGAGTTGGCAAGTCCTCTCCCACCCACACCAGCACAATAGCTGCCTTCACCAGCAAGACCACCTTATCTATAAATAAATGGTGCTCTCTAGAGACAGAACTAGGTAAAGTAGAATAGTACCCAAACAACAAGACCTGAGGGGTTAATGATAAAGACTCAGGAAGGGAAAGGTTTACATATTAAACATCAACAAGACTGGTTAAATTTTGTGTGTAAATCTCACAGTATCCCAATGTTTTGTTTGTTTAGGAAATGTGAATTGTTCATGTATCTTGCTACTGTTTTATATATGATATAAAATCAATAAATATATTCAACACAGAAAGAATATTTGTTCCTTTTGTGGGATCTCTCCATGTGCTTCAGGTGGCCACAAGTGAAAACAAATATGGGAACATTTGTTATGTTTTAACCATTTGTTTCAAACAAATGCACATCCTTACTATCCAGTAGGGGTGTGCATTCGGATTGACCGCATTAGTAAAACGCAACTCATATTTTTTTTTACTTAAAAAATTGATTCGACATAAACGATCGGATTTCCCACATATCGAACATAGATATGTTCGATATGTGGGAAATCGCGATTGTTGAGCCAAAATAAAAATATAAACCCCCTCACCCTCCTTAATCCCCCCCCCCCCCGACTTACCACAACTCCCTGGTGATGGAGCAAGGAGTGAGGACGCCATTTCTGCAATCCTTGGCGAGAAGCATGTGACGTCGGCGGCACGTCGAGTGACGCCGGCGTCACGTGATTCCCGGCTTGTTCGCGCCGGACGGCTCGTTCGGCCCAAAAAGAACTTTTGGCCAGCTTGGGGGGGGCCTCCTGACCCCCCCCAAGCTGGCCAAAAGTTCTTTTTAGGCCGAACGAGCCGTCCGGCGCAAACGAGCCGGGAATCACGTGACGCCGGCGTCACGTGATTCCCGGCAAGTTCGCGCCGGACGGCTCGTTCGGCCCAAAAAGAACTTTTGGCCAGCTTGGGGGGGCCTCCTGACCCCCTCAAGCTGGCCAAAAGTTCTTTTTGGGCCGAACGAGCCGTCCGGCGCGAACTTGCCGGGAATCACGTGACGTCGCGTCTGAGTGACGCGGCGCCACGTGATTCCCGGCTTGTTCGCGCCGGACGGCTCGTTCGGCCCAAAAAGAACTTTTGGCCAGCTTGAGGGGGTCAGGAGGCCCCCCCCAAGCTGGCCAAAAGTTCTTTTTGGGCCGAACGAGCCGTCCGGCGCGAACGAGCCGGGAATCACGTGACGCCGCGTCACTCGACGTGCCACCGACGTCACATGCTTCCACCGCCAAGGAT
This sequence comes from Rhinatrema bivittatum, assembly GCF_901001135.1. NCBI lineage: Eukaryota > Metazoa > Chordata > Amphibia > Gymnophiona > Rhinatrematidae > Rhinatrema > Rhinatrema bivittatum. Next base: position 555,321,811 of record NC_042616.1, on the reverse strand, counting down.
TGCAGAAATGACGTCCTCACTCCTCGCTCGATCACCAGGGAGTTGTGGTAAGTCTGGGGGGGGGGATTAAGGAGGGGGAGGGGGTTTAAATTTTTTTTTGCACATATGTACATATACCCAACTCATTGGATTTTTTTTATGTCCATATTGGCCGCAAGTGGGGACCCCCTTTCGGACCATAAAAAATATGAACATAAAATTTTGCTCTGCACATCCCTACTATCCAGTCTGCCTATCCATTCAATTAATTCATCTTTAAATTCTCATCATTCCCTCAGCATACTTCTGTGTTTATCCCATGCTTTTTTGCATTCATATACTGTTTTTTGTCTCCACACCTCCTTCAGAAGGCTATTCTATGCATCCACCACAGTCTCTGAAAAGAATTTGTTTCTTAACATTACTCCTGAGTCTAACCCTTCCATGCTTATCCCATAGCTCCTAATTATAGAGCCTCCTTTCCATTGAAAGAGGCTCACCTTCTTTGCATAGAAACCATGGATATATTTAACTGTCTCTATCATAACTCCCTTACCTAGTCTTTCCTCTAGGGTATACACGTTTTGAATTTTAAGTCTATTTTAGCTACCAGACTGTAAACCACTCCTTAACTTCACTAGATTCCTCCTTATATTTTCCATACCTTCCTACCTGTCTACACTCTTGCAAATTTTAGTAACATCTGCAAAAAGCAAACCTTTCCTGACCATCCTTCCACAATATCACTCACAGAAATGTTGAAAAGAACCATTCCAAGGACCATTCCCTGAGGCACAACATTAAGTACATAATAGCATAAGAATTCCCTTACTGTGTCAGACCAAAGGTCTATTAAACCTAGTGCACTGTTTCCAACAGTGGACAAGCCAGGTCACAAGTACCTGTCAGAATCCCTAGGGTACATAGATTCTAAGCTGCTAATCCCAAGACTAAGCAGTGGATTTCTGCAACTCTACCTTAATAATGGTTAATGGACTTTTCCTCCCAGAACTTGTTCAAAGTTTTTTTTTTTAAAGAATCTACATTAATAGCTTTCACCACATCCTCTGGCAATGAATTCTAGAGCTTAATTATGTATTGAGTAAAAAAAATATTTTCTCTTATTAGTTTTAAATGTATTACCTAGTAACTTTATTGTGTGTCACCCTACTCTTTGTACTTTTCAAAAGAGTAAATAACAGATTAAAGTTTACCCATTGCATTCCGCTCATTATTTTATAAACCTCCATTATATCTCTCCTTAGCCATTTCTTCTTCAAGCGGAAGAGTCCTAACTTCTTTAGCCTTTCTTCATAGGGGAATTGTTCCATCCCCTTTATCATTCTAATCACCCTTCTCTATACCTTTTTCTAATTCTGCTATATCTTTCTTCAGATGTAGTGACCAGAGCTGCACACAATAATCAAGATGAGGTTGCTTCTTGGAGCGACACAGAGGCATTATGATATTCTCTGTTTTATTCTCATTCCTTTCCTAATAATCCCTAGCATTCTATTTGCTTTTATGGCTGCTGCTACACATTGAGGAGAAGATTTCAACATATTTTTAACTATGACACCTAGGGCCTCATTTTCTAAAGTATCGCAGGCCTGTGATACTTTAGGAAATGAGGGGTGGGGGCCAAAACGGGGGGCGGGCCTGCACTAGCCGGAAGCGATCACACCGTCGCAGTGCGATCACTGCCGGTTTCGTACCCAATAGCACCACCATAGGAGGTGTAGCTATTGGGAGCAAAATAGGACGCGAAAAGGGCCTTACCGTTTCGCTGTCCGCGGCGTTGGCGCAGAGCCGGCCCCGGTGATGCCCCGACTTCTACTCTTCTGGGGCCAACTCTGCCCCGACTCTGCCCCCATACTGTTATTGCACGCGATAAGGGACTTTTCGCGTGCGAAAGGTCCCTTATCACGTGCGAGCCGCTTAGAAAATGAGGCCCTTAGATCCTTTTCCTGAGTGGTAACTCCTAATATGGAACCTTGCATTATGTATCTATAATTTCGGTTACTCTTCCCTAAGTGCATCACATTGCACTTGTCCACATTAAATCTAATTTGCCATTTGCATGCCCACTCTCCTAGCTTTGCAATGTCCTCTTGTAGTTTCTCACAATTCTCTAGTGATTTAACTTTGAATAATTTTGTGTCATCTGCAAATTTGATCATCTCACTTATTGTTCCCATTTCCATTTCTTATTAAAAAGCAGAATAGATGCCTGGGGCACTCCACTATTCAATTTTTTCCATTGGGAAAATTAACTATTTAACCCTACTCTCTGTATTCTGTCTTTTAATCAGTTGGCAATTCACAATAGGACAGTGCCCCCTATCCCAAGACTTTTTAATTTCCTAAAAAGTCTCACATGAGGGACTTTGTCAAATATTTTCTGGAAATCTAGATACACTGTATCAACTGGCTCATCTTTACCAGATGTTTACTTATGCCCTCAAAAAAATGTAGCACATTTGTGTGGCAAGACTTCCCCATTTGCTTTGTCCCATTAAACTATGCTTATCTATATGTTCAGCAATTATTTTCCCTGGCACAGATGTCAGAATTCCTGGTCTGTAGTTTCCTGGATTACCCCTTGATCCCATTTTAAAAACTGGGTTTACATTGGCAAGCCTCCAGTCTTCAGGTATCATAGATAATGTTACTGATAGTTTACAAATTTCCAATAGGAGATCTTCAATTTCATTTCTCGGTTCTTTCAGCACTCTGGGATGGATACCATCTAGTCCATTTACAATTCACTTCATTTTTTATTATCTATTTTTTTGGGGGGGAGGGGAGGGAGGTTTCCATTATTAAAAATTGTAGTGCATATAGTGTTGGTTACTAACTTGCTGGCAATTTGTGGTGTCCAATGAAATGACACAAAGGGCCTCATTTTCCAAAGCTATCGCAGGCTTGCGCTACTGAAATCGGGGTGGAGTCGGCCCCGGAAGAGGAGGAGTCGGAGGCGTCACCGGGGCCGACTCCGTGAGGACGGCGCACAGAGCGGAAAGGTAAGGCCCTTTTCGCTCACTATTTCATGCCCAATAACTGCACCTTCTATGGTGTAGTTATTGGGCGCGATGCCGGCAGCGATCGCACCGTGGCGGTGCGATCGCTGCCGGCTAGCGCAGGACCGCCCCCCCCCCCCCCGCCCCAGAGTAGCGCAATTTTCTAAAGTATCGCAGGCCTGCAATACTTTAGAAAATGAGGCCCAAAATGCAGCAAAAGCAATCAACACCACTGAAGTGGATGGCCTCATTCAAGATTGCCGTGTCATTCGTTAATGGTACATCATTGGTTTGCTACCAAGTTGAAGGAGTCTGAGCTATGTTTTCATTTTAAATAGTGAAAGTGGCTCATGGTATATTCACAGTTAAGGCTCATGAATTTTTAAATTCATTGCACAAGAACTTTACAATGTTACGTGGTTATTTTAGATAAAAGAAAAATATCACCTGCACAAAAATAAGAAATGGCAGAAAAATGAGCTCCATACTAGGGCAAATGATAATGCTGTATCTGTCTACTCTGCGTTATTTCCAGCAGTGCAACCTTTCTGTCATTCAAAGTAATCAGACGTCAAAAGTTCTTCTGTAATTGGTAAGCCTTAAAAAAATGGAGCAGTGAACTGACTGATGATTGAAAGTTCTGTTTCTTAATGTTACCTTTAACACTGTCATTGTCACAGCTGACAACTATAATATAAAACTCAGACTGTGAAACTTGCTTTTGCTGTCAGATGTTGGGGACAAATATATTGATCCATTCAGAGGTGATTTTCTTAGAGCTTAGTCGAACTGTGGTATTTGTTTAGAGTTATTAAAATATGACTATTAATCATCATTCTGACATATATGATTGAATTGCCTAGAGGAAGGAAAAATGAATAGTGACCAAAGTAATATTTTGATGAATGCATTATGAGAAAGGAAAGTATGCATATGACAAGAGGTTGCAGTACTCACTTTCCAATGTTTCAGCTACAATATGGACATGAAAAGCACCTAATTTTCTCAACTTCAGGAAATAACACTATGGAAAATGAAACTTGGAGTAAACACATTTAAATAATGGGCAGGATTGAATTCAGAGCAGGATTGGTCCCTTTTCTGAGAGAGAAGGGACCAATCCCTTTTTAGAATTTAGTTAAAAAGGGATTTGAAAATCAAGCCTCCTCACATACTTTTTCTCACCAGTCTCCCCTGCCCACAGCTAAATATAGCCACATTATGAAATATTGTCTAGATATATTCACTGATGGGTAGGGGGGTGGGGGAAGATGTGCATGCAGTTTTCAATGCAGGGTTTTACCTGGTAACATCCTAGTTACCAAGATACATCCTTTTGAAAATTGACCTATATATATTATAGAATGCCAAATCATACAAAAAAGGAGCTGGCTACAACCACACAAACATGGAAACATAGAAATGTGATGGAGGCTTATCTAGTCTGCCCATCCACACCAACTATTTAGCTTTATATTAATCCCTATCATTCCCTCACAGATCTTCTATATTTATCCTATGATTTCTTCAACTCAGATACTGTCACTTTCTCCACCATCTTCTTAGGGTAGCTATTCCATGCATTTATTATCCCTTCTACCCTCATCCCATGACTGCTTGTTGTTTTAAATTGAAAGAGTCCTGCATTCTCTGCATGGAAACTTTGGAGGTCTGACATATGTCCTCTATCCTGCTTGTTCTCTAAGGTATACATATTTAGATCTTTAAGTCTGTTCCCATATGCTATAGAGCAAAGACCACTTAACCTCTCGACCAACTCAAACCAATTTCTATTCTTTTAAAGATATGGTCTCCAAAATTGTAGACAGTATTCCAAATGAGGTCTCACAAGGGACTTATGTAATGGCAATATCACCTCCCCTTTTTTGCTGATTATTCCTCACCCTATGCAGAAAAACATCTTTCTGACTTTTGCTGTTGCTTTATTCATCTGTTTGGCCACCTTAAAATTATCAGATATGATCACCTCCAGATCCTGGTCTTCTTTTTGGAGTTAGAAGAATTTAACCCCCTATGATGTACCTCTTCCTTGGTTTTATGCATCCTAAGGAGGTAACTTTCATAGACATTATGTGAGTAAATGTATCATACCATCATTGCAATTTTCAAAAGCCATTCACACACTTAGGGGTAGACTTTATAAAAGTACGCCCGCGTGTACTTTTGTTCACGCACCAGGCGCGAACAAAAGTACACTGGATTTTAATAGATACGCGCGTAGCCGCGCATATCTATTAAAATCCAGGATTGGTGCGCGCAACGCTGCGCAAAATTGGCAGCTTGCGTGCGCTGAGCCGTGCACCTGTCTCCGTTCCCTCCAAGGCCGCTCCGAAATCAGAGCGGCCTCAGAGGGAAATTTCCTTCCCCCCCCCCCCCCCCCCGTACTTCCCCTCCCTTCTCCTAACTAACCCGCCCCCCGGCCCTAACTAATTCCCCCTCCACCTTTATCGCGAAAGTTACGCCTGCCCGAGGCAGGTGTAACTTGCGCGCGCTGGACCGACTGCCAGCACGCCTTGGTCCGGTCCAGGGGCTAGTCCAGAGGCCGCGGCCATGCCCCCGGAATGCCCCCGATGATTCGCCGGCTGCGACACACCCCTGACATGCCCCGACGAAGCACCAGACACAACACGCCCCCCGACATGCCCCCCCCAGGAATGCCCCGGGACTTATGCGTGTCCCGGGGCTTTGTGCGCGCTGGCAGCCTATGCAACATAGGCTCGGCTCGTGCAGGGGAAGCTTGGGGCAGGTTTTCGGGGGGTACATGCGTATCTTACGCACGTACCCCTTTAAAAATCTGTCCCTTAAAGTGCATTTACACACATAAGACCAATTGACAATTCAATGGATTATATTGTAGCAATTTTCAAAAGCCTACTTACATGCGTAAAGTACATTTACCTTTGTAAAGTCCAGTTTTAAGCATTTAAATGCTTTTCAAAATCAGGCCCTAAGGGCCAGATTTTTAAACTTATGCGCGGGCGTAGATTTGTTCGCGCAATCCGGCGCGAACAAATCTACACCCAATTTTATAACATGTGCGCGCAGCCGCACGCATGTTATGAAATCCAGGGTCGGCGCACGCAAGGGGGTTCACACATGCACCTTGCACGCGCTGAGCCCAAGGGGAGCCCCGATGGCATTCCCCGTTCCCTCCAAGGCCGCTCCAAAATCGGAGTGGCCTTGGAGGGAACTTTTTTTGCGATCCCCCCCACCTTCCTCTCCCTTCCCCTATCTAGCCCACTCCCCAGCCCTAACTAAATCTCCCCTTACCTTTTGTTTCCAAAGTTACACCTGCCCGAGGCAGGTGAAACATGCGCATGCTGGCTCGCCATCCCCTGGCATAGGCTGCTGTGCCTGAGGACTCGGGACCGCCCCCCGAACCGCCCCCGAACTTCCGCCATGCCCCCAGACCGCCACAAGACCCGTCCCCAGACCCACCCCTGGACCACCGCCACGTCCCCGGACCCGCCCCCTTCCCGCTCCTTTTTTCAAAGCCCCGGGACATACATATATATATAGTTATGCAAGAAAGGCTCGGCGCGCACAGGGCAGCTTGGGGCAGCTTTTCCGGGGTTATGTGCATATCTTACTTGCGCATCCCTTTGAAAATCTACCCCTAAATACATACCTCTATATTTGTGAGCATTAAATCTTGACTGCCAGATCATGTGGGGAATAAAGTCTTTTGCTCAGGGCTGGCATACCACACTGAGTTTGGCTGCGTTAGCATTCCTCATCTCTCTGTACTTTCTTATCTCAGCTTCTCGGCTTCACAAACAACCTTTGCTCTAAACACAGAATGCTTGCTTGCTTTGACAAACATAATAACATGAGTTAGTCACGCGCATAGCATAATAAGCCTTGCAGCTGTATATCCTGCAGTGTTGTAACCAATGGTATGATGTTTACTCTGATGAGATGTAACCCAGGACAATAAAAGAAGTGCGCCTGGTTTTAGTTCGGGGTGCCTTCCCAAGATCTCTGCCTGATGTGTCTTCTTCCGTGTGTCTCCCATCACAACAGACCATTAGACCATTCCTTGAGCTTCATTAGGTCCCATTTCATATTTTTCACACCTTCTTGGCTGTTAACATTGTTGTAGATTTTGGTATCATTGGTAAAATAATTTCCTGATAATCCTTCCCCAATGTTGTCACAAAAATGTTGAAAAGAACCAGTCTATGGACCAATCCCAATGGTACACTGCTAGTGACGACCCTTTCTTTGAAGTGAACTCCATTTTTCACTACCCTTTGGTGCCTTCCAATCAAGCAATTTCTAACCCAGTCAGGATGTATACTAAGGGCACTCAATTTATGTATAAGTTGCTTATGTATCAAAGACCATTCTAATATACAAGTATATTAAATCTAACGCTCCCCCCAATCCAACTATCTGGTCACCAAATCAAAGAAAATGATCAGATTCATCCACACGACTTACCTCTAGGAAAGCCATGCTACCTTTGGGCTGGATTTCAAGAGGTACGTGCAGGTGTACATTTGTGCGAGCAACCTGGCGCGCACAAATGTACGCCCGATTTTATAACATGCGTGCGCAGCCACACACATGTTATAAAATCCAAGGCCGGTGTGCACAAGGGGGTGCACACTTGTGCACCTTGCAAGCACTGAGCCCTAGGGGAGCCCCGATGGCTTTCCCCATTCCGAAATCAGAGTGGCCTCGGAGGGAACTTTCCTTCCGCCCCCCACCTTCCCCTCCCTTCCCCTACCTAACCCGCCCCCCAGCCCTACCTAAAACCCCCCTCACCTTTGTTTAATAAGTTGCGCCTGCCTCCAGGCAGGCGTAGGTTGCGCACACCAACCAAGTACCGGCGCGCGATCCTCCGGCATGGCCGCAGTGCCGGAGACCTCGGTCCCGCCCCACCCACGCCCTGCCCCTTTCACAAAGCCCCGAGACATAATGGCATCCCGGGGCTTGCGCGTGTCGCTGGGCCCATGCAAAATAGGCTCGGCGCATGCAGGAGCGGTTACACACGTAACCCTTTGAAAATCTGGCCCTTTGATTTTGTAATCTAATAGATTCCATAAACTGCACTATCCCATGATTTAGCAGTGATTTCATTAATTTGCTTGCCGCATAAGTCAGACTAACTGGTCTGTAGTTCCCAGCCTCCTCCTTACTTCCACTTTTGTGAACAGGAGCTAAAGTTACCTCTCTCCAGTCCTCCGGAACACTAAAGAGCCATTGTTCTATCTTCCCTTAAATCCCTTGGCCTTATCCCTTTTGGCCCCATTGCTTTATCTAATTTAAGTTTAGTTAGTGCCTTATGAACACACTTTTCTGAAAATTGAGTTTACTTCACTTCTAGTCCTATTTGTATTTATTTTATGTGAACCTGCTTCTTCCTTTTCCATAGTGAACATCAGTCAGAAATATTTGTTAAGCAATTTTATTTTTTTCTTATTAGCTTCTATATATTCCTCCCCTTCACTTCTAGTCTTACAATGCTACTTTTGTACTTTCCCCTATCACTAACATTTACTATAATAGCTATTTTTAATCCATTTGAAGTTTTGTGTTCCTTCATGTTTCCCCAGCTTCTCTTAGCTTTTCCCAGATATTGTTGCTTGTCTTCCTCTTTCTGCAATATCTTGTAGTCTATGAATGCAAACCTGTTTTCCTAAGCTTTTCAGGTACTTCTTTAGAAACCATAGCAGACTCTTTTTCCTCTTTCCTAACAAAGATTAGTTGTCCTTACAATATCTCCTGTTACTTCTGATCATGCTCTTCTATTTCCCTTAGATTTTCCCATCCAGCGAATGACTTCTTGAGTCCTATTTTAACAAAAGTCAGTTTTCTTGAAGTCTAGGACCCTTTGAATGAACTTTCATCTCTTGAACTCTAATACTGAACCATACCATTAGCTGATCACTGGATCCCAGATGATTACCCACTACAACATCAGAAACACTGTCCCCATTGGTAACTGAGTCCAGTATCACCTCCTCCTGTATGGTGTCTGTTTCCTATTGATGGAACAGTTCTCCTCGCAGAGAATTCAGGATCTCCCGTCTTCTAGAAGACACCACAATTGAGATGTCACAATCAATATCCGGCAGATTGAAATAGAATTGGCACCTGCCCTTTCATAGCACTTTTGTGAATATCCAAACTATGGCAAAAAAAAAAGCATAAATATCTATATACAGAACAGCTGCAACTGTAGAAACAGCAGAAACTTTTTTAAAGTAATGCCAACTATCATAAGAACTATCATAAATTTCTGAAGAACTTTCATATGAACTAAAAATCAAGATAACGACAGAAGTCCAAGGTCACATCTTAAGGCTGTAGTAAATTGAGTTATTTTTAGGTGTTTTTTTTAGGTGTTTACTGTTTTCCATATTAAAAAATAAATTTCATAATCATTAATTGTCAAAAGATTTTGTAGAGAGAATTCAAGAAATAAAGCCATGAGTACTATCTGGGATTTCAGCAAAATTAGAGATGAATAAATGTTGCATAGTAGTGTGGAATCTTAGTCAATGAATTTCAACAGTAATCTCCAAGCAATGCAAAAAAAAAAAAAAAAAAAAGCAAATTTTTTGATGGAAATCTGTATCAGAGGCCACAGAGTCTGAGTGGCATTGCATATCCAATGTAAATATATGTACATAATGTAAGATAGCTGAATACTAAAGGAAAAGTAAGCCAGTCTATTTGAAAACCAATGGTCAATCAATAAATATTGCATGATGATTAATCAGGCAGTCAGAAGAAGTAGGTTTGAAACCATCAGTGAACAGGAAAAAGGAGAAGGTGGAGTCAAGTTTCCAAGTCCATCCTAATAAGGGAAACCATCAAGCAACAGAGCAGGATAGAATCCATCCAGAGATTTTACTTTTAAGAGTTGAAAATGTTCTGGATAGTAGTCCATCAATATTTCAATCTCACATTTGCAAACCAGGATGATCACATTGGATGCACAATGCTACTCAGACTATTGTACTCTTTATGCAGATTTCAATCAAAACACAGGCTTTATGTTGAATTTTTAACCTGGTCATTTTTTTTTTTTTTTTGCATCATTGGGTGACTGGTCTTGATACTGTACGGCTAATTCTCTCTGATATTAAACAGTGTTTGCTCATCTTTGACTCACTGCAGACATTCAGGAAAGTATTTGTGCCTGTGTTTCTTGAAATCTCTCTGTGACTTGATTTTGGCAATTCTTGACTATGAAGCTGATTTATGTATTTGCTTTATATTCTGCTTTACAGCCACTTCAAAGTAGATTACATTCAGATACTTTAGGCATTTCCCTGTCCCTTAAGTTTGTATCCAAGGTGATGGAGAGTGAAGTGACATACCAAGGTTGAAAGAAGTGGTAGCACAATCTGAACCCATGTTTCCCTGGTTTACAGCCTACTGCTCTAACCATTAGACTACTCCACTCTGCTTTAAAGAGCTAAAAATACTTGTTTGTAAGGGGACCAGAGGATTATAGTCCACGTGCATATGGACTTTTGTCTTTTATTCAATTTTCAGTTCTTATGAGAGTCAATCAGAAATAAATTTCCTGCAATTCTTATGAAAATTGGTATTCTGTGAAAAAATTGTTTTTTTTCTTCCAGTTTCTATAAATGGAGCTGGTTTTTTTTTCCATACACCTCTATGTTGTAAAATGCCTCAATATAAATATTTTGTCCACACTCTGAGGTATTTGGGCTCTTGACCATGTAAAATAAAAATGGTAGTTACAGGTAATCAAGCAATGACTTCATCATCATTATTTTTTATTTATATCACAGCTTTGCAACCTGAGAAATCAATGCGTGTTACAACAATGTTAGATTTACAATGTCACAACAAAACAATAGGTTATTAGTGAAGACATCAAGGTAAGGCACAGAATTGGTTCACAAAGTTAACTACAGGTTGGATTATAGTGAGAGGGGTCACTAAGGGCCTCATTTTCCAAGCACTTTACCGCGTTAGTCATTTGGTTACTATAGTGCTTATGCCCTACATAGGTATTTGAATCCCTATGGGAGGGCTACCTACTAACTCGGGGTGGGGATTAGGTATGAGCGTCGGGGGTTGGGGGCCACTTTCGCATTCCACATGAGACCTACGGACAGAACAGTGGTCTCTAGTGCAGATTTGCTGGCCGTCGGAGTGAGGACGCTCACTCCAAGAAGTGGTTTGGGCAACGTTCTCTCTACCTAGCTTGATGGACACTCTACCTGGGCAACAACATGCTAGATGGAGAGAACGTTGCCCAAATCTCCTCTTGGAGTGAGCGTCCTCACTCCGACGGCCAGCAAATCTGCACTAGAGACCACTGTTCTGTCCGTAGGTCTCATGTGGAATGCGAAAGTGGCCCCCAACCCCCGACGCTCATACCTAATCCCCACCCCGAGTTAGTAGGTAGCCCTCCCATAGGGATTCAAATACCTATGTAGGGCATAGGCACTATAGTAAGGTGCTCTCTCTCTCTCTCTCTCTCTCTCTCTCTCTCTCTCTCTCTCTCTCTCTCTCTCTCTCTCTCTCTCTCTCTCTCTCTCTCTCTCTCATGTTAACTATGTTAAAAGTTGGCAGTGTCTTTACTATATTGTAGGATACTGAACATTGTAAATAGAATTATTTGCTGATCTCATACAGCATCTTTTATTGATTGAGCATAAGAATTATCCACAGTTAAAAGTTGTACATGAATTTTCAAGACCATATAGCACCTTTCTTCAAATTCCCCCAGTCTTTCAAAGAACCTCTCAAGGTGTGTTGAGAATTAACCTTTCTTTGGTCTCTGTATCATATCATACACACAAGCAGAAGCTAATCATATTTGGTCCCAAGTGATCATCAGAAAACCCAGGAATCAGAAATATAGCATGGGAAAATTGCATACTGAAAGCATTTTAAAAAATGTGGGCCACAGGACATAATGAGAAAAAAATAACCTTGTAAGCAGAAGAAAACTGAGACAGTGCAAATAAAATCAGGGGCTACCTGTCCAACCAGCAGTAAAAACTCTGTCATGAAAATTTGAGGTAATCTATTGTTGTTAGACTCTCAAATAAAACAATGTATTCATTTTTTGGATAGAATCCTTAAGAATTTGTACACAAAAATCAGTCAATGTTTTTTCTCTAACATAAAGGCAAATTTTAAAAGAGTTGTGCACATAAAAATGAGCACATGTGCACCCAGGGATGGTAAATTTCAAAGCAGTGCGCGGGTGCACATTGGCACTGTGTGTGTCGGAGTACGCCCAGGGACACAGTGATTTTATAAGTTGCATGCACATATGCATGAATCTTATAAAATAGCCTGAGCGCATGCACATCTGTGCTTAATCTTAAGTTGGTGCACACCTAAGCGCATAAATCCGATTTCTACTGAGTAAGTAAGGGTATTTTAATACTGGCGCTCATCCATGCCATGTCCAGTTTCATCAGTTCTTCCAGTGTTGAGCCAGGTCCTCCAAAATCACCTGGTTTAATAGCCTGCATTCCCCCTAGTTACCCCAGACCCTTTAAATCCATCCAAAAAGGCTTTTTTTTTTTTTTTTTTTTTTTACAACTTACACCTCCTCCAAAGCAGAAGTATACCATGGCACACATTGGGATGTGAAAGTATTTATGAGCACATCTCTTGACCACACCCTGAAACACCCATGTCTCTACCAAGCTCTGCCTAGATCTCACTCCTTTTTAAATTGAGTATGTTTTGACATATTCGGATATGTTTAAAATATATGCTGTGATTTTTTGACACGTGAACATGTTGGGTAGATTAATGCTTTGCACACATGATATAAAATATATGGGCATACGCACACACATCCATATAGCTGTGTCTATGGGCGTGCTTGCACATGTTTTAAAGTTATATTCTAGGAAGTAAACTTTAAGACCTGCGGACATGTGCACGCTTTTCTTGGCGCGCGCACATGGACACGCCAGTTTTATAACATATGTGCATATATACTCACATGTTATAAAATCAGCTACCCACGTGTACATGCATGCATTATTTTATATTGACATGCACATATGTACACAAATGCACGTAAGTGGGGGGAATTTCAGTAGGTACGTGCTGTGATGCAAAAGGCCTTTTCCCCAGTTCGCCCCAGTAAAGGAATTCCTAAATCCCCTATCTAACTTGCCTCCCTTTAACCCTATTAGCCCTGAGTCTTATAACCCCACTGGTTAGCTTTTTTTTTATTGTTACACGACTTACCCACCCTCCATAGGGGTAGTAAAGTTACCTGGTAGGGGATCCTTGCGTGTGCTTGTGTGCATAACTGACTTCATGGTACAGTGTCAGGCTGCCCATACCCTGCCCATGCCCACCCAGCCCTTGCTCATTCTCCACCCCTTTTTCGCAAAACTTTTTAAATCCGCATACTGGGAGATATGCACGTGGCCGCGGCCCTTTTAAAATGTGCGCAACTGTCGCCCGTCCGAATCACGCGCTTATCTCCTGGTTTTTGCCATGCGCAAGCCTTAAAAAATCGACCAATTTGTGTGTATGTACAGTATGTAGTATATAGATATAAAATATGCTTAGGCATACAGCATGGTGTCTGTTGGGCACTGGTGGGGTACACATGCAGCACATGCATATGTGCGTGACTTGGAGCATACACGCGGATGTATGTTCGTTCAGTGGATGAAGGGGTACACATGCATTTACATGTGCATCACACTGAGAGCATACCAGCCCTGCTTCATACTGGATACCGCTGGTAAAGAAGTCTGGGAGGCAAGCAGCTTGCAATAGTGAGCCAGGGGACAGCCAGATAGAAGGGATCATATGAGCTGAGTGAGAGGGAGAAAGAGAGGACTGTTTGAGTCGGGTCAGGTAGGCTGGAAGGAGAGGGCTGAGAGAGCTTCAACTGTTAGGAGGGATAGTTTGGGTAGACGTGATGGAAGGGGGGGGGGTCAAAGTGTGCTGAGATCAGGCTGGGGAGGGAAGAAGGGAGTGCTGGGGTTGGGGTGTACTGGCATCAGGCTGGTGATGAAGGCAGTTAATAGAGGACTCTGAGGAATATCATTGCGTTTTGATGTGGGGTTTGTTTATTTATTTATTTGTTTGTTTATTTTGAAATTTATGAGAACAAATTTGAGGCGCCTATCAAAATGATCTAGGTGATTTACCACATAATATAAAAATAAAGGATAATACATACTGAATCATAACACTGTACTCAAAGCAGTTTACAGCATATTAGAATTGTTGCAGGTGTTCTGTTCTTTTGATTTCTTTTGCTGATGGAATTGACATTGAGGATCTGAGCGAGGATCTTAGTGATCTGGAAGGCATGTAAAAGGTCTGCCTTTCATACAAGCAGATAGGTTTGTCTCCTCGTAGAGCCTTGAATATCAGTGTCAAATTTTTGAATTTAGTAACCATTGTAGTTTGTGTAGGTTGCATATGATGTGATTGCATAGTTTGCATCCTTCTATCAGTTATGCAATGAATTTTTGTTATTAACTAGAGTTTGTGGAGGACCTTATGTGTTAGACCCCTGTATTGTGCATTGCATTATTCCAGCTGTGTGGTTACCACGCCATTAATCACTCCGAGTAAGTTTATCTTCTCGATATGAAGACTTGGACTGTACTCAGACCATTTCTTAAACCAGGTAATGATAAAATCCACTACACCCCTTGGGTTTTGCCTAATGCTCAGTAGGGGTGAAGGAATATCCTCTGGGAAGGCTGTTGTATTCTTCCAGGCTATTAATGAGAGAGGATCAAACAGACAATTTTCTCCTGGAAGGGGCAGAGGACAGAACATGTAGTATTCTTCCCTGGAATGAAGAACACGAGGATCTAAAAGAAAATGTCTTTTCCTAGTGTAGAGAAGCTAAATGGAAATTGATTTCCAATTAAAAGAGTATGGAGAATGACTTGTTGAATCTCTCATTAATCCAGTATGTCAATAGTAGTAGGAACATCAGAGATTGCTGTGTGGATTGAGCTCATTAAATTATTGAACCAACCTATCATTGATGATGCCTGAAAACTAATAACAAAATGAATTACTAATCATTTTTTAGGTTTTGAAATCATTTCTCTGACACCTTGAAAAATGCATGAATATATATTGGACAACATGATTGCATGTCTGATTTGGCAATGTACTCTCTAGTCACTCCTAATGGCCTCCTGGTTGCTTTCTAATAAAGAAATCCTCAGGACATGGACCCAAGTAAATATGGTACTGCTTCCCAGAAATACTCCACAGCTCAACACAAATGTCTTTTTCTACAGTCTGTTACTTCACAGATCAATGCCACATGGCCACTCCCCTGAGATGCTGGGTAAAAACATTCATAAGTTTCCTGGTGAACTCAGCTTCTATGTAACAGCAAAAGAACCTTCCCATAGTGCAATCCCAATCTAATAAAGCCTCATTATGCAGATTTCTCCACCACTTTCCCAGATAACCTGATAGGGGCTTTCCTGGTCCTGGTGGGCCTTGGTACATTGAGTGGCTTCTAGGGCAGCTTATATGCAATTTCCTTGGATAATTAAATTTGTATGGCTTATGTGTTACTGAAACCTGGATAGAAGAGGCTGACAAAGTGTTTGTTTCCTAATGGCTTCCAATTTCTGAGTTCTTCTAGACAAGGGAAGAAAGAGGCTGGGTCTTCAGCTTTTGGAGGCCAGTATTCAAAATCTGGAAAATGGATACCTATGAATATCTTTGATTAAAGTTATCTGGCTAACTGTAGTAATTTAACTCCAAACCCAACAGTGTAGCTTCCCTAGCAATAGCAGAAACACTGGGCCTGGTTTGCAGTACACTGTTACTATGATCCAGGCTGAAGAAATTACTGATTGAAGGTACCACAATGGAGGGAAGGAGGGAGATCCTTGAAGCCACCATTTGTTAAATATTTGCCAGGATCCAGGAGTGAGAGATGAGGCCAAAGAGACCAGCCATTAAAACTGATCTTTCTTGACATGGAGAGGTATTTTGGGGATAGGCTGCAGGCTCGGTCCAGCAGTCCAAGTATTTGGAGCTCAGGTGGGTGGGGGCAGTAAAAGGGTTACTAATCCTGCTCCACTTAGCACATTCCTGGATAATTTTAGACTTGCTGCCAAGCAAATCTTCAGTTAGCTAAACAAGTAATTTGGCTATCTCAACCCCTTACTAGAACACCTCCAACATACCCATTTCTTATTCATCTAAATCTAGGATTCAGCCAGATAAGCAAGACAAAATATTTAAAAACTTGTCATTTAGATTGATAACTTGTGAGTTATCTGGCTAAATGGCTTTGAATATTAACCTCTGGGTTTTTAACTAGTAAAATCCAATTGTTTGCCAAGAGTGGAATACATTTCTGTCAAAATCAAAGAAGCTTAGGGAAGAAGTGTTACTCTTAATTTATAGAGCATACTGTGCTGCTGTAGAGGTCGTTTTAGAATTAAATGAGTTGATGGTAGATTACCTGGACTTGTATCTCATATAATCTCATATTAAACTTTCCACCATCTTTCTTCATTAATATGAACCTAAAGTGGTTTATATTAAAGAATTTAAATACAATAATCAGATTTCCAAATTTAGTGGTACTAGAAGATTTTAATGCCCCTATGGATGTGTCCCTTATAGGACCTCACCTCTCTATTAATTTGATCTGTCATGTTGATATAACCTATACTATGGTATAAGAGTGTCCCTGTTATGCATGCTGTCCGCAGCAGACCCGCGGTGTGGCCCCCTCACCTTTTTACATGGACTCCAGCTCCTGGTTCCTCCTCGCTTGTGGTGGTGGGCCACCCCCGGTGCCTCCGGCTCTGCCATGGTCCCCAGTGTTGCCAGTCAAGATGCCATTGCTCTTCGAGCCTCTCTGCATGGCCCATGGATAGATGCCACCACCCACACCATGCCCCTTAGGGGTGTGCATTTGTTTTCGCCGTTTTGGCAATCTGCAACGTATATTACACTATTCGTAGTATTCGTGGGGAAGCGAAACGTATCACGATTCCCCACGAATACATGAATCTTCGCCGAATTATACGGCCACCTAAATAAAAATTTAAACAAACCCCCCACCCTCCTGAACCCCCCAAGACTTACCAAAACTCCCTGGTGGTCCAGCGGGGGGTCCGGGACCCATTCCCTGCACTCACACCCTCGGTGCCAGTTTCATCATGGTGCCGATAGCCTTTGTCACAGGGGCTACCGGTGCCATTGGTCAGCCCCTGTCACATGGCCATCAGTGCCATCTTGTGCTCCTACCATGTGACAGGGGCTGACTAATGGCACTGGTAGCCCATGTGACATAGTATGGGCAAAGGCTATCGGCGCCATTTTGAGTACTGGCATCGGACGGCCGGAGTGCAGGAGGTCGCTCCGGGACCCCCGTTGGACCCCCAGGGACATTTGGCCAGTTGGGGGGGCCTCCTGACCCCCATATGACTTGCCAAAAGTCCAGCAGGGGTCCGGGAGCGACCTCCTGCATGCCGTCCGTCCGATGCCATTACGCAAAATGGCGCCGATCGCCTTTGCCCTCACTATGTCACAGGTACCGACGGTCGGCCCCTGTGACATAGTGAGGGCAAAGGCGATCGGCGCCATTTTGAATACTGGCAGCAGATCGCCTCCCGTGGCCTCTACCTTCAGCCCACTCCACCTACCGACGGTGGGGACCCGTAGGGCCTCACCTACGGGCTGCGTCAACCCTACCTCGGCCCAGGGGTCCACCTCCAACGCAACAATCCCATTGGTTATTCTCCTTTCACCAGTTCTTTGAGATGTCTGTTATGTCATTACCTTTGTTTTGGAGGCATGTGCAGAGTCAAAAAATGTTTCAATTCATTCATTCATTTTATAGGTCACAGTCATTTGTTCAGTTCATTTCAAATGGGAAAACAAATTGTTTGTTCATTTTATTCATTAACCAATTCAGTCAAAGGGGGAAGCATTGCATGCTATTTTGGTCTTCCAGATTGGGATTTTCTAACATTTATAATTAATCTGTTGGGTAGACATCATTAGAAGCATGAAAGCATGCCAATGGATCAAGACTATATCAGCATGACACCCAAGTGGAATGAAGAACCTAAGGATCTGCAATGGCAGAAGTTTGCCAAGGCATCATCAGAAGAGAAAAACAGCAGCAAGAGTATCTAGATCTCCCCAAGGCTGCAAAAGTGGGGCAAAAGGTACCTACAGTGACTTGAATGCCCCAAGGCTGTATGAGAGAGGCAAAGCAGCACCAAAAGTGGCGTGAATAGCTCAAGGCACCATGAAGGGAGACCAAATACCAAAAGAGGAATAAAACCTCAAGGTAGTGATAGAGGTTCAATATTATTGAATATTTGACACAAAGATCCCAAAACATCATGAGAGGCACAATGCAACCATCCAGAATGGCAAGAAAACCTCCAAGGCTCCCAATGAGTTGCAAAGGGCACCAACCTAATTGGTAGAAAGCCCTAGGTAGGGTAAAGTCAAAGGAAATCCCTGGAAGAGGCATGATATCATTCCTATATAGCATCATTAGGTGAAGGAGCTGGCTGTTTGGGCTTGGAGTTAGTCTTTACTGAAAGCTAAGATGCTACTGACTAAAGGCACCGTATACTCTTTAGCAACTAGCTGCTTTATATCCTGTGATTCATGGAATCCAGAACATGATTCATCAACTGAATCTGATTTTTAAAATATTATGTCCATTAGCTCCTTATTCTGGGTGCTGCACTTCTGCATCCCTTGCCTTTTGCTCTGGTATAATCCATTGAAGACTAAATACCAGATGTGACCAATAATTTCCAGAGCTGTAAAGGAATAGAGTTTGAAGAAAATATCCAAGAGGACATGAAACTGTTAAAGATAACTGGGTTGGCAAGGCCTTTAAAGCATTGGATGGCCAGGGAAAGACAAAATGTTAGCAAGTATTGTAGGGGAAGGGGATTTGGAAAGCACCAAGAAGACAGATGGAGCAGAGACTAGCTTGGAACAGTAGTGACAGCAGTGGTACTGGCGATTAAAAATAGAAAATGTAGAAGCAGGGCAATGTAGCAAGAAGAACAGCCAAAAAATCCCCATGGTGTACCTCAAGGTGAGAGTAGGAAAAATGGCATAAAAAAGGCAAAGACACCAAGAGGGGCAAAGCGGTAGCATTATTGGCCTAAGAAATGGTGCATAAAGTATGCAAAGCAACATATGACCTAGACAAGATCATGAGTCAACAAGTATCATAGTGGAAGGGGATTTGGAAATCAACAAGAAGCCATCCAGAGCAGTGTAGGATGCAGCAGCAGCAGAAGCAGTGGCACTGGCAATTTTTAAAAACTGAAATGGTAGGCACAAAGCAATGCAGCAAAAGAGTAGCCAAAAAGCAGCCAGGGTGTACATTGAGGACTGAGGACAGAGGCGGAAGAATGGCATCAAAAGCCCAAGGAGTGGTACAGCAAGCATGCAAAGCAATAGATGTCTGGAGCAAGACCCAAAGTTGGCAAGTACCGTAGGTATGGGGAATTGAAAAAAAAACCCGCAAAACATCTGGTGTGGGGGATATCTATCTCAGTGAGAGGAATGTGGTTAATCCTACCAATAGCATATGCTTCTGTCAAAATGGAAAGATTGTGCCATGTATGTGTTATGTACACATGACCAATACAGTGAAACTGCAAATGCTACATTGCCCTGCTTCTACATTTTCTATTTTTAATCGCCAGTACCACTGCTGTCACTACTGCTCCAAGCTAGTCCTGTTGTTGTGGGAATGCTAGGGAGCGGTTAAATCGGTTATGGTTCTATATATTATTTGTATAACTATAGTGACTGAAGTGCTAATACATGCTGACAAATAGGGATGTGAATCGTTTTTCAACGATTAAAATTATCGTCCGATAATGTTAATATCGTCTTAAATCGTTATAGAACACGATACAATAGAAATTCTAACGATTTAGCGTTAAAAATCGTTAAATCGTGTTAGTGCGCACTAAATCGAGTTAGTGCGCACTAACTCCCCGTTAGTGCGCACTAACTCGATTTAGTGCGCACTAACTGAAAATGATACAAATAAACACTTTCCAGGTCACTGAAGGTCAGTTAGGAATGAATATGTGTTCCTATTGGCTGGCTGCCCTCTTATCTATTGATGTTACCAAGGTTACCACTGAGGTGATGGTTGGGGGGATGGGAAATGGAACTGGAAACTAACGAACACCAACAGAAAATGAAACAAAGTGTTCACACTTCCCAGGTCAGTAAAGGTCACTTAGGAATGAATATGTATGTATGTATTCCTATTGGCTGGCTGTGCTCTTATCTATTGATGTTACCAAGGCTAACACTGAGGTAATGGTTGGGGGGATGTGAAATGGAAACAGTTGGAAGCTTGACAAAAAAAGTAATGTAATGATCAGCACTCACGTGACTAGAACTTGTTTGTTTATTATTTTTGTTAGCAGGCACCTGAAATGCTAGTGCATATTGAATTTGCCAATCACTGTGCATTTTAGAAAGGTGGTCCTGGCTGGAACTGTACACAGTTCAAATATATGTAATTGATTGTTGGTAAGTGTATTTTTTAAGTAGCCACACTGGCACAAGTATGTTTACTTTTCCTCCTACTTAACTCACTAGCTCAGCTTTGTAAGAAGGGCTTCTCTGCTTGTGTGTTGTTTTTGTTTAGTGTGAGGAGAGCAGAAACATCAGATCTTTATTCAATCTACTACAGTCATCTCTTACAGTGCCCTATCCCTATTAATACCAGGAGTGTTGTGATCTTCCTGCACATAGTGCCCTAACCCTGATACCAGTCTGAGACAGCTCCCTCCCTGCATTACTAGTGAGAGGCTGGCTTCACAGACAGGGGGGAGCTGCCTGACCCTCACTCCTGACTTCCCCAATGTCCCAGCTAGTGAATGGTGTGTGGGTGAGGGGGGGGGGGGGGGGGAGGATGGTGAAGTCTGAGACAGCTCCCTCCCTGCATTACTAGTGAGAGGCTGGCTTCACAGACAGGGGGGAGCTGCCTGACCCTCACTCCTGACTTCCCCCATGTCCCAGCTAGTGAATGGTGTGTGGGTGAGGGGGGGGGGGGAGGAGGATGGTGAAGTCTGAGACAGCTCCCTCCCTGCATTACTAGTGAGAGGCTGGCTTCACAGACAGGGGGGAGCTGCCTGACCCTCACTCCTGACTTCCCCCATGTCCCAGCTAGTGAATGGTGTGTGGGTGAGGGGGGGGGGGGAGGATGGTGAAGTCTGAGACAGCTCCCTCCCTGCATTACTAGTGAGAGGCTGGCTTCACAGACAGGGGGGAGCTGCCTGACCCTCACTCCTGACTTCCCCCATGTCCCAGCTAGTGAATGGTGTGTGGGTGAGGGGGGGGGGGAGGATGGTGAAGTCTGAGACAGCTCCCTCCCTGCATTACTAGTGAGAGGCTGGCTTCACAGACAGGGGGGAGCTGCCTGACCCTCACTCCTGACTTCCCCCATGTCCCAGCTAGTGAATGGTGTGTGGGTGAGGGGGGGGGGGAGGATGGTGAAGTCTGAGACAGCTCCCTCCCTGCATTACTAGTGAGAGGCTGGCTTCACAGACAGGGGGGAGCTGTCTGACCCTCACTCCTGACTTCCCCCATGTCCCAGCTAGTGAATGGTGTGTGGGTGAGGGGGGGGAGGAGGATGGTGAAGTCTGAGACAGCTCCCTCCCTGCATTACTAGTGAGAGGCTGGCTTCACAGACAGGGGGGAGCTGCCTGACCCTCACTCCTGACTTCCCCCATGTCCCAGCTAGTGAATGGTGTGTGGGTGAGGGGGGGGGGGGAGGATGGTGAAGTCTGAGACAGCTCCCTCCCTGCATTACTAGTGAGAGGCTGGCTTCACAGACAGGGGGGAGCTGCCTGACCCTCACTCCTGACTTCCCCCATGTCCCAGCTAGTGAATGGTGTGTGGGTGAGGGGGGGGGGGGGAGGATGGTGAAGTCTGAGACAGCTCCCTCCCTGCATTACTAGTGAGAGGCTGGCTTCACAGACAGGGGGGAGCTGCCTGACCCTCACTCCTGACTTCCCCCATGTCCCAGCTAGTGAATGGTGTGTGGGTGATGGGGGGGGGGGGGGGAGGATGGTGAAGTCTGAGACAGCTCCCTCCCTGCATTACTAGTGAGAGGCTGGCTTCACAGACAGGGGGGAGCTGCCTGACCCTCACTCCTGACTTCCCCCATGTCCCAGCTAGTGAATGGTGTGTGGGTGAGGGGAGGGGGGAGGATGGTGAAGTCTGAGACAGCTCCCTCCCTGCATTACTAGTGAGAGGCTGGCTTCACAGACAGGGGGAGCTGTCTGACCCTCACTCCTGACTTCCCCCATGTCCCAGCTAGTGAATGGTGTGTGGGTGAGGGGGGGGGAGGAGGATGGTGAAGTCTGAGACAGCTCCCTCCCTGCATTACTAGTGAGAGGCTGGCTTCACAGACAGGGGGGAGCTGCCTGACCCTCACTCCTGACTTCCCCCATGTCCCAGCTAGTGAATGGTATGTGGGTGAGGGGGGGGGGAGGATGATGAAGTCTGAGACAGCTCCCTCCCTGCATTACTAGTGAGAGGCTGGCTTCACAGACAGGGGGGAGCTGCCTGACCCTCACTCCTGACTTCCCCCATGTCCCAGCTAGTGAATGGTGTGTGGGTGAGGGGGGGGGGGGGAGGATGGTGAAGTCTGAGACAGCTCCTTCCCTGCATTACTAGTGAGAGGCTGGCTTCACAGACAGGGGGGAGCTGCCTGACCCTCACTCCTGACTTCCCCATGTCCCAGCTAGTGAATGGTGTGTGGGTGAGGGGGGGGGGGAGGAGGATGGTGAAGTCTGAGACAGCTCCCTCCCTGCATTACTAGTGAGAGGCTGGCTTCACAGACAGGGGGGAGCTGCCTGACCCTCACTCCTGACTTCCCCCATGTCCCAGCTAGTGAATGGTGTGTGGGTGAGGGGGGGGGGGGGAGGATGGTGAAGTCTGAGACAGCTCCCTCCCTGCATTACTAGTGAGAGGCTGGCTTCACAGACAGGGGGGAGCTGCCTGACCCTCACTCCTGACTTCCCCCATGTCCCAGCTAGTGAATGGTGTGTGGGTGAGGGGGGGGGGGGGAGGATGGTGAAGTCTGAGACAGCTCCCTCCCTGCATTACTAGTGAGAGGCTGGCTTCACAGACAGGGGGGAGCTGCCTGACCCTCACTCCTGACTTCCCCCATGTCCCAGCTAGTGAATGGTGTGTGGGTGAGGGGGGGGGGAGGATGGTGAAGTCTGAGACAGCTCCCTCCCTGCATTACTAGTGAGAGGCTGGCTTCACAGACAGGGGGGAGCTGCCTGACCCTCACTCCTGACTTCCCCCATGTCCCAGCTGGTGAATGGTGTGTGGGTGAGGGGGGGGGGGGAGGATGGTGAAGTCTGAGACAGCTCCCTCCCTGCATTACTAGTGAGAGGCTGGCTTCACAGATAGGGGGGAGCTGCCTGACCCTCACTCCTGACTTCCCCCATGTCCCAGCTAGTGAATGGTGTGTGGGTGAGGGGGGGGGGGGAGGAGGATGGTGAAGTCTGAGACAGCTCCCTCCCTGCATTACTAGTGAGAGGCTGGCTTCACAGACAGGGGGGAGCTGCCTGACCCTCACTCCTGACTTCCCCCATGTCCCAGCTAGTGAATGGTGTGTGGGTGAGGGGGGGGGGGGAGGATGGTGAAGTCTGAGACAGCTCCCTCCCTGCATTACTAGTGAGAGGTTGGCTTCACAGACAGGGGGGAGCTGCCTGACCCTCACTCCTGACTTCCCCCATGTCCCAGCTAGTGAATGGTGTGTGGGTGAGGGGGGGGAGGATGGTGAAGTCTGAGACAGCTCCCTCCCTGCATTACTAGTGAGAGGCTGGATTCACAGACAGGGGGGAGCTGCCTGACCCTCACTCAAGCAGAGAAGCCCTTCTTACAAAGCTGAGCTAGTGAGTTAAGTAGGAGGAAAAGTAAACATTCTTGTGCCAGTGTGGCTACTTAAAAAATACACTTACCAACAATCAATTACATATATTTGAACTGTGTACAGTTCCAGCCAGGACCACCTTTCTAAAATGCACAGTGATTGGCAAATTCAACATGCACTAGCATTTCAGGTGCCTGCTAACAAAAATAATAAACAAAGAAGTTCTAGTCACGTGAGTGCTGATCATCACATGTCAAGCTTCCAACTGTTTCCATTTCACATCCCCCCCAACCATTACCTCAGTGGTAACCTTGGTAACATCAATAGATAAGAGCACAGCCAGCCAATAGGAATACATATTCATTCCTAAGTGACCTTTACTGACCTGGGAAGTGTGAACACTTTGTTTCATTTTCTGTTGGTGTTCATGAGTTTCCAGTTCCATTTCCCATCCCCCCAACCATCACCTCAGTGGTAACCTTGGTAACATCAATAGATAAGAGGGCTGCCAGCCAATTGGAACACATATTCATTCCTAACTGACCTTCAGTGACCTGGAAAGTGTCTATTTGTATCATTTTGAGTTAGTGCGCACTAATCGGAAAAAACGATTTTTAACGATTTTTCAACGAAATAATCGTGCCAAACACGATTTTCTTCTCCTGCCACACGATTTCTATCGTTAAGACGATATGGAAAACGATTCACATCTCTACTGACAAATGCTGACTTCCAAGACATAATGCAGAGAATCGCAAACAGCATAAAATCAATAAAACCCCCTAAGCATATAGTGAAGTCCATCGCAAACAGCATAAAGACGTCTAAACCCCCAAATCTTGGAATGCACTCCACTGCAAAAAGCACAAAGATATCTAAACCCCCAAGCTTTATAGTTAGGTCCATCACACACAGCACATAGGTATCATAAAAACCAAAGCATAGAGTTTGGTCAACTGCAAACAGCACAAAAGCCTAGATAGGTGTTGTGATGCTGCTTGCGGGTCTAGCCGTGAGCAGCCTCTTACCTTTGCTGCCTGCCACCCTGATGCCATCTCTTGTGGCCTGGAGGACACCCACACCATTCTCCTGTGCAGCAGGCCGCCACCCCTGTCCTTTTTCTGTGTGGTGGGCAGGGCCGCTGCCACCATGCTTGCATGCGGCCTGGAGGCCGTCGTCGTCACTGGCACCTTTGTGGCACGGAGGCCTCTGTCGTCGCTGGCACCTTCACAGCCTGAAGTCCATCTGACATCATCCTCTCTACTGCGGCCGGCTTAGCTGCTGCCGCTGTCCTCCCATGCGGCCCAGAGGTCGCCTCCGACCTTGTTGACCTCGTGGCTTGGAGCCGCCGATGCTGGGCCATGCTTTACGGCCTGGTGCCACCTCCAGCCCTCCTCTTCATGGCATGGACACTGCCGCCACTGTCCATGGTCCTGCCTCCTAGGCGAGCGGCCACGCCTCTCCTGCCTTCTTAAAGGGCCCACGGAGGGAGTAGCCCCACGGCCCCTCTTGATGATGTCATCCAGGTGTCTCCTCTTCAGCCCTATAAAAGGGCCCTTTGCCAGTCCTTCAGTGCCTTTGCAAGGAGCTAGTCTGCTCCTGGACTCCTTGTTGATTTCAGCTTCTTCAAGGCACACCGTTCTTCATGGGAATTCCCTTGTCATCATCTGAGGTTCCTGGTCTCTTGTTGGATCCCGTGTCCTCGTCTTCAGATGTCCCTGATGTCCTCATCTTCAGATGTCCTATCTCCAGATGTCCTATTTCTTCTGACTCCTCTCTTTGGATGCCTTGCTTTCGGATGTTCCTGGTTCCGGTTTTGACTCCTAGCTCTCCCGCCGATTTCTGCTTCCAGTGGACCTGCCAGGACATCAGGCAAGCTGGGTCACTGAAGCCCCTACCTGGCCCAGATCCTGCTTCGAGTGTCGCCCGGATTCCACCTCATCCCGAGTTTTAACCTTGCTGTCGTCTTTCCACTCACCAAAAGTCTTCGTCTTATCCAAGTCTTCAAGTATCTCCACCTCGTCCACCTAGTTCCCTTCAGCTCCTCTGTTTGGATTTATGGGGACCAGCCCTAGCCTCCTTCAGCAGATTCTGCTTCTAGATGACCTTTAGGGCATCGCCACGCCGGGTCACTGAAGCCTCTTCCAGCAGGATCCTGCTTCGAGAGCTGCCCGGATCCTCTATTCATCATGAACCTCAGCTCTGCCTTTGCCTTGTCCACTCACCTAGTGTCTTCGCCTTCTTCCAAGTCTCCAAGTACCCTCGTTCTGACCATGTCTCCAGGAGTCTTTGTCTTGTTCCTGTTCCAGAACTATTGCCTGTCCTTGACCTCTGTCCATCCTGTCACATCTACCATTTCCAGGTGGCAGGTCTGAAAGGGCTATTGAGTGGCTGGAGGGCTACCCCAGAGACCAGCATTGTGTTGTTGGGTTTCTTCTGGTACGTTCAGTTTTGGAAGAGGTCAGGGCTCCTGGTCGTCGGCCTGTCCACTTGTGCTTGGACACATCTTGCCTGCCTCAGCGCTTCCTCAGAGCACCTCTGCAGTCATGCCTTGGTCCAAGGGCATATCATTCTTCTTGGAATCAGGACCGCTCCCTAGCATTCCCACAACAACAGGACTTAACAGCAAGACAGAAAACTAGAAAAGATGTTGGATTGTAATAGATGTTTCTATTTTTTATTCAAATTATTTTTCTGGGTGTCAAAGCATGCCAGTATAACCAACAAAGAAAGAGAGTGAGAGAAACTGGGCATGACTGGAAAGGGGTAAAACAAAATGAAAAAGCAGAAAAGGGGGGTGGGTGGGAGCAGAAACTGGCATTTTTTTCTTTTTTCAAAAATGTTTTTGGGGAATCAAAATACCTCACTGTAACCAATAAAGAAGCAAGGTGAAAGGCTCAGATCCAAATAGCAAACAAAATGGAGTTACCAAAACTCCCATTCTGGTACATCCTAAGCATGGAAGATAGGCATATTATTAACAGTATGACCCCTAAGGTGGCAGGTAGGCATGTGGCAGCACAATCCTTAAAGTTGTATATCTGGGACATGGTAGATTGGAAGAATGGCAGCAAAACCTTCAAGGTGCTTTTAGTCATCTTTCCACTCACTTGGGAATTCTGGAAAACCCAGAAAAGGCAGATTTATTTTCAAAAAGACTAGCTTTTCCCATCAACTCTAGCACCAGCCTTGAGCAATGAGGGTTCACAATATCCTTAGCCATTGAGAAGATAGGCTCATTGGGAACACTGGTTGGTAGACAGAAAAATAGCACCGAGCCACATTAGCTAGGTCTGGCCAGACTGCAGACTTGTGTGCCCAATATGTCAGCACATCTATGTCCATTTTCTAAATGGGCTCTGTGAGATAGTGTGTTACATACATTTCTCCTGGGATCTTCTATGCTGGTGTGAACTGAGGGTCTCTCTTGCCAGCTGCATTAGATATGGCTTGTGTCAAAAACGGTGGTTCTTTGTGAACAACGTGGCTTTGGAATATTGAGATGGTGGAACAAGTGGTAGTGACAGCATGCTGCTCCAAACTGCAGTATTCTCTGAGGTGGCCAGTCTTTCCTGTGCTACATCCCCACTATGCCTCTCTCTCTACCGCTCCTGTTCACACTCTGAAGGTATGAATATCTCCTACATGAATGTAAGATGCTGGGACTTGGGAAGGAGGGGGGTAACTCTCTTTCACCTATGGATCACAGAGTGTGTCAAGCATGTATTTATAGTCTGTGCGAGATTTCAGTCTCACTTGCATCTGCTGCTGCAAGGAATCCACAAACTGTAACACCTCTGTTTCCATCCCTCTTGCTCTCTGATACCCTCTATTTTTAACTCCAGAATATTTGTTAAGGATTGCCCTACTCTGCATGACACTTCTGGAACTCAGATACTCCATGGCACCTTTGAAGGCCTTCAGGATTTCTATCAGATGCCTCATCACTATCCAATTATTGTGCCCCAGGGGGACATCCACAAGTATCTTTGCTTCCAAAGACAGATTATGAATGGGTGTCTGTTGCTCCACTAATCTCTGCAGTATCATATAGGTAGAGTTCCAGCGGGTGCCAACATCTTGAATCAGACACTTATGAGACATCTCAAATTCTTCCTGCTTTTTACTGAGAAGCTGCCCACCCTTTCATGCTTTAAAATGTCCCACTATATTCCTGAACCTCTCTATCAGGTCCTTCAGGAATAGATTCCTGTGGTCCTTGGGCCTGAGCACCAGAACATCCTTCATTCCCAGATGCAGCAAGTGTGAAAAGCAACAGATAATATATTTCGCTGCCTTTGTCAAATTTGCACAACAGTGTTTCACAAAGAAACTTGCCTGAGGATTTATGACTCTCTGATCTAGCTGCCAATTCTCCAGCATCTATCTTATGACTGCTAGGATATTGCATGAGGGACAAGGACTATCCATCACCTTTGTCTGCAGCACAGTCTGGTTGCACCCTGAGGCTCGGTCCCCGCTAGAGCTCCTAACCGCCCCTTCCTTAGTGTGGTGTGGCTGTAGGTACAAAAGCATGCTGCAGTCTGACTGATGGACTGTTCAGGAGTCTTGGCTCAAGAGGAGGGTAATCATTTCCAGCACAAATGGGTAGTTAACTACATTCTGAGCCTCAAGTCTGGGCTCGCTATCTCTCTTTGTCCTCAATCCTACTCACCATAACTCTGAACCTTACAAAATCTGTTATCAGTAGCTCTTTTATTTATTTATTTATTTGCTTGTTTTATTTTCAAATATTTATAAACCACTCATAAAAATAATTTTCTGCTAAGTGGAGTACAATATACATTAAATATATAATTACAGTCAATATTTATTTATTTATTTATCACGTTTTATATACCGTCATTCGGTTTTGCCATCGTAACGGTTTACAATTTTCGATGGAATGGGATAGCATATACAAGATGATCAGAATAAAGTTACAGTATTGATAGGGTTACTTACACATTTTTAGGGTTAGTTATATAATTTCTTATGGTTGCGAAAGTCAGTAGATATAAGGTTCACATGGTGAAAATAAGGCTGACATGGTTCTTCTGGTTAGAGAGATAAGTGTCTAAATGTATAGTTGTCAGTGGATATTTTGGTAGGCTTTGGTGAATAGCCAGGTTTTCAGTTCCTTCTTGAAGGTTTTTAGGTTGGGTTGGGTTCTTATTTCGATTGGAAAGGAGTTCCAAAGTTTGGGGCTTCTGATGGATATGGCTCTTTCTCGAGTTGTGGTTAGTTGTGTGGTTTCGGCGGGTGGAATTTTCAGACCTTTGTTGGTTGAGCAGAGTTCTCATTTTGGTGCATGAAGTTCAATGGTTTTACTTAACCAGTCAGTTTGATGTCCGAGGATTAGTTTGTGTAGTATTGTTAGTATTTTGCAGTCTGTTTGATATTTTATTGGGAGCCAGTGTAGCGATATGAGAGTTGGAGTAATAT
Organism: Rhinatrema bivittatum; assembly: GCF_901001135.1. Classification (NCBI taxonomy): domain Eukaryota; kingdom Metazoa; phylum Chordata; class Amphibia; order Gymnophiona; family Rhinatrematidae; genus Rhinatrema; species Rhinatrema bivittatum. The sequence continues at coordinate 555,292,462 of NC_042616.1, read as the reverse complement.
GTTGGTGTTTCTTTGTTCCTGTTAGGATTCTGGCTGCTGTATTCTGTAGGATTGGAGTGGACGGATGGTGGCGAGTGGTAAACTGAATAATAAGGAGTTGCAGTAGTCAAGGTTGGAGAAAATGAGTAGTTATAAAACTGTTCTGAAGCCATCCTGTGAAAGGAAATGTTTAAGTCATCTAACTGTTAGTAATTTGTGGTATCCTTCCTTGATTTTTTTAGTGATCTGGATCCTGAAGGATAGTTCGTTGTCGATGATGATTCCTAGGTTTCAAGCATGCATGACTGGAGAGATTGTTCTTTTTTGGTTCTCAATTTTGAGTGGTGGTGTGGGTGAGTTGCTGTTTTTTCTGCCTAGGATATTTTTTTCTGTTTTGTTGATGTTTATTATGAGTTTTAAATCGGTTAGTAGCTGTTTAATTTCTGTGAGATACATGGCTGTTTTTTTGTAAGTTTCTTCCAAGGTATTATGTAATATATTGTAATATTATGTAATATAAAACATATTTAACTTAGACAACACATGTTAAAATAACTGTCTCTGCTCACTCCTGTTTGTGATGCTATATTTAAGCCTGCGGTTTTCCCTCTATCTAGCCAGAAAAATCAGGTGAACCCGGTCTATGACTGGAATTAATCAACCTTCAGTATCTTGGATACAGGCCTTTAAGTTTGGGAGTTTTTTAACTTTCACAATTATGATTCACCTTGGGTTTGTTCTAGCTACAAACCAACACCAAAAGGAAGCTCCTCAAAACAACTATCTTTATATTTCTTTTAAATTGATTTTAATTTCTCCATAATCACCAATGCAGCTCAGATGCAATCCATAACAATTTTTATTGTTCATAATTAAACATCTAGTTGACACCAGTTCAATTCCCCATGCATTTTCTCTATCACCTTTTCAACACATAAATCTTTCAGTGCTTTTATTTGAAAGTTCAAAAAGGAACTGCTTGTTAATGTCATGTTTTCTGGGAACGCTTGGGAGCGATCACAGCTGAGGGGTTTTAGTGTGCCCTTGGGCCTTGGCCCAATCCCAGATGAATCTAAGACCGAACCGAGGGTTGGCGGTGTGTCCCAGCATGAATGGAGACAAGGTCTTACCCTCTGCCGGACCTGCATGCTTCCGGAGCCAACAAATTGATGTTGGTAGATGAACAGTCCTCTGACCATTCCTAGCCCTTTTGGACCTGCTGCTTAGGAATGGCATGAAGCAGCAGACCGGACTGAGGGTGAGGGCAGATGGAGGCCTTTTGACACAGAGGACTCAAGACGTGAAGACACTGGAAGTAGATGAGGATCTTGGAAGACTCTTGACAAGATGAGGAGCTTGGAAGACGAAACGAGAAGCTGGGAGGTTAGACATTGGAACTGTCTCTCAGGGCGCCCTACACAGTCCACCCACGGGACTGGTCACGGACCACCCTGTCCCACTGCGTGTCTTACACAGCCTGAAGAGACTGGTCACAGACCACACGGAGAGCGGGACGAGCACAGGAGAAGGATCCAGCCCAGGCGAGACTCCAATGATGAAGCCGGTGTCACCTGGAGAACCACAAGAGCTGGCAGGTCAGGAAGGCTCAGGAGCACAGGAAACGAATCCAGCTGCAGGCAACTCCAATGACAGAGTAAGTGTCACCCAGAGAACCATGGAGCTAGAAGGTCAGGAGAACTTGAAGGCACTGGAGAAGAACATCAGGAAGGCTGAGACATCAGGAAGTGAGTCATCGGGAAGCGAGACATCGGGAAGCCTGGATGAGGGACCTCAGGAGACAAGGACACGGACCACAAGACATGGAGCTCCAACGAAGATGGAGACCTGACGGAGCGCTGGAAGATAAGGACTTCCAGGAGTGAAGTAACTCCGATGCAAGGCAAGGGTGAAATGCAGGAGCAGCCCTTTTATAGGGCTGACACAGGAAAGAGTCCTTAGGTGGGGCCCAGGGCATATCCGGCTGTGGGCCCTTTAAATCTATCAAGGAGGTGTGGCCTTGCGCCTAGGAGCAGGAACAGGAAGCTGTGCAGGACCATGGTCAGTGGCCCTCCACAGACGCCGACGAGGACGAAGCAGGGCTGGGCTGAGGAGCAGGCCCCGACATTGGCAGCAGCTCCTGCCACTGCAGGAGGAAGCAGAGGCGGCTCCAGTCGCCAGGCAAGCCTGGGGATTGTGGCCTCCGGCCGCGAAGATGATGCTGGGTTCGGCGGCGGTTCCAGTCGCTAAGAAGCATGGCGACAGGCCTGCCGTGCCGGGGAGGCAGCCCAAAGTCCGCGGCTCCTGCCACGGTGAAGAAGGAGAGCTGATGGGCAGCCTCCGGGCCACAAAGGCAACGGAGTCCGTGGGACCGGCCGCGGAGAAGGCCCGACGTCGGCGGCGTCCGGCCGCAACGGGAAGGCAGCAGCAGGGAGGTAAGGAGCCTGCTCGCAGGGGAAGCCCGCAGGCAGGATTCATGATAGTTAAAAAGCTTCAGGTCTCTTAAGTTTCCTTAATATATATTTTTTCCTCATCAGACAGGACCATTCTGTTTATTTAAAAGCCACAATTCACTGCTTTGAGAAAAAGGGAAAACCGCTGGCTCCTACTTGCTAGTAATTCCTGCCTGGTTTGAATATTCTCTAGTTCCTAAAAAAAAAAAGATTATATATTTATATAGGACCTCCTTTTTCAAGTTCTGCTAACAGGGTTTCTCTGGAGGAAACAATCATAAAAGTTCATATCAACTGTTTCCCCTGTATCTCTTAAAGCTAATTGTCAGCATTAGGCATCAAACTTAGATGCCCAGACTTTGTCAAGGACTTCTTTAGGTTGTATGTCTCAAATATTCAAGGCAGCATGACTGATTGAACCCTTTCTAGTATCCTCTAGCTTAATCTCTTTTGATATGGACAGTCTAAGAAGAACATTACATGTGGATCTTAGCTCCTGGACAGGAACATATCTCACCAGCCTCTCTTTAAAGGGGGTCCAAGCTATTCTGAGCTTTATAAGTTAAAACTAATGTTTTAAATTGAGCCCTGAATTTTACTGAAAACCAGTGTAATTTTTCAATGGTTAGTGTGATATCTTCCCTCATTTCACCCTGGAAATGACCCAGGCTGTGGCATTCTATATCAGCCTCAATTTCTGGATTTTTCTCTGGGGCAGGCTTACTTAAAGACAGTCCCATTAGGTGTATAAGAACTAAAGCTTACATTATCAAAATCAAATCTTGTTGTGATAAAAAGGGATATATCTGCTGTATTGTATGTAAAGGGAAAAAGAACTTTTAACTAAGGAGGAAATGTATGCCTGCATGGAGATGAGCATCTAAGATCTGGGGGTTGTAACACCTCGGATCTCCTACCTCAAGTGCTTCTGGCAGAGCTTCCTAAAGTGTGCTGCATCCTAGGGCCTGGTGGAAACTATTTGCAATTCCTGTAGCCCTTTTATAGACCATGCAGCCAGCATTTCCTGTGGGCGCTGACTGATGATGTCATCCAGCTCTGGTATATAAGAAAGCTCAGTTTCAGCAGCCAGTGCCTCACCAACAGGTCCCCTGCTGTGCTTTGCTTGCAGTGCATGGTGCTTATTCCTATCCAGCCTTGCCTCGTTACTGCTCCAGATATACTTCATACTGCTCCTTGCCCTGCCTTGCTCCAGTCCTGAACTTTACCTTACCCTGTTCCAATCCTTATCTTGCCTGTCCATACCTTGTCTATTCTAGTCCTTGTATTGCCCTATTCATGTCTGTTCCAGACCTTGTCTTGCCTGTCTGTGCCTTACCTCTTCCAGCCCTTGCCTCTGCCTCTAGGATTGTCTTCTGGTTACCTGACCCAGCCTGAATTCTGGCTTCACTTGATCTTCTCTTGTCCGGATACTGATGTGTCTGCTTTCCACCTACCCTAACCTTGGCCTGGTTACTGATGCTGCCTGACTGTACTTTATGGGACCCTCGGCTAAGTCCTGCTAGTCACAGAACCCTAGGGCTCAAGCTTCAGGGGAAGAGGCAGATACAGAAGAAGCCTAGTCCTTGTCTTTGCATGAGCATGACTGCCTGCTGTTAGTGAGAGCCTAGCTGGCTCGCCAGCCGAGCAGTACCAATCTCACCATAGCCCAAAGGACTCACACTCTGTGACAGGAGTGATCATATATGATGATCTCAAGGTGCCCAAAAACAGATGCATAAATTGATGGCAAAGGCCAGAACGACACTTTGGCGCATAGAGAGAGGAATGGTCAGCCATACTGGCAGTCGATCGCCTTTGCCCTCACTGTGTCACAGGGAGCGACGGTCGCTCCCTATGACAAAGTGAGGGCAAAGGCGATCGGCGCCATACTGGCAGTCGATCGCCTTTGCCCTCACTATGTCACAGGGAGCGACGATCGCTCCCTGTGACATAGTGAGGGCAAAGGCGATCGGCGCCATTTTGAAACCTCCAGCACCGGCACCGAGGGTATGATTGGAGGGATGGCTCCCGGACCCCCCGCTAGACCACCAGGTACATGTAAAAGGTTTTTTGGGGGGGTCGGGAGGGTGGGAGAAGCAAAGGGGTAATTTGTAAAGGGTCGGGGTGGGTTTTTTTTTATCGGGCCATCGGCGCCATTTTTATCAGTGGTAGCCAAAATGGCGCCGATGGCCCGAGAGCGGGAGATCGCGCCGGGACCCCCCCCCCCCCCCCCCCACTGGACCACCAGGTAACTTAACATTTTGGGGGGGTTCGGGAGGGTAAGGAATTGGTTTTAAAGGGTCAGGGTGGGTTTAGGGGTTGTTTTGGTGTGCCGGTTTTCCCGCACTCCCCCAAATAATTCCGGTGCCCTATTTAATGATACAATACAAATGCCCCTGACGATAAATCGGGGGCATTTGTATTGTATCGTGCACTCTAACGATTTAGAACGATTTTAAAATTATCTGACGATAATTTTAATCTTTCAAAAACGATTCACATCCCTAATATCATCTGCATAGATGATAGTGTGTGTGCTTGCAAATGCAGCAAATGTAACAATATTCTCAGTGGTTGCATACAAATATTAAAAGAGAAGGTAAATGGGAACCCTGTTATACCCCACATTTCACAGAGACTGGTGCAAAAAAAGAAACAACTTCCATAAAAACCTAAAAAGACCTCCCCTGCAGAGAAGACGTCAACCAACACAGCACAATACCCACCAATACTAAAGGTACACATCTTGCCAATAAAATGTCATGATGTACTAAATCAAAGCACCACCCGACCCCTAGCTAAATAACAAAAAGTATCATCATATACAGAGACTAAAACTTTCTTGGTTCCATGCCTCTTCATAAATCCTGCTTGATTTGATCCAATCCCTAACTTTGTCTAAAATTGAAGACAATTGTGATGCAACAACTTTCTCCAACATTTTATGCCAAAAAAATGGAATATTAGGTGCAGGCCTATAATTGGCACATATAGTCACATCTAATACATTATTATTCAAAAGCAGAACAGTAATAACCATCTGCAAGGATAACATTTTGAGCTTGGAGACAAAGACACATAAATTATCTTTAATAAAAACAACAAAACATTATTTGTAAGATTTTTCACTAAATATGCTCTACAAGGATCCAGATGACAAAATGTCAGTTGTACTTTTTTAAAAGTTATTAAACTCAGAGGAAAGGATCTAAATGCTTCTGTCTTCAAAAAGGTAAGCACAAATTGACATCGGTCCAGAGGGTGGCCACAAAAATAGTCAATGGTATTTGTTGTAAAGCATATGGAGACAAACTTAAAGAACTAAACCTGCATACCCTAAAGCAGGGGTGGGCAAGTCTGGTCCTCGAGGGCTGCAAACCAGTCGGGTTTTCAGGATACCCCTAATGAATATGCATGAAATAGATTTGCATACAACTGAGGCAGTGTGTATGCAGGTCTCTCTCATGCATATTCATTAAGGATATCCTGAAAACCCGACTGGTTTGCAGCCCTCGCGGACCGGAATTGCCCACCCCTGCCCTAAAGGAAAGGTGGGATATGGTACATATGATAGAGACATTTAAATACTAAGGATGTGCATTCATTTGAAATGAATGGCTAAATGCCCCCCCCCCCCAATAAATGGAGGGTGCCCATGAATTAAATTAAAATGTGTGCTTCATTTTTTAATATTTCCCATTCAAGTCTTTGGCCCATTGAAAATTGCTGCAGTAAGACTATTAAGTATAGCAACCAAGAAATTCCAGAGAGGGGAAGTAGCCAGGACAAAGCCAAGGTGGGAGAAGAGGGCAAGAAGACAGAACAGAGGAACAGTTAAGGTGAAGCTGCTTTGCTCCCGATGATACATTTAGAGCTTTTACTACCATTCAGCCTTGCTGCCATACCCCAGACTCTAAACATTAGGGATCTTGATGCCACTCTGCTTTGCTGCTGCTCCCTTTTTGCTGCCACTCTGCCAAGCTGTTAGCCCCAGATGTACCATCTTAGGGGTTTTACTGCCATTCTGCCTAGCTGCCATGCTCCAGATGTTACATCGAGAAGATTTTGATGTCTTTTTGTTATTTGCTGCTTGGATCCAAGCCTAATTCTTACACCATACTTCTTTCTTGGTTATTCTGGAGTGTTTTTCCACAAAATAAAATATAAAATAAAGAAAAAAATGTTTCTCCTCCCATTCCATCTCAATTCTGGTTCCCTTCTTTACTGTTTTGTTGTACATCTCTATGTTCTCAGCTTAGTTCTCCCACCCCGTGTCTCTCTTGATTTTACTGGGGTGGTTATCCCCAAAAAGAAAGCCCCATCGCTTTTCTGGTTCTAACAAGCAGTAATATAGTAATGCAATAAATAATGGCAGAAAAAGACCCAAGTGGTCCATCCAGTCTGCCCAGCAAGCTTATTTTTATTTTAGTTTATTTTGTACAGTGTTATATTCTTTAGGGTAGTAACTGTTGCTTTGTGCAGGTTACTCCATTTAGCTTGGGTTCTATATTCTTTATCCATGGGATCCTCAGTGTTCATTCCATGCTACTCTCCGATCTTCAGAAAATGATATGTTTCCTATATATGTATACAAGCCGTTAAGCCCGTTAAAACGGGCTACATCCCTCTGTCTCTCACCTCCCCCTCATTCTCTCTCCCCTCACTCTTCACCACCCCCTCCCTCACCCACTCCTCCCCACCCTCCCTCTCCTCTCACTCAGTCCCTCCCTCCCACTCAGTCTCACTCACTCCCTCCCCCCTCTCTCCCTCCCTCTCACTCACTGTCCCACTCCCTCCCTCTCCCTCCCCCTCCCTCTCTCTCCCCCTCCCTCAGTCCCACTCCCTCCCTCAGTCCCACTCACTCCCTCTCACTCAGTTCCCCCCTCCCTCTCACTCAGTCCCTCCCCCCAGTCCCTCCCCCTCACTCAATCCCTCCCTCCCACTCAGTCCCTCCCTCTCACTCAGTCCCTCCCCCTGTCCCTCCCCCTCACTCAATCCCTCCCTCCCACTCAGTCCCTCCCTCTCACTCAGTCACTCCCTCCCCCCTCTCTCCCACTCACTCACTCAGTCCCACTCACTCTCCCTCAGTCCCACTCCCTCCCTCTCTCTCCCAGTCCCACTCCCTCCCTCAGTCCCACTCACTCCCTCTCACTCAGTCCCCCCTCTCCCTCTCACTCAGTCCCACTCCCTCCCCCCCCCAGTCCCTCCCCCTCACTCAATCCCTCCCTCCCACTCAGTCCCTCCCTCTCACTCTCTCTCTCCGTCCCTCCCTCCCACTCAGTCCGTCCCTCCCTCTCTCTCTCTTCTCCCTCCCTCGGTACTGGCCGCTACCGCCGCCCGCTACCGCCGCCGCCATCGCTACCGCCGTCCGCTACCGCCGCCGCCGCCGCTCGCTACCGCCGCCGCTCGCTACCGCCATCGCCGCCCGCTGCCGGTACCGCCGCCGCCGCCCGCTGCTGCCACTGGACGCCGCCATTTTTTTTCTTAGCGTCAGACCGACGTGCTCGCCCGCACATGCGTGGTAGAGCTGGTCTCTACTGCGCATTTGCGGCACGTCGGTCAAGCTTTGTTTATAGGTATTGATGATTTTGAGTGTTGCTACTGCAACTCAATCTAATGTAAACCGCCTTGAAATTTATTTGAAAGTCGGTAGATAAAGTTGAATAAATAAATAAATAAATAAATAAATATCCAAGAAACAGTGTCATATGGGCTGGGATCTGGAAATACCTCCTCAGGAGCAGAGCAGGTCCACAGGGTAGGGGCTGGGTTTATCTTCTGCCTAGCCAGCCACAGCTTGAGCCTTTGGGTTCTGGGGGCAGTAGGACTTGGCTATGAGAGCTAAACATCATGATTGGTTATGGCTGGAAGCTGGGCTGGTCTTATGCCTAGTCAGCCTCTTCCCCTAAGGTTGAGTCTTTGGGTTCTGGGGATTGGTAGGGCTTAACTGGAAGAAGATGTACAAGGTGGGAGAGGCTGATCAAGCTGGAAAAGGCAGGGCAGAGCCAAGCTGATACTTGAGGTTAGGTGCAAGCTAACCATAGTAGGCAGAGACAGACTGAAAGCAGAGGTCTGGGTATTAGAACAAGGAAGAAGCTGAGGACTGGATACTGGAACAGGCTGAGGACTGGATATTAGAACAGGCAAGGAGCTGAGGACTGGATACTGGGACAGAAGGGAAACAGGTTAAGGAACAGGGATTGCAACAGGGTACAATCATAGGCTGGGCAGGAAACTGAGCAGGGACTGGACCTAGATATATACACAGGCTTAGGCAAGGCAAAGTAGGGAATGGATGCTAGGGAATGGACTGGGCAGGACATGACAAGGCCAAAGACAGGTCTAAACAAGGCAGACTAAGCAAGGACTAGACAAGACAGACAAGGGTAGGAATAGACAAGGCCAACACAGAACAGAGAACACTGAGGCCCAAAGGCAGCAATATAGAAGGCCTGCAGGCCACCAATAATAAGGCCCACAGGCTATTAAGCAAGGAGAGGCCTGAATAAGCTACAGAGTAAGGCCTAAGGTAAGAGTAGGCCCAAAGGCCACAAAGCAGAGTAAGACCTGAGTAGGCCAAAGATCAAGGTAGAAGAAGACAGAAGGCTCAGAGGCCACAAGGCAAGGTAAGGCCTATATAGGCTGTAAGACAAGGAGCAAAATACAAGAAAGCCTGGAGGCCACAAGTCATGAAGCAAGGTAAGAATAGCCAGGTCAGAGATCCAAGGTTTACTCCATGCAATGACATCTAGGATTTGGCAATGCAGGGTTAAATGGGGCTGGAACTTGTGTGCGGTGTGAGCAAAGAGGCAGAGCTTGGCATGGCTGGAGGTGAAACTGACTGAGGACCCCTGGTGGAAAGAAGGCTGGACCACAGGCTGAGTCAGATAGCCAGTGAGAAGATAGCTTAGGAATCTCAGAATAGAGTTCACTGGAGGCCTCTGCTAGTGGGGAGGTATCATAGTGGCAGGATCAGGGCATGGAGAGGCTAAATGGCAGGGAAAACCATGAAAAACAATAATACAGGGATATATCACTGGGATCTCAGTGATAATCTGGAAGGGAACCCAAAGCTACCAGAAACACACAGAGAGGATGCTTCCTTCTGTTCTGAGTGTAGAAAAACTTGCAGGAATAGGTGTATTTCTCATGTCATGGAAGCAGGAGCTGGAACAAGAGTCTGTAGCGGGTGAAGCAGATTCAGCAATGAGGGAACTCGTTGCCAAGTCATAGGTAGGCAGGGCCAGCCAGCTTAAGAGTCCTTGAAGGATGACATCATCCAAGGGGGACTCCCCCGAGGTTCCTGCCATGATGTGCATAAGACTGGCCAGGAAGTGTGCGCGTGCCTAAGGGACTCCGGAGGAAAGATGGCGGTCCTCAGCATCCACGCCATCCAGGCGGGCCTGGGAACCAGGGCATGTAGGCTGGCGATAGCTGGCGGAGGCCGCAAATCAACCCAGAGGAGTCAGAGTAGTCAAGTAAGAGGTGAGCAACAGCGGCCGCAGCCAGGGTCTGTGAAGTGGGGTATACCCATGGAGGAGTCCTCTGTAGTGATGGTACAGCAAAGGTCCGCACAGCGGGGTACACCGATGAGGGTTCCTCAGTAGCGATGGTACGGCAATGGTCCGCAGAGCGGGGTACTCACTGTAGCAGAGTGGAAGTTCTAGAGAAGGCCCTGGGGACCAGAGCAGGCAGAAGTCCTAGGCGGAAGGCCCTCCAAGGACTGGATAGCCAGAGACAGGAAGGTCCCCCAAGGAGCGGATAGCCAGAGACAGGAAGGGCCCCTGAGGAGCGGGTACCCGGAACGTCTCACGCCACGAAAGCAGGAGCTGGAACAAGAATCTTTAGCGGGCAAAGTGGATTAAGCAATGAGGGAACTCGTTGCCAAGTCATAGGTAGGCAGAGCTTAAGAGTCCTTGAAAAATGATGTCATCCGAGGGGGCGCCCCCGAGGTTCTCGCCCTGTCGTGCATAAGACTGACCAGGTAGTGCGCACATGCGCCTAAAAGACTCCAAGGGCAAGATGGCAGTCGGTAGCATCCACGCCGGCCAGGGGAGCCCGGGAACCAGGGCATGTAGGCTGGTGATAGCTGGCGGAGGCCGCGGGTCGATCCAGAGGAGTCAGTGTAGTCAAGCAAGAGGTGAGCAACAGCGGTCGCAGCCTTCTGCGCCCGATGGGCAAAACAATAGTGATGTAATTATAACTTATGAACATATACACATACATTAAGGCAGACGAAGATCCACTTAAGTGTATAAAGAAAACCTGTGCACAGTAATCTTAATTTTTACACATGCAAATCTTGACTAAGCTTCTGAACATTTACCTCAAGCTCTCATTTTGTACCCATTTTACTATGACTTATTCTGACTTACATTTTTCTGGCCTGGTCCTTTGGTTAGTTAAGTGTAAAGTGATCCTTTTTCTAATGATGTGTACTTTGGTATAGCTACTAATCCTAGGATCCTTACAGCAAAGGCTTGTAGAGGGCAAGCCTGCGTTTTCCATTACTCCCACATAATGTGATACAGATGAAAATAGTCAACATATTAACATTCTACTTTTTCTTTTGTTAAAAATTTTACTATCAATATTCAATTAGTGTGCTGCCTTTGCTATTTGCACTGCAATGCAGAGATAATTACAGTCATTTCAATAGAATGTGACTGCTTTATAAAAGATAATTATTAAGTGGATAATTGCTACTTATCAAGAAAATATTAGCTTTTCCTCCTGAAGTTAATTTTAAAGCCAGTTTGTCTGCATGGAAAACTCCCTAGGTTGTTTTAATTTTACTCAAGTTTTTCAATTTTTGTAATTTTTGTTTTAAAATGAAACCACTTCCCTGACACACACTGTTTAAACTGCATCCACCAATTATATAAAGTGAATGCAAAATCAGCAGTACAATCTCCAAATTAACAGGCATGTTCAACTACCAAACTGCGATATCGCACTGGCCAACAGGATTATCAGATAATTGTATCAGAGGCATCATTAATATTTTGAGTTCTCTTGCCTCTTATTTGCTTCCAATCTAGCAGAGTCTGATGAAGATGAATATGAACAGATAGCCTATCATAAAGATGGAAGAATGCTTTTAAAAAACCTAATACTGTGCCCACAGTGGAACTGATGATTTAAAATGTTGTCAGAGGCTTTTATTACGTAAGTCATTGAAATCCAATCCATTCATGCTACTCTATTGGTTATTCCTCTGGTGGTACTCAGTGGATAACCTGCTATTTTCATTATGAATGTGAAAGAAATGGATCATACAGGGCTCGATTCATCCAAAATAAAGAGAACAATTTTCAAAGGCTTTTACACAGGCAAATAGTGATTTTCATGTCTAAATTGATTGTCTGACATTTGGCCTCTGTAACGTATTTGGGCCTGCTGCTGCCTCAGGAATAGCCCAGGAACACAATGAGATTTGACTAGTCCAGTTCTAGTAGAAGTATTTATTTACAATGCTTCACAATTACAGAAAACAAAAAATAATAGCTCACCTTGCGTCAGGCACAACTGTCAGGTAAACTTATTCTGTACAGGTGTATCAGGAGGTCCTAATAGCTCCCTGGGGCTACCTTTAGCTTTCTAGGCCTAGGTTCTTATGGTCGGGTCCCTTCACCCAGAATCCCTTGTGGCATTCTGCCTTAAGGAGGACTGGGTTAAAACCCTGAGCCAGGCTCCTTAAGGTAGAATGAGAGAATTGTCATTACACTCCGTCACACCCTCCTTTAATACTACTGAAAGTATATACGGTGGTGTGTACTTTTAGTTTAGGGGAAGTGTCCCCCGGGGACATCTTTTCAGCAGGATAACAAACTAATATGCATAGCGCCTGATTTTGAAAAGCATTTACTTTTTTAAAACTCGATTTCACATGTGTAAATACATTTTACCCATGTGAGTGGGCTTTTGAAAATTGCTAAGATATATGCCATTGAACTAGCAATAGGTGTTACTTGCATTAAGTGCACTTAATGTACATAAATGGGCTTTGAAAATTGTTCCAATATATGTTACATTTACATGAGTGTCTCCTTTGAACGTCACCTGTAAGACTGTATTTTCAAGTTTACACACATTCAATACCTTTTGAAAATATACCTACACAAAAAGCAATTGAAAAATGTATCAAAATATGTGTGTACTTTCCCTTTGACTCTTAGTTCAAAGTCCACAGGTAAAAAGTGCTTATAATAAACCTTGCACCAAAATGGAGACTATGAAGATTACCTCCTTAGGCTTCAACAGTAGAAACAATAAGAAATATTTGTGTTGTGTCAAATATTTTACCACAGATACTGTAAAAGTAGATTATAAGCAGATGTTCATCATGACCTCAGAAACATATTTGGAGCAAGTAAGGAGGGAGTTTATCTGGGTATACGAGGTGGGGGTGGGAGGCCTTTGCATGGGCTCAGTGGAATTTTTTTCAAAATGATGGCCTGAAAATGAAACATCCAATATTTATTGAAAATTTTCAGATGAGTCAGTTTTTGAGTAAAACAAATGCACATGCTTTCATAGCATATCACCGCTGCATGCTATCCTTTCAATTGCTTCTATCTTGTCCTTGTCTACCTCTTCACCTTCTCATGATGGTCTATAGCTATTTTGTGATATAAGTCCTGTGCTAAAATTTTAAAGTGTTTCTACTTTGACTTCTCTCTTTTTATAACTCCATGTCATTAATTAAAAGTTATTTATGTGTCTATTTTCATCAGTTGCTTTTCCATATTTAAGGGGTATAGATTATATCAGTATGGATATTAGATCTCTTAGATTTTATCAAGATGACCGACAGCAATTTAGTTGCCCCTTGTTCACTTTGGGGCCAATGTTTTAAAAGCACAATATTTTTGGCAGGTTACTGTAAGTAACCTACCAAAAATAATAGGCCTATATTCAAACTTATCTGGCTTTCTAGCGACTGCTGAATACCTGGTTATATTCACAGGCCGCTTAGATAGCTGGATAAGTCACTTATCTAACTATCTGACTAGACAGCTAACTTGCAGGTGGGCAGGTGTGGATCACAGCTTCTTTTCTTAGCCAGATAACTTATCTAGCTAAATAGTGATATTGGGCCCAATATTCAGCACTGGCCAGTTAGGTAACTTATCCAAATATGATTAATCTGGCAAAATTACGATGTATATTCAGTGGCAAGGCAAAGCCGCTGAATATATGTGTATATGTGCAGTCTTAAAGGCAAGTTTTAAAAGCCCTATGCTCGTTGAAGCTAGGGGATAATCGCAGAAGTTGAGCCGGCGCGCACTTCACAGATTTTAAAAAGCATGCAAGTCTGCGCATATCCCCTGCTATGCGCACAAACATTTCTTTTTTTTTTTTAAGGAGCGGGGGAGTGAGCAAGGTCTGAGCAAGGCATGGGTGTTGCTACATTTCTCAATGAAATCAGTGTGGAAGTATTTATCACACAAGTGCATGTCGGGGGTCCCCTACTGTGTAACTTTACTTCTCTTATGGTTGGCGTGTAAGTCCTAAAACAAAAAAATTAAGAGGTTAGTGGTGTTTTAAGCATTGGGGCTAACAGAGTAAATGGTAGGCTAGTTAACTAGGGAAGTTTGGAAGTCCAATCCTTTACCTGGGTGAACTGGGAATGATCTGGGGAAACTGGTAATTGCGTCAGTGCATGTGTCTGCTAAAATCCCCCCACTTGCGCGTTAGAGCTGGAATTTATGCGCACACGTGTGCGTCTGTATAAAATTGTACACACATGTATGCGTGTACAGCCTATTTTATACCATGAGCACATATACATGCGTATATTATAATATAGCCATGTCCTCTGGCACGAGCCGGCATACGCACATACATGTTCGCCTGCGCAGCTGTTCGAAACTTACTATCTAAGCTGGATTAGTCTATAGGGCTAAGTTTAGACCTGCACTATGGGGCATCTAAACGTAAACATAAACTTATGAGGCTAACTCCAAATATCAGTAGTTAACTGTGTAAGTTATACAGCTAACTTGCTCCGCCCTTGATCTGCCCAGTATATGCCTAATTTTTCTACATGTAACTTTTAGTCATATAAGTGATTTATACAGCTAAGTGGTGTCCGTCATTGTAGGCGCATATTCAGTGGCTGCTACTTAGCCGCATAAGTCCCACTTATCCATCTAAATAACACTGAACACACTTTGAATATTGCTCAATAAGAGATCTAAACCTGGACAGATACAACTTATCCAGCTAAGTAGCAACTTCTATGTGGATATTCAGCGACATAGTCATACCGCTGCAAATCCCTGTAACATAGCCAGATTAGTTTTATCCAGCTAAATTAATTAGAAGTGTAGGCTATAAATATCTACCTCAGCAACACTGACTGTTCACTACCACCTGGTTCTAAGGTAAATAATCAGCTAGTTTCCTGACATGTCCTCAGTAGAATGTGTGAACAAACCATAAAATAAAATAAGAAGCAGGGGATAGACTGGTGACACAGCTGCAGGAGCACTGCTATGCAAAAAACCAAGGTGAAATTCTTTAAACCTGCTCTTGCTCCCTGAAGTGGGATGCTTGCAGAGATAGTGTTCACAGTCCTCTGAGGCAGAAAGTCCGACCTACTGCACAACAGTGATACCTACTGGTTGACTCAAAAGGACAATTTGCTAAATTCTTGGGGGAACTGCAGTGCCACTCAAACAGAAAACTATCATTGCAATGACTGAAACAGAAGGGAAAGCATTAAAAATATTGAGAAAATCCTGAGTAGCCACAAGAAAAACCTCCTGGCTGCATAACCACTTCAAGAGCTGGCTATGGTTGAGCTGTAAGCCCAAAGGGGCAGATGAAAGCTGCCAAGCCAAAATGGAAAAAAGGGGGTTTTCATTTTCTCTGGTATCTGCAAACCAAACTAATTACCTAGACAGAGATAGCATGAAAACACTATAAAAATAAACTAAAAATAAACTAAGATAAAAAAAAAAGGTGCAAGCTGAAAATAATTGCAATATGTACTAAAAAATGGCTATGGTCTAGGAGGGAAAAGAACATGATATCATCTAGCTAGGACTTGAAACAGAAACTACTACTGCATTTTATTGTATCTCAACAACTTGACAGGTATAAATTGTTGATAGTTGAAGCCACAAAACTATCTTTTTTCATCAAATATTAAAGCTGCAGGCAATAGTTCCCATAAGTTATTTCTTACTGTGAGGTGACTGACGCAGTCAGGAAAATATAATTACAGCAAGATATGTACTCCATCGACTATTAATTGTGACACATTTGCAGCAGCCTTCCATGAGAAAATAATGACAAGCAGGGAAGGGTTTCCAGTTGACCTCAAACTACCTATATTATTTCCATATAAGGGTTGCTAAGAGCACTTTCATCCAGTGTCTAAAAATGAAATCATTCAGTCCATTGCATTGATGAATAGTTCAACCTGTCTGCTGAATCCATGATCTATAGTCATTCTAAAAGCATTATGAGAGAATATTGTGGATCCAAATACAAAAATTGTCAATGCATCTGTCACTGAAAGATTGTCTCTCAGTTAAGCTGAAGCAAGTTTCAATATGTCCCATTTTAAAAAACTCAAAACTATATCCTACAGACCTGGTAAACTATCGCTCAATATCATCTTTGCCATTTTTATCAAAGATATTGAAGGCATGGTCTCAAATCCTATAAGTGCCATATGCAAGATAAATATCTGATTGGGTTCCAGCCATCCCATATTCCCGAGATCTTATTACAATATATTTAGTTGAGGCTTTGAGATGAGCACCCAACCTCCCACCCCCTCCACCACCACCACATATATCTACCTTCCTCTGCTGTACCAAAAAGCTGCCCAGTATGTTACAAGCTTAACAGTACACTTCTGGCATTATTACCTATATAGCACTGGAAGTGTTATGTAGTTATAACCGAGAATTCACTGGAAGTGATCAGGATTGCAGCAACAGTGATCCCAGCAAGGAGAAGGAAGGAGACTTGCACAGATTATGGGTGAATGGGTGGGTGAGAGGGTGTCAGCCTGGGGTGGAGAAGGGGGATGACTATGGGTTGGGAGGCAGAGGGGGGAAACTTAAAGTTTGTTATACCGGGAAGGGAGGGGGGGGGGGGGGGAGAGACACCTGGGCTGTTGGCAATCTTGGTAGGAAAGTTTGAAATATATTGGGCAGCTTTTTGTTATAGTGGAGGAGGAAGGAGGGAGATATAAGTGGTGGGGGAGGTGGGCATCAGGCGGGGAGGCCCGCAACTATTTTTTTTCCTAAGATGAATCACTGCTTAACAAGATATCTCTGAAGGTATCTGGGTAAGAAGCAAGTTATCCGGCCACATGAAGCTTGATAACTTTAGGCCTAACTGCTCATCAGTCAATCAGTCATCATCATCAGTCAATGGCCAGTTAGGGTTAACGTTATCCTGCTACTCTATATAAAGCCAGATAACTTTAAACAAATATATTCAGTGGGACGTTTATCCCACTGAATATACTTCACAAGTTATCCAGCTAACTCTAATCGGATAACTTGATCTCTAAATGGCCTCTATAATTTTAGATAAACTTAATGTATCATTGTTCTGGTCAAAATTAATTGCGAACCACTTATTAACATTAATAAGCAGTCTAGAAAAATGTGAAATATATAAATAACCCTGATTTACAATAGTTTGAGTAATTAATAAATTCTTAAATACTGTTAGAGGTTCTAATACTAAATTTTTATTTGCTTTGTAATTATGAATTATATTTTGCACCTTTTGGATGTATTCAGCCAGATCTCTGTCCAGTTCTTCTGTCTGATTTAGAGCCCTTTTATAGCGAGATTGCAGCCCATCTCTGTACTTTTCCCAGCTGCTTTGATGGTTGACCCGGGAAGTTATCACAACCCACCTGGGGCCTGACTTGCTCCCACCCCATGCTCCATAAGCAGCCAGCCAGGTACTGGGGAAGTTGCAGTCCATCTCCATACTTTTTCCATTTGCCTTGGTGGTCAACTCTGGAAGTCACCACAGCCCAACTCAGGTCTGAGCTGCTCCCAGTCCAATTTTCTTGAACAGCTGGCCAGGGACTGAGGAGGTTGCAGGACTCAATTTTTTCCCTGTGGGTCTACTATATTTTCTCTTCTCCCCAATCTTAGACCCTGCTGCAAATCACTAATAATACCAAGTTCATTTTCTTCATTCTTTATATATCTCTTTCTCACCTGCTATTCTATCATCTGCACTGCGGCTGCGCACTGCTCTTGAGCTTCAAAGTTTTCATCTTCTCATCCAGCCATCCCCTCCCTCCCTGACAGCATGTCATCCATCCTCATCACTGTTGTCATACCTTTATCTATCTTCTACATATTATTTTGCTCCTTCTCCTAATCTCAACCAGGGATAGCAATCCCAATCCTAGCCCTCCAAGGCAATTTTCACCCCATCTGTGCAATATCAAACCATTATCCCTCTAATCATATCACTATACTCCTTCATCTTCCCTCTTCTATTTCTTTTTTGTCTTTGGTCACCGACAGAGAAGGGTGACCAAAATGATAAAGGGGATGGAATGGCTCCCCTATTTATTTATTTTATTTTAAAATTCTTTTTAATATACCGATGCTCAAGACCATGTCTTATCGTACCGGTTTACATCAAACCAGGGTAAAACCATAAATAATAAGAATGAAAGTTACAATGAACAGGGAGAGTAATACAGGACAAATGAAAGTAGAAGGAATTAGATTAAGATAATGCCTTTCCCTATGAGGAAAGGCTATAGAAGTTAGTGCTATTCAGGTTGGAAAAGAGACAGAAGTGGGGGGATATGATAGAGGTCTATAAAATCATGAGAAGACTAGAATGGGTAAATGTGAATTGATTATTTACTCTGTCAAATAATAGAAGGAATGGGGGCACTCCATGAAGTTAGCATATTTCAAATAAATCAAAGAAAATTATTTTTCACTCAATGCACAATTGAACTCTGGAATTCTTTGCCAGAGGATGTGGTTAGGTCAGATAGTGTAGCTGGGTTTAAAAAAGGTGTGGATAAGTTTTGGGAGGAGAAGTCCATAAACTGCTATTAATCAAATTCACTTAGGGAATAGCTAGTGCTATTACTGGCATTAGTATCATGGGATCTATTTAATGTTTGGGTACATTCCAGGTACTTGTAACCTGGATTGGCCACTGTTGGAAACAGGATGCTGGGCACGATGGACCCTCAGTCTGACCCATTATGGCAACTTTTTATGTTTTTATGTTTCTCATACTTCCTGTGGAATGCTCACTCTATTTCCAATAAGATCACCTTTATCCATGCTTCTTAATCTCTCAGTTAAGGCAAGGACATGACCTCTTCAGGCTTTCCCCTGAGGACTGTACTTCAATTGTTATTCTCTATCATGGAAGATATATTCTCTCCCTTACACTTCTCAAAGTAGGCCTCTATGGTGATGTTGGACTGCTCCTCTCCTCCTCTTGTAGGGTTCAATCCCTACTTCCTCCTCATTTCCACTCTTTCTTTCTTTGAGGCTCACTCAGTCCATCTATTCAACCCTCTACTTCTCCAGGTAGCTGTCATTTATTGACCCCCTGATAAATCCCCTTTCTCCTTTCTCACTGACTTTAATTTTAGATTTTTCTTCTTCCTCGACTTATCTTCTCCTTCCCTCATTCTAGGTGACTTTAACCTCCATGTTGATGGCCACTCTGAATCTTATGACTCAAAACTCATTTCCTTACCTCCTCAATTGATCTCTAACTCTGAGCTGCTGCCCCTATTGACAAGCATGATCACTCTCTTGACCTAGCCTTTTTCTCCAACTGCTGTCTCTCAGACTTCAGTTCTTTCTCTCTCAGAGCTTCATCTGATAACTTTCACACTAAACCACCCTCCCCCAAAATCCTCTTCCAGTCACTACCAACACAATCAAGAATCTCTAGGCATCGACCCTTATATCCTCTCCACTACTATTTCATTTCTCCTTTCCTCCACTACAATATCGGAGTCAATTGTTGAATCAGTTTCTTCTTACAACACTATACATTCCTCTGCTTTAGACACTCTTGCCCCTCTCCTTACCTATCCTGTAAGGTACACCAAACCTTAGCCTTGACTCAACCCTAGAATTCACTTCCTACATTACTGTGCCTGTTCTGAAGAATGGCTCTGGCTAAAATCCCATTCCCTTGCTGACTTCATATATTTCAAAGACATGCTGACCTCCTTCTAGTCTGCTATTTCACTTGCAAGCAAGCAAAACTACAACTTCAATTTGACAAACTCTCTTGCATCCAATCCTTTAGTCTGTTTACCATACTCAGTTCCCTCCTAGACTTCTTTCAACTTCCTCCCACCTTTACTCTCTGCTCAGACTGTGACTGACTACTTCCATGACAAGATTTACAAAACCAAGTTACCTCAATTGCCCGCTCCCCTACATCATTCTTTTACACTTTCCCTGATCTCTGCCACTCTCTTCTCCTTTTCTGACATACCAATAGTGAAAACTGCTTATCTTCTCTCCTTCAAACTCATTATTTGTTTCCCTGATCTCATTCCCATCTGTTCCTCAGTTCTCTTTTTACTGCATTCTTCTATTCCTTCTGTCACATTCTCAGTCTATCACTTTCCACTGCAACCATTCCTGTTGCCTTCAAACATGCTGCGATAACACTACTCATCATAAACCTCTCACTGGACCCTTCCTGCCTCACCAATTATCATCCCATCTCCTTCCTTCCAAACTACTTAAATATGCTGTTCCTCATCCCTGTTTTGATTTTCTTTCATCTTTAGCCATTCTTGATCACTCCAGTCTGGTTTTGCCCTGTACTTTCCACAGAAACATTCCTTGTGAATGTCTTAAATGACCTGTTTATGGCTAAAACCAAAAGCCTTTACTTAGTCCTTATCCTCCTTGACCTATCTGTCGCTTTTAAAACTGTTGATCACCATTTACTAGAGATGTGAATCGGAACTGGAATCTGATCCGTTCCGGTTCCGATCCAAATCTTAAAATTTTTATCGCCCAGCCCAATTTGAGTTCTGATTATCAGCTGCGCCCGATCCGATAATCAAAACACCCTCTCGAACCCCCAAAAAAGGTTCTAAAATTACCTGGTGGTCCAGTGGGAGCGCGGGGAGTGATCAACGGCTCTCAGGCCATCAGCTGCGTTAATAAAAATGGCGCCAATGGCCCTTTGCCCTTACCCTGTGACAGGGCAAAGGTAGCGCCGGCGCCATTTTGAATATTGGCAATACGGCCTGAGTGCAGGAGATCGCTCCCGGACCCCCGCTGGACCTCTAGGGACTTTTGGCCAGCTTTGGGGGGCCTCCTGACCCCCACAAGACTTGCCAAAAGTCCAGCGGGGGTCCGGGAGCGACCTCCTGCACTCGGACCATATTGCCAGTATTCAAAATGGCGCCGGCGCTACCTTTGCCCTCACTATGTCATAGGGGCTGGACCACCAGGTAATTTTAAAAGGTTTTGGGGGGGTCAAGGGGGTCATTTTAAAGGGTCGGGTGTTTTTTTTTTTTATCGGGCCATTTATATTAGTGGCAGCCAAAATGGCGCCGATGGCCTTATAGCGGGAAATCGCGCCGGGACCCCCCCCCCCACTGGACCACCAGGTAATTTAAAACATTTTGGGGGGGTTCGGGAGAGTGGGGGATTTGTTTTAAAGGGTCGGGGTGGGTTTAGGGGTTGTTTTGGTGTGCCGGTTTTCCCGCCCTCCCCCGATTTATGATTTTTCACGATAAATCGGGGGAATTTCTATTGTATCGCGACTCTAACGATTTTTGACGATTTAAAAAATATCTGACGATTTTTTTAAATCGTCAAAAAACGATTCACATCCCTACCATTTACTCTTTGATACTCTGTCCTCATTTGGATTTTGGAATTCTGTCTTGTCTTGTTTCTTTTTTTACTTCTCCCTTTCCTCTGGTGGATACTCTACTTCCATCCTACTATAATTTGGTATGCTTCAGGGTTCTGACTTGGCCCTCTTCTATCTCTGTATATAAATTCCCTTGGTGCTCTAAATCCAACTCATAGCTTTCAATATCATTTTTATGCTGATGATTGTCAGATTTACCTCTCTATATCAGGAATTTCTTCACGTAACCAGTCCTATATATCAGCCTGTTTGCTGTCGTTGCTGCCTGGATGTCCCACCACTACCTTAAACTCAATATGGCCATGATAGAGCTCTTTATCTTTTCTCCACTCGCCCTCCCCCAAACCTACTTCTCCTCTTCCTCCTTTCTACGTTTCTATGGATAACACTGTAATCTTCCCAGTCCCCTAAGCCTGTAATCTTGGAGTCATCTTCAACGCCTCTCTCTTCTTCTCTACACATATCAAAAAACTGCTAAAATGTGCTGTATCCTTTTCTATAACATCAACAAAATCATCCCGTCCTTTCTGAAGACATAGCCAGAATTATTATCCACTCTTTCATCATCTCCCACTTAGTGATGAATTTTAAAAGAATTGCTTGCATTAAAAGGTCTATATGTGCGAGTATATGGGCTATGTCAGAGTAATGCATACTTTAAAAGCCACAAATTATGCAAGTGAGCAAGTTAAAAACAGGGAAGGAGTTGGGGCGAGTCAGGGGTGATGGAGATCAGGGCTAAAATGTACACGTGTAAACCCGTATTTTAAATCTGGTGGCCACAGAACATGCAGGATATTAGCCGCACTTGTTTATTTCTGCTCTTGATGAGGCCTAAAACGACTGGGTGAGGAGTCTTGGTCAATTGAGGGGTGTCAACTGCATGACCTCGATATGGACTGGCATACTGGAGGACTGATTGGTAAAACTGGGAATGTCCTTCACACAAGTATGTTTTAAAATCCGCTTACCTGCATTCGTTAGAGTTGACAAAGTCCTAAGGAAGATATGCAAAATTTATTTGCTCAAGTAACCACTTAAAATTAGGAGTACACATACGTACTCCTAATTTTGCTCAAGTAACCACTTAAAATTAGGAGTACACATACGTACAATTAGACTATTGCAACCTCCTCACCGGTCTCCTAATGAGCCATCTCTCTCTACTACAATCCATTTAAAATTCAGCTGTGTGACATCTTTTGTCAAAGTTTCTACACCCATATAACCCCTCTTCTCAAGTTAATATATTGGCTCCCTATCCATTCCTGAATATAGTTCAAGATTTTCTTACTTACCAACAAGATCATTCACTTTGCAGCTCCTCACTACCTCTCTGCTCTTATCTTTCTTCTACACCCCTCCTTGTGCATTCAGCTCATCAGGTAAGTCTCTCCTGTCTATGCCCTTCTACCACCAATTCTTGACTACTTTCTTTCCACCTTGCTGTACCATATGCTTGGTATAGACTTCCTGAGCTGATGTGTCATGCTCCCTCTCTTTCCTTATTTAAATTCTGTCTAAAACCCACCTTTTTGAGTTTGCTTTTAAACCTTAACCCCCAATTTTAAATTCTGCTGAGAAGGGATTGTCTCTTTTATGTTTTTGTACAGTGCTGCTTATTTAATTAGTAACAGTAATCCACACCAGTGTAACTGAAAGTGTCACCATCAATTTTTTAAGACAGGTCACAGTGCTTCCTCCTTTCCCCATGCCCTAAGCATTTGAATTACTAGGATATTATTTTTGCTATAAAGAGCTACTGTTATGCATCCTGCCCACGGTAGGCCCATGTCTGTGCCTACTCACCCCAGGAACCCAGCTGCCAATCTCGGATCTCCTTCGCTCGTGGTGGTGGGCAGCCACCTCCGTCCTTGTGCGCCTGCAGCCTCCTCTGCTGCTTCCGACTCCCTTGCAGTTTCTCCATGCACCTGGCAGGCCTCCCCGCATGGGTCGCAGAGAGACACAGCCATCCTGCCTTCTCCAGACCCCAGCTTAGACGCACAACTGACTCTTGTCCTTTTAAAGGGGCCACAGTGGGAAAATAGATGATGACAACACTGGGCCTTAGTATTTAAGGCAGGGCCCAGCCACTTGTTCTCTGCCTTGGCAACTTGTTCCCTGCCTTGGCAAAATCAAAGCAGGGGTCTCCATGGTTGCTTGTGTGCTCATTGCCCATAGTTCCTGGTTCCTGCTCCTGATTCTGTTCCTGGTTCCTGCTCCTGACTCCGATCCTGGTTCCTGTTCGTGTTTGCTCCTTGGTCTCCTCCTTGTTCCCTTGGAGTGATCTTCTGGCTTTGACCCCTGCTTCATTGGAATACGCTTGGACTGATCCTCTGGCTTTTACCCCTGCTTCATTGGACTATGCTTGGACTGATCCTCTGGCTTTGACCCTTGCTCTGCTTACTGCACTGACTCCAGCTTGCCTTGATCTTGTCTATGGTATCCTTTGTCTATGGTATCCCTTGTCTATGGCCTCCCTTTACCTAGGCACCTCCTGTTTTGCCCTGTTCCTGTAAGCGTCCAGGTCTCTGGATCCGTGCCTCATCTGGACCAACCTCGGTCCTCTGATATCTCTGCTGGCCCCTGGCAAACCCTTCCTTCTCATCTACTGGGAGTCATCACACGGAGGCTTGCCTAAGACCAGCTGGCCCCAGCACCCAAGGGCTCAACCTGCGGGGAATGAGGGCTGGTATTGGTGAAGCTTCAGTTGGCCTCTGCCTCCTAGACTGCTCTTAAAAAATGGTGCGGGCCATTCATTGCTCCTACCATGTGATAGGGGTTGGCCAATGGCACCGATAGCTCCTGTCACATGGTAGGGTGAAGGGCCATCGGCGCCATTTTGATTAATGGCAGCCGACAGCCTGAGAGTGGGAGATCGCTCCTGGGACCCCCGCTGGACCACCAGGTACTTTAGGAAAGTTTTTGGGGGGTCAGGAGGGTGGGGGATTATTAATAATTAGATTTAAAGGGTTGGGGTGGGTTTGTTTGTTTTTTTCTGTGTGGCCTTTCTTCCCCCCCAAAAAAAACAAAACGATAAGAAAACCACACGAAAATGTTGTGGGGTTTTCCTATCGCTTTTGGGGACCCCCCGATACTTGACAGATTAGAAAATATCGTATGATATTTTCATCCATCAGAAAAAGATGCAGATCCCTAGTACCCACTAACATTGGCATCAGGAGAGGGTGACAGTACTAGCCTGAGCACTCTTTCTGGCAGTTAAAGTAAAAGCCAGAGGAAATGGGTTGAAAAAAATATTTTTCCCCAAACTGATCCCATGACCCCTGCCAGCAGTCAGATGGCAGGCCAGCATCCATTGTGGCAACCTACCATAGAGAAAACTCTCTTTGTGTCAGTCTCTCAGAGCAAGAGGTACACAGCATCTTAAATATTAATGAGGAACATCAGATAAATGATTGCCCTGAATGACCAGATCCTGCAGGTAGAGGAGAATGTGGGCTTTAAGCACCAGCTGCATATGTTAGCTATCCACAATTACAAAATTCCCTCCAAGACTACATTTAGTAATTAAATTATTCCCATCCTATACAATCAGTGCCATAGTCACATCCAAGCACATCTAGCTAAGGGAGTCATTTACTAAGCATTTTTCCCATAGGCACATAATGGGAGAAAACCTTTAGTAAATATGGCCCTAAGACAGAGGGGAGTAGTGTGCATTTCACCAGTGATATCTGGACCATCGCAAATGCTATACATGCTTACCTCTCCTTGACAGCACACTGATGGAACCTGGATGAATATGATGGTATAGTACAATCTATGTTAATCCTGAACCAGAGAAAGAAGTATAATACAATGAAACAGGAGATTTGAGGAGTAAAATAGATCTAATAAAGGCTAAGATGGTTGCTATTGGAACTACAATTCCCAGCCTTCCTTGAAGTTAGGGTTTAAGAGGCAGAGCAAGGAACAGCTTAACCATAGTGACTCAGTAAAATTATAGAAATTGTCTGCCAGCTGCTTTAAAAAGGAGGAATAGAGTATCCAGGGGCAGAAGCCTGGAGATGCTCGTCCGGTTCTTCTGAGGGAGAAGAACCGGAGCCAGCTTTATAGAGGTTTCAGCATTAAAGTTAAGTCCTGTTCCTTTTTTTAAACAGTAAAATATTAGATGCCATTAGTTAATGGGAGACTTAAAAAACTATGTGTAACCCTATGTCGGGAGGGGGGGGGGGTGCTTTTTCCCCAAGACCCATAAAAGTATTTTTTCATTCAGGCTTCTTTCTCCATCTTTTCCCTTCTCTCTACAATGCCCAGGGAGTGAGCTTTTTCTGTGGAGGGAAAGGAAATCCTTTGTAGCCCAGGTGATGGATTGTCTCTCCTGATGTGTACATACAAGCAGTATTCAGACTAGGTGTTCAAATAAAGTTTACTGATTATTTCCAAAACATCAATCACTGTCCCACAAACTTTCCACAAATTAAACCATGTACATAAGAACATAAGAAATTGCCGTGCTGAGTCAGACCAAGGGTCCATCAAGCCCAGCATCCTGTTTCCAACAGAGGCCAAACCAAGCCACAAGAACCTGGCCATTACCCAAACACTAAAAAGAACCCATGCTACTGATGCAATTAATAGCAGGGGCTATACCCTAAGGGGCGGATTTTAAAAGGCGCGCGAATAGCCTACTTTTGTTTGCGCTCCAGGCGCAAACAAAAGTACGCTGGATTTTAGTAGATACGCGCGGAGCCGCGCGTATCTGCTAAAAACCTGGATTGGCGCGCGCAAGGCTATGGATTTTGTATAGCCGGCGCGCGCCGAGCCGCGCAGCCTACCCCCGTTCCCTCTAAGGCCACTCCGAAATCGGAGCGGCCTCGGAGGGAACTTTCCTTTGCCCTCCCCTCACCTTCCCCTCCCTTCCCCTACCTAACCCACCCACCCGGCCCTGTCTAAAACCCCCCCTTACCTTTGTCGGGGGATTTACGCCTCCTTCCGGGAGGCGTAAATCCCCGCGCGCGAGCGGGCCTCCTGCGCGCCGGGACCTGGGGGCGGGTACGGAGGGCGCGGCCACGCCCCGGGCCGTAGCCACGCCCCGTACCTGCCCCCAAAACGCTGCCGACACGCCCCTGAAACGCCGCGACGACCGAGCCCGCCCCCGATACGCCCCCAACACGCCCCCCTCGGAGAACCCCGGGACTTACGCGAGTCCCGGGGCTCTGCGCGCACCGGGAGGCCTATGTAAAATAGGCTTCCCGGCACGCAGGGCCCTGCTCGCGTAAATCCGCCCGGTTTTGGGCGGATTTACGCGAGCAGGGCTCTGAAAATCCGCCCCTAAGTAAACTTGATTAATAGCAGTTAATGGACTTCTTCTCCAAGAACTTATCCAAACCTTTTTTGAACCCAGATACACTAACTGCACTAACCACATCCTCTGGCAATAAATTCCAGAGCTTAATTGTGCGTTGAGTGAAAAAGAATTTTCTCCGATTAGTCATAAATGTGCTACTTGCTAACTTCATGGAATGCCCCCTAGTCCTTCTATTATCCAAAAGTGTAAATAACTAATTCACATCTACTTAAACTATTTATATTGTCTCTTTATTGGGATGTTTGTGTTCATCTCTCTAGCTCCCTGGAGAGAGCTTGCCACTGTCTCCTCATCTGTGCATAAACAGCCCAGTAATTTGGTGAATTCTAGGGGGAAGTCCCATGCCACAAAAAGATCCTACCTGATTCCAAATTTCAGTCTGATGCCCACAGCCTGTCTCCTGATCCCTTTGGGGTGAAGAGCCGGTTGGGAGTATCCAGATCATGATGTTACAATCATGTTGTCTCCTTCCTCTCTGTGTACGGAGAGAAGCCTGATGATCCAGTCTTGACCAAAACTCTATCTCCTTCCTCCAGCTTGAGAAGAGGGGTGGGAAAAAAAACCCTCTACCCTAACAAAAAGGGCAAAAAAACAAATGTCTCTGTCCAAAATATCTCATGCTAGGTAGTGCTTTTACTGGTCTTGTTTCCTCTAGGGAGTACAGGGGCCACTCACAAGTCCCCAGCCTCTACTCTCAGTATTGGGGGGTGGGGGGTCCCCCACTCCAAAGGGTACAGGGTGCTCCCAAGAAGAAAAACAAATCCAAAAGCTCACTAAAATCTACAAAAATCTCTCGCTCTTCAAAGAGGTGTCAGACTCTCTCAGACAGGGTGTGAACTCCTCTAAACGTCAGAAAAATATCATTCTAGGTTAAGTTCCTAGCTAACTTCCCTTCTTCTAAACCCATCACCCAGTCCACCTCATTTATTGAGCAACTAAATTTAACTGCTGAGGGGAATATTCTGCCATTCCTACCATATTGCCATTGAAGGTAATTATCAAAGGAAATTGTAAACATAACATACTATCATAGCAATTTTCAAAAGCCCATTTGCTCAAGATAAGGGCTTTTGAAATTTTATATTGTAGTATGTGTTACGATCCCGGTCACTAGACTAGTGACCGGGAGCTTACCTCTCTCACCCGCGCTGTGAACCGCCGGGTTCGGGGCCCTCCACGCGGCTTGGCTGCGGCGTCTCCACGAGGGAGACGTCGCCGGAGACTCCTCCCCTCGGCGAGGGAACGCGCGCGCGCGAAGGGCAGCGTTTTGTGCTGTCAGCACCCGGATGTGCTGACACGCCCCCCGTGACGTCAGACGCCGACCGGGGGATTTAAACCGGGCTCTTTCCTTACCCAAGTGCCTTGCAACGAGGTTCCTTCTTTGAAGAGCTAGTTGCCGTCGTTCCTGTTCCCCGCTGATTGCCTGCCTGCCTGCTTGATTCCTGCCTGGTTCCTGGATTCCTGCTTGTCTTCAGCCTGCCTTGATTCCGGTTTGTGACTCCGATTCCTGCTTGTCTTCAGCCTGCCTTGACTCCGGTCCGTGACTCCGATTCCTGCTTGTCCGCAGCCTGCCTAGACTCCGGTTCGTATTCCACTCCTGGGCTTCTCCGTCCTCGCCTAAGTCCCAGCGGTCCGGGTCCCTACGGGCTCCTCCCGGGGGGACCTCGGGCTTCCAGGGCGAAGACTCCTAAGTCCTAGCGACCCGGGCTCCCACAGCTCCTCTGGAGGAGTCACGGGTTTCTGGGTGAAGCTCCATCTGCCCAGTGGGAGTTCTGCCTCCCGACTGCCCCCTCGGGTCAGTCGGCCTAAGGATCCACTTCCGGATTTCGTCCTTCGTAACAGTTTGCAAGGCCATGGATCCGGCGGATCTCGCTGGTCTCCAGGCCATTCCGGGCCTGGCTCAGCGCCTGGTACAACAACAACAGGTTCTGGATTCCCTGGTAGCCACGGTGGAGCGAATGGCTACCCGTATGGACGCAGAACCTCCGGCACCAGTTCCTGTGGTCGCACCTACGCCGGTAGTTACGCTCCAGACGCCTACACAGCTGCCTGCTCCTTCACGCTACGCTGGAGACGCCAAGGGGTGTCGCGGGTTTTTGAATCAGTGTTTCGTGCGATTTGCCTTGCTTCCGAATCAGTTCCCTACGGATTCTGTCAAGGTCGCTTATATTTTTTCCCTACTGGATGGGAAGGCTCTGCACTGGGCTTCACCGATGTGGGAGAAAAGTGATCCTACTCTCACCAATTTGGATCTCTTTGTGGCTGGGTTTCGTGCAGCCTTCGACGAGCCAGCCCGTCAGACCTCTGCCACATCGGAATTATTGCAACTCCGGCAAGGGGGCCGTACTCTGGCCGAGTATGCCTTGGAGTTCCGCACCCTCGCTCTTGAGGTGGGTTGGCGTGACGATGCTCTTCGGGGAATTTTCCTTGAAGGATTGGCTGGTCGGATCAAGGACGTACTAGCCGCCCGGGACCTTCCCGAAGGATTAGACTCACTCATAGAGCTAGCTGGACGTATCGACCTACGTTTGCAACAGAGAGCTCGGGAAGTACGCCCTCCGAGACGCCTGTCCCCGCTAGCTCCGGCATTCTCGAGACCGCTCACTCCGATGCCCAGGTCGACGGTCGCCTCGGCCGAGGCTTCTGCTGAAGAACCTATGCAGTTAGGACGCACTTCCCTAACTGAAGAAGAGAAACGCCGCCGGCGGACACTGGGGTTGTGTCTTTACTGCGGTGGTAAGGGGCATTTCCTTTCCCAGTGTAAGGAACGGCCGGGAAACGCCCACGCCTAGGAAGGAAGGAGGAGTACCTCCTGGGCTGTTTCAACGCTGCTCCTCAATGTACAGTGCCTGTAACTCTGAGGTTCTCAGAGGACACTTTTTCTACTCAGGCCTTGATTGACTCCGGGGCTGGGGGTAACTTTATCACTCAAGAGCTGGTACAAAAGCTTCACTTGGACACAGTTCCCCGTGACCCACCTCTCTGCATTACCTCTATTCAAGGAACACCTTTACCGGGCAGTATCTCTCTTGTCACCACTCCGATCTTCCTTCGCACTGGTCTGTTACATGAAGAAGAGATCTCTTTCCTGGTATTGGAGAAGTCTGTATATCCCATAGTTTTGGGTCTGCCCTGGTTACAACTTCACTCACCCGTGATTCGCTGGGACGACCTGCAGATCGCACAGTGGAGTTCTCATTGCCTACAGCATTGCATCAAGGCCACGGTGGTTCCGCCTATCCCCTTGGCTCATGCTGGGTTGAAACTTCCTGACCAGTACAACGACTTCTCTGACGTGTTTTCCAAGGACAAGGCGGAATTATTACCTCACCATCGTCCTTTCGATTGCTCTATTGAGCTGCTCCCTGATACGACTCCGCCACGAGGTAGGGTGTACCCCCTCTCTCTGCCCGAAACAAGAGCTATGTCCGATTATATTAAGGAGAATCTCGCCAAAGGATTCATCCGTCCATCCAAATCACCTGCCGGGGCCGGATTCTTCTTTGTCGCTAAAAAGGACGGTTCCTTACGCCCTTGCATTGATTACCGGGGCTTAAATGCTATCACCAAGAAGGACCGGTATCCGTTGCCACTGATTCCCGAGCTACTGGACAAGCTTCAGGGGGCTCGGGTGTTTACTAAGCTGGACTTAAGGGGGGCCTATAACCTGGTGCGCATCCGTCCCGGCGACGAGTGGAAAACCGCTTTCAATACCCGGGACGGACACTACGAGTATCTGGTTATGCCCTTTGGTCTATGCAATGCACCAGCAGTATTCCAGCACCTCATGAATGAGGTACTCAGGGAGTTGCTCAACTCCTGCGTTATTGTATACTTGGATGACGTTCTTATCTTTTCACGAGATTTGGATTCGCATCGTAGTCAAGTCCGACAAGTACTCCAAATCCTCCGAGAGCATCAGCTCTACGCCAAATTGGAGAAATGTATCTTTGAGCGGGACTCGTTGCCCTTCCTTGGGTATATTGTATCCGCCACCGGATTCAGCATGGACCCCGAAAAAGTCTCCGCCATCAAGAAGTGGCCTCAACCTGTTGGCCTAAAGGCATTACAACGTTTTTTAGGTTTTGCAGACTTTTACAGGCACTTCATACCCGGATATTCACGATTAGTGGCACCTCTGACCGCTCTGACTAAAAAAGGAGCAGACACACAACACTGGACTCCGGGGGCTTGCAAAGCTTTCCAAGATTTGAAAGATGCGTTTCTGCAAGAGACTTGCCTCCGTCATCCGGACCCGTTACGCCCTTTCGTAGTGGAGGTAGATGCTTCCAGTGTGGCGGTAGGAGCAGTTTTGTCTCAGCATTCTGCATCTGGTCAATTGCTACCTTGCTCCTTTTTCTCTAAGAAGTTTACACCTGCCGAGAACAACTACGGGATCGGCGATAAGGAGCTCCTGGCCATTAAGCTGGCTTTCGAAGAATGGAGGCAATGGCTGGAGGGAGCCCAACATCAGGTCACGGTGTATACCGATCATAAGAATTTGGAATTCTTATCACAAGCCCAACGCCTTAACCCAAGGCAGGCTCGTTGGTCTCTATTTTTCAGCCGATTTAATTTCATCCTTAAGTACCGTCCGGCTACTAAGAACGTTTGTGCTGATGCATTGCCTCGGAACTCCATCCTTGAGGAGGAAGATGATCCTCCACAGTATATCATCGACCCAGCTAAAGTTTCCCTTGCAGGCACCGGTATTTCCTCAACCGACAAAGTAATTGTTCCTCGCCGAGATAGGAGGAGGGTGCTGGAATGGGCCCACGACTCCCTTTCGGGAGGTCATGCCGGCCAAGGGAGAACTTTGACACTTTTGAATCGGTACTACTGGTGGCCCCGAGTACGACAGGACGTACACGAATATGTGGCTTCGTGCCCCGTTTGTGCCAGACAAAAGCCGCTGCTTGGACGTCCTTGGGGTCTGCTGCAGCCTCTGCCTATTCCTGCCGAACCCTGGACCCACATCGCCACGGATTTCGTGGTGGATCTGCCTCCGTCGGAGGGACATACGGTGATCTGGGTCACGGTGGACCGGTTCTCCAAGATGGTCCATCTGGTACCGCTGCCCAAACTTCCATCGGCCCCGGAGTTGGCACGTCTCTTTATTCTGCACATCTTCCGAGCACATGGTCTTCCACAGAGTATCGTGTCGGATCGTGGTTCACAGTTCACGGCGCGCTATTGGCGTGCTATCTGCAAGAAGTTTGGAGTGCAGCTAAATCTATCTACCGCTTTCCACCCCCAAAGTAATGGGCAAACGGAGCGTATGAACCGGTCACTCAAATTGTTTCTTCGCAGCTTCATCACCGAAAAGAGGGATAATTGGGTCTCTCTATTGCCTTGGGCTGAATTTGCATACAACAATCACTAACACTCCGTTACGGGTCATACTCCGTTCCAAGTCATCTTTGGAAGACATCTTCAGCCTCCAATACCGCTTCCCTTGGAGGTTCCCTCACCAGCGGTTCAGTCTATAGCTTCCCAGCTCCATCGACTCTGGAAAGTCCTTCAGCAGCGACTATCGATGGCAGCTCAGAGAACTCGTACAGTGGCAGATCGTCATCGGCGATCTGCGCCAGAATTGGTCCCTGGTACTAAGGTTTGGCTGAGCACCAAGAACCTGCGCTTCCCAGGCCACAGTCACAAGTTAAAACCCAGGTTCTGTGGTCCTTTCTCCGTGGCAGAACGAATTGGCATGGTATCATACAGGTTACGCCTCCCGTCTCGTCTGAGAGTTCACAATGTGTTTCATGTCTCCCTCCTGAAACCAGTAGTATACTCACGTTTTCATCGGCCTACTCCAGATGATGTTTCTGCTTCCTCTCCTGGGGAACCTGTGTACCAAGTTCATGAAGTTCGGGATGTGCGCTTCGCTAACCGTCGATGGGAGTATCTACTGTCCTGGGAGGGTTGCGGTCCAGAGGAGGACTCCTGGGAACCTGCCCGTAATATTTTGGATAAGTCATTGTTGACACAGTTTCATTTGGACAATCCCGGGAAGGCCGGTCCTCTTCGGAGGGGGCGTAAGAGGGGGGGTACTGTTACGATCCCGGTCACTAGACTAGTGACCGGGAGCTTACCTCTCTCACCCGCGCTGTGAACCGCCGGGTTCGGGGCCCTCCACGCGGCTTGGCTGCGGCGTCTCCACGAGGGAGATGTCGCCGGAGACTCCTCCCCTCGGCGAGGGAACGCGCGCGCGCGAAGGGCAGCGTTTTGTGCTGTCAGCACCCGGATGTGCTGACACGCCCCCCGTGACGTCAGACGCCGACCGGGGGATTTAAACCGGGCTCTTTCCTTACCCAAGTGCCTTGCAACGAGGTTCCTTCTTTGAAGAGCTAGTTGCCGTCGTTCCTGTTCCCCGCTGATTGCCTGCCTGCCTGCTTGATTCCTGCCTGGTTCCTGGATTCCTGCTTGTCTTCAGCCTGCCTTGATTCCGGTTTGTGACTCCGATTCCTGCTTGTCTTCAGCCTGCCTTGACTCCAGTCCGTGACTTCGATTCCTGCTTGTCTTCAGCCTGCCTTGACTCCGGTCCGTGACTCCGATTCCTGCTTGTCTTCAGCCTGCCTTGACTCCGGTCCGTGACTCCGATTCCTGCTTGTCTTCAGCCTGCCTTGACCCCGGTCCGTGACTCCGATTCCTGCTTGTCCGCAGCCTGCCTAGACTCCGGTTCGTATTCCACTCCTGGGCTTCTCCGTCCTCGCCTAAGTCCCAGCGGTCCGGGTCCCTACGGGCTCCTCCCGGGGGGACCTCGGGCTTCCAGGGCGAAGACTCCTAAGTCCTAGCGACCCGGGCTCCCACAGCTCCTCTGGAGGAGTCACGGGTTTCCGGGTGAAGCTCCATCTGCCCAGTGGGAGTTCTGCCTCCCGACTGCCCCCTCGGGTCAGTCGGCCTAAGGATCCACTTCCGGATTTCGTCCTTCGTAACAGTATGTTACATTTATATTTACATTTTTCTTTGTAAATTACTCTGTTAGGATCTAACCACCAACTTTCTAGCTGAATGGGTACATCTCACTGAAAATTGAAGCCTCTTTTTTTTTTTTTTTGGCCAGTTTTAACCAACTGTATTTAATGTACTGGTAGAAATGTACTAAAAGTGTTCACAATTAAAACAGCAATATTAAACATTTATGCACTTTCTCTTCACAGTACATTTGTTATGTATAGCAATGGCTATTGCATTGGATTAATGTGAAAGTACAGTGGACCCTCGACTTACAACCGGTTTGACTTACAAACAACTTGGGTTACAACCAAAATTTTAGTTTTGAGTTACAACCAAATTCTTGAGTTACAACCTGAATGCTGGCTAAGGCCATGTGTATCTGCTCGTGCGTGCAATTGTTTCTAATTGGGCGTTTTTTCCTGTCAATCACATTTTTGGGGGGCTTGATGGGTGGGACTTCTGCTCTGCTGTTGCAGTGATTGGCTGCTGCTGCTACCAATGAGGTCTGTCCATCTCAGGCACACCCAGAGCTGCAAATGTTCACAGGAGCACATAGACAGACCCGGTATGGCATTGCAGCAAGCAACAGCATCACTGGTGACCAAGGAAGATTCTGTGCAACAGCAGAAAGGGAGTGTAGCACTCAGCTGGCTACAGCAAGGTATCAGGAGGGGAGGAATGAGTATGCTGGGAGTGGGAAATATGTGGTTGGGGGCCAGAGATATGCTCTGAGGGGTTGGGGAGGGGGGAATCATCCCCCTCCTCCCTTCCTGCAAGCCAAAGATGTCAACTTGAATGGTGAGTACAGTATGAAATTGTTGTTTCTGGTAGGCTAGGCACATTTAATAACTTTTTGGTGAGTACACTAGGAAAATTATAGGTGTTTCTGGTAATTATGTACATTATACAACTCTTTTTTTATTATGAAAATGTTAGTTAAGGGGTGATTTAGGAGGTTCGGAACACATTATGGGTATTTCCATTATTTGTTATGGAAAAAATAGTCTTGACTTACAACCAACTTGAGTTGCAACCAGCTCTCTGGAACAAATTGAGTTCATAAGTCAAGGGTCCACTGTATATGCTAGATATTCAGCTCACATTTTAGCATACTTTTTTATATCAGCCCCAAAAGAGGTTAAATAAATGGATAAGACTTTCTTAAATAAGTATTATTTGCAACAACATATCAAATAACATTTAATAGAGTTTGTGCCTCTAACTGAATATGGAATGGCTTGTTACATTTGTTTCAAATGTCAAATTATTTTCAATACTAACAAAGATAAAATAAATATATATAATAAATATAATGGAGTATAAAAAAAAAGAAAAGAGCTGTTTTGGAATTGGTATGCCTCCTTGAAGTATCAGAAATCCATACAAAATCTTCCATACTAATATGTTTGAAAAATGAAAATTTATTAAATCAAAAAGAAAAAAGGTACTGTGCTAGCCTATGTAAATAAAATTAATTAAAATAAAACTAACATAATATTCAAAAAAGTGGATGCCTTTGTAAGGTTAATGAATGCTTTAAAAAGGCAACATATGGGGATATCTAAGACATTAGCATTGGTATCACAAAAACAAAAAAATAAGTGCCTTTTTAAATACTCATTGGCATTAAGTATCATCTTTACCCAATTCTTTTGCTGAGGTTTTCCCCTCTTTGATTTATTCAAGCATTTTAACATGTATTCAACAAAACAAAGTAAATGACCTTTCTTACAAATTACAGTTTTCTTTCTATATCTTTTAGAATCTCCAATAAGCAGATTAGTTTAGAACAAACTATACAAAATGATCATTGTATCAAATTATCCTTTCTTATGTGCATATAGGGGCGGATTTTAAAAGGGTTACATGCGCAATATATGCATGTAACCCTTTTAAAAGCCTCCTGTGCTCGCCGAGCCTATTTTGCATAGGCTTGGCGACGCGCGCAAGCTCCGGGACGCGCGTATATACCGGGGCTTGAAAAAGGGGGCAGGGCAGGGGCGGGGTGGGGCCGGAGCCTTCAGGCACAGCGGCCATTTGCCACTGATCCTGGGATTCACGGGTCGGCCGTCGCCGGCGCACGGCAGGCGCAACTTCGCGAACAAAGGTAAGGGGGGGTTAGATAGGGCTGAGGGGCAGGTTAGATAGGGGAAGGGAGGGGAAGGTGGGGGGTGGCGGAAAGCAAGTTCCCTCCGAGGCCACTCCGATTTTGGAGCGGCCTCAGAGGGAACAGGGAAAGCCATCGGGGCTCCCCTAGGGCTCGGCCCGCGCAAGGTGCACAAGTGTGTACCCCCTTGTTCGTGCCGACCACAGATTTTAGAACATGCATGTGGCTGCGCGGCATGTTATAAAATTGGGCATAGATTTGTGCACGCCAGGTTGCACGCACAAATCTACGCCCGCGCCTAAGTTTTAAAATCTGGCCCATACAGTATATTGTACGTACACTATAATAAACCCAAGAAAATTTATAATTTCAGTAAACAAGAAATGTGATAATTTTTATTTTAAATTACAGTCTCCTAGCAGCCATTGCATAACTGAGGAAAATCCAAAGCATAACACTGGATAATATTCTATTGAAAATTCATCCTCTCCAACTACTTTCTCAGGTTTTAACACTTTTATTGCTTCATTTATTTCAGCAACTGTTATAGATTTTATTAATTATCACCTTATTATGGTCTGCTATTTTAAACATATTTGCTTTAAGAATATATTCAAATACTTGTAATCTGACATGAAACTCTGAACTATCTCAATATTCTCAGAAGTTTTTACAGATATTGCTATTACTTCTTACCTATTCTCCCTCAGCATTAATGATCTCTGCAATGTTTCTAGAGTTGCACTTTTTTTCAGTTGCCTAGCTAACAATTTATTGACTCTTCCACAATTTTCCACATAGTATCATTTGATAAGATTAAGCCAAAGCTCAGTGTTCTCTCAGGTAAGTTTTACAAAATATTAATACATATCTCATTTATGTTCATTTTTGGCAATCTCCAAATCTTTATACAGTTAATCCAATTCTCTCTATATTTTTTTATCCCCATACTATTCAACTATTTTAATTAATTTCCTTTGAATGTAAGCTTTGCCCATTTACTACCTGAGCCTTGATTCTATATTAACATCATATAAATTCATAAATATTTCCCAAGTTTATGTTAGTTCCTTCTTAACTTTCGTTTGCTGTAATATGTTTACAGCACTGTCCAAGGATGCAAAAAAGGACCAGACTCTAATTGCCATTCCATCTGTACCCACCCTGTACACTGAGGATTAGCCTTTTGTAATTATAGCTGCCATATAATATAACTTGAGATTGGAGTATGCAATTCTCTCTTTGATAAAATTCTATGGATACTTTTGGAGATTGAATGTAAATCCTAGATAGGATGTATAAAGTGAATATTTCCCTCATATACAATTAAAATAAACCCTAAATTCTCTGTTCAAGCTACAAACTAAAGTCTCTTTTGAATTACAGTATGACAATATTGGTCACATTTTATTCAAAAGGACTGAGTGCATAGTGCCAAATATTACAGAGCCATCAGACTGGATTTATACAGGACTGATATAGAGTGTCTCAGGAAATGTTAGATGGGTCATCAGCATAAATTATGAGAGCCATAAGCAGAAAAGAAATGTTGTGCTTATCTTCCTGATTGCAGAAAAAGTATTCAACAAGGTTGAATGTCACTACCTGACCACCCTGTTGGAAAATCTTAAAATGTGACAAAACTTTGGAAATTGGAAATTTATAGCAAACTTAAATGGTCAATTATTATCTATGTCCAAATATGAAGAATTTAGTTAAGCTATATGGATGAGGCAGGGGAGTCCATGGTAGCCTCTGCAGTTACCATTTGCAACTGAACCTTTTCCTTCCAATATGCATAGTAATATCAACATAAAGCCCATCAAAATAGAAAGCACGGACCATAAAATAGCAATGCATACACCTGATACCATAATCTTTATGGAGAAGCTATCATTCTCCACTTTCCATTTCATTGACAAGCAATTCACAGCAATAACAGCATTCAAAGTTATCTTGAAAAAAACTGAACTTCTAACTATAGCATTTGGGAAAGAGGAATTTCAAGAGCACATTTCATTTAAAGTATTGGATCATTAACTGAATGCTTAAAAAAGGTGTGTTATTTAATTAAATTAATTATCAAAGTAATACATTATCAATTTTCCATGAGCTTTTCAAATGTGAACAACATGATTTGTTAAACACTGCGATGGCAATTTTCATACATATTCATGGTACAGTATTCTCATGTTCAAGTAATTAATCCTAGTATTCTATAAACTGTGTGGTAGAGTTTATAAACTATTAGGTTGCTGCCTGGGCTCTGCATAACCTGCTTATAGTTTTCTGGAATACATGCTCAGAGACAGCTACTTACAGTAGAAAGCTACTTTATTCCTTAGGCCACTGATCAGTTTACACTTGTAGATTTTGCTTCTTTTCTCAAGATACCAGGAAGAACTTATTCAGCCACTGTGTAGCTCTGACATTTAGCTAACAAACTTAGGGGGACATTTTCTATAGCTTTCGCACATGATAGCTAGATCGGGGCGGAGTCGGGGCGGAGTCAGCACTGGAAGGGGAAGAGTCGGGGCGGCACTGGGGTGGAGGCGGCGAAGACACCGCTGACGGCGAAAAGGTAAGGCCCCTTATCGCCGCCAGTAATGCGTCCAATAGCACCACCTTTCACGGTGGTGCTATTGGTTTGTGAAAGCTAGCAGCAATTGCACCGTGGTGGTGCGATCGCTGCCGGCTTTCGCAGGTCCGCCCCCTGCTTCGCCCCGCCCCCCGGTACCGCGCAATTCACTAAGGCCTGCGATTTTAGAAAATCCAGGCCTTATCTGGCTAACAAGCTCTATATATTCAGTGGTGCAGCCGTACCACTGAATATATCTGGCTATGTTAAAGTTAGACAGATAAGTTTATCTAGATAATTTTAGGCCAGTTCAATGGGGTGACCAGACAAAGCTTTATTATTTATCTGGCTAACTCTAAATATTGGATTTAGCTGGATAACTTATCTGGCTAACTCAGCTCCTCCCCAGATCGCCTCTGGACTCCCACTGGAATGCCTCTCACTTTTCCTGCCAAATTATATCCAGATAAACAGTTATCTGACCAGAATTTAGCCAAATAAATGGACACATTTTTATTTCACCAGAAAACCTCTTAGTTATTTGGCTAAATTCATTTGAATATTGACCTCCAGGATTTCTCTAGTAAGGTATTTGGGTAAAAACTTTCAGGCCAGCTCAAGTCCCCAGGACTCCCTAGAGCCTACTCCCCCACAATACCTTTTGCAGATTCCACATCCCAAACCAACAGCTGAGGTGTCTCTGCTCTTGAGTCTGTTAGTCTATTTCCTCTGACACCCCACCTGGTTCTGCTGGAATATAGTGTTCCTTTCCTTAAAAGTCTTCTGACTTTCGGCAGCAGCTTATTTTAATTAGCCTCTGTAATAGCTAACTTTAATCTGATTGGTTCCTTGCCAAAATTCTCAAAACTACCTTTCCCATCAATCCTCTGCCGCATGTTTCTTCTGGCTTTACCATCTCCAGGGCAACTCTAGTTTACTTTTCTTCCAGGCTGCTTCAACTTATCTGAAGCCTATGGTTCATCACAATATACAAGTACATTTCAGTACACACATATTTCCAATGCAAGAAAATGCATACTTTCTCTATCCATTTTATAAACATATGCACATACAGTATATTTTATGTGTGAAATAATTGTGACACTGCGAGAATAAACACCAAGAATTAAATTTGGAGGTAGGTATTTTATAAAATATGTGAGAGTACCTGAAATCACGAGTTTGCTGATATCTCCACCAGTTCACTCAGTCCTTTTCTATTTTACCTAGATATGCTAGCACTTTACCCTGAATTCCCACTAGTTCTCCCAGACCTCCCACCCAAACACTGCAGACAACAGACAAGTCCAATTTCATTTGTTATTCAGTTAGAAGATTTACCAACCTGTGCATACAAGTTTGGTAATGTATACATGTATATTTCTTAAACAGTAACAAATACCATGTTTACTACTGAACCATTTCCCTGAATATCCCTAGGTCCTCTTTATCCCCAGGAAAATGTACAAGCAAAAGTAAAAATACGCATGTAATTTCAACATTTATAAAATAACAGATATGCATGAGAATGTTGCTTACACATATAAGTGGTATTATTATAAGCGGTAATCCTCTGATAATTTACTCCAAATTATTGAGCATGTGGCTTTACTACTCTTACTTATCACTTCTATAGCACTACTTGACATTGCAGTGCTATATAGAGATGTGATTTGGATGAACCTTTCGGTTCGGCCTTTGTTATTGGCCCGCTGCGGGAAATTTCGTTTTCCTGCGGTTCAGGCCGATTTTTCTCGGCTGCCCCGAAAAACACATTTTTCCAAAATTTCAGGAAAATCTGCTTCGCACATCGCTATTTAACTATAATCCCCCCCTCCCGACCCCCCCCAAGACTTACCAAAAGTCCGTGGTGGTCCAGCGAGGGTCCTGGGAGCGATCTCCCCCTCTTGGGCTATTGGCTGCCAGTAATCAAAATGGCACCAGTGGCCCTTTGCCCTTACCATGTGACAGGGGCTACCAGTGCCCTTGGTTGGCCCCTGTCACATGATAAGAGCAATGGATGGCCCACACCATCTTAAAAAATGGCACAGGCCATCCATTGCTCCTACCATGTGACAGGGGCAGACCAATGGCACCGGTAGCCCCTGTCACATGGTAAGGGCAAAGGGCCACCGGTGCCGTTTTGATTACTGGCAGCCAATGGCATGAGAGGGGGAGCTTGCTCCCAGGACCCCCGCTGGACCACCAAGGACTTTTGGCAAGTCTTGGGGGGTTGGGACAGTGGAACTTTGTAATTAATTAAATTTGAAGGGTTGGGGTGGCTTTGGGGGTTTTTTTTTGTTTTTTTTTTTAAATGTGCCCTTTCTCCCCCCAAAAAAACGATAGGAAAACCACATGAAATTTTGTGGGCTTTCCTTTTGTTTTGTCAGCCCCCCGAAATGCAACAAAATATGAAATATTATCTTTATTCCCTATTTCATTGCAAACAAATGCACATCCCTAGTACAAAAACACATAAGAGAGAACCCCTTGCTCAGTAGAACTTGCAATATAATCAAGACAAATATACATGATTTTGATCATTTCTTTTATTAAGAAAATAATGTCAATAAGGCCATCAGCAGAATAAGTTTGGGTTAAGATTAAAAGCAGTCTTAAAAAGGTGAGTGTTTAGACTAGATTTGAATAAGGTCAGAGAGGAAGCATGATGCACCAAGTCAGAAAGTCAATTTGAAGAATATGATACAGCACAGTGGAAAGCACAGAGTTGGTAGTTGGGGGGTGGGGGTAGAGGGAAGAGAAGGGCATAGATAAGAATGATTTGTCTGATGAACAGAATTAATGAGAAGGGCATAGATAATAGAGAAAGTGAGGAACAATAAAGTGAAGGCTTTTGTAGGTAAGAGGAGCCAGAACTATATGCAAAAATGGATAGGGGTCCAAAGTCATGACTTGAAAAGTGGGATTATGTGAGTGCAGTGACATTTGTGAAAGATAAGTCATACAGCTGAATTTTGATAGAGTATAGTGCTGACAGATGGTTCACTGGAAGCCTGTGAGGAACAGTATGCAGTAGTCTAAGAGGGAGATTATGAGAGAGTGAATGAGGGTTCTGATCAGAAAGAAAGAAATGCACAGACAGTGCATTTTAAAACATACATGTGTACGTGCCCACACGATTAAAAATTCTAGTGCATCCTTGCTCATGCACCAATATGCACATGTATGGGTACATGCATGCTCATTTTAAAATTGACCCCAAAGTCCTTTACTTGATCCTTATACTTCTTAACAGTCAGTCGATTGTTACCAGCTCCTTGATATTCTGTTTTCACTTGGATTTCAGAACTCATCTTGTCTTGCTCTCTTCTTACTTCTCTCATAACACTGTTCATTTCTTGTCTCAAGAAAAGGGGAAAGGAAAAAATCCCTATATGCCTTGCACTAACTCACTTCAATTCCTTCTCTTAGGCAAGTGGAACTTTTCTCCTTACTTGCAAACAAACATTTAAAGATATTAATTTTTCCTTCAGGCCACCAGATAAAACCAGTACATTTAAACTGTTTTCTTTTTCTGTGCTCCTCCCTAAGCCATAGTCTTTTAAAAGTTTCAGTGTTCTGTGTGCAGCTAGCAGTGCTGCTTTGTCTCCAAACTGCTTCTTTGGCACGCCACGCACCCCACAAGATTTCTTTTCTTCTCTATTTTCTTTTTTTTCCCCCTTGGAGACTTGGGTTTCTCGCTTTGCCTTGAAACCTGGAGTTAAAAATATAAAGCTGCAGGTAAACAAATTATTTTTTTCATTATTAAAAAAGAACAAGGAAAATCATAGAGACAGATATAAAATATACGTACCTGGTCTTTGTAGTGCTGGCCTGGGTGCTGTGGTTGCTAAGCTGAGACTGTTATGGCCCAGGCAGTGAATGAGCAGCCATGTTTTTTATATATTTGTCCTGGGAGCATTGACTGGCAGCATAAAGCTGCAGAAGAAAGAAGGAGACAGCCATTCAATGTGGAAAACAGCTGCAAGGTTTGCCTGACCTGCACCTGTTAAAATTGGCCATGAGCTGATTGTGGTACAGGAGAGACAGCCAGCAGCATTTCCCAACCTGGTCCCAGCGCTGATTGACATCAGAGGAGGCGGGACATAGGACCATTGACATCAGAGGAGGCAGGACATAGGACCATTGACATCAGAGGAGGCGGGACATAGGGCCATTGACATCAGAGGAGGCGGGACATAGAACCATGGTAATTGTGGCTACAAAAAAAATGCCCGGGTGCCATCATCATTGCAGCAGCAACCCCGTGGAATCTGCCACTGCTACCAGGAGCAGTTCTGGAGCATCAGGGACTCCTGGGAAAGTTCCTGATGCCAGTAATGCACATGAGCTGCACCAAAAGTGACTTCTGCCAGTCACTTCCAGTTTGTGGCTGACTGGGAATGACTTTAGAGTTAAAAACAAAGAGTTTTAAGTGGCTGATTCTAGGTGTGAGGAAGCTGCTTGAGCCCCCACATCAATTTCAAAGCCCCCAGTTGAACTTTGATCGACCTGAGTTTCAAAATGCCCAGAACACCATTAGAGAGGAAGGCACACATTTATTTGAGAGTGTGAGAATTGTATATGTGGGTATGAATGGAATATTTAAATTGTTATAATTTAGAGAGTTCCAGGTAAGAGCCAGAGTAAATTAGCTAATTGGTAAATGTTAACAACAATGGCTGTAATGCATGGAAATTTGACAGTCTTTGATAGAGAGATGTGAGCTGAATGAAACTGAAAATACCTTGTGAAGTGAGATTGTACCACAACAAAGTAGTATATATATATAAATAATTTTTTTTTTATTATTTTATCTGGAGATACAGACGGATACTGATCTCTTCTTCAACAAAAGGAGTAGGAATAATTCCAGACAGCAAAAGGAGATATATCTCCTGAATAGATGTAGTATACTCCCTAACTACCTCTGTCCTCTCATGGATATAGTCTTTGTTTAAGAAAAGAGGTTCCAGAAAGAACAGTCTGCTCCAAGTTCTGATGCTATATGAGATTACCAAATATAATTTGGGATCTTACATTGATTTATTGGAATCCTGAGAGTGATAAATCATCATCAGTCGAAGTGCCAAGTATCTTTACAGGAAAATCCATCTTATCCTGTAAGGATATGGGATGTGCATTCAGTGGCCATTCTTTCATTTGTTTTTTCCGTTTCACACGTACCTCAAAGTGCACGTGTACATGATTTTGCATATAACCCACATATCCATGTGCCTTCATGTACACGAATAATGGTGAAATGAATGAATTTATGGCCACTGGATGCACATCCCTAGTAAGGATTAGCACCTTGGTTAATGCTAATATAGTGCAAGCATATTGTAAAAGTCACTACAACAGTGTTTATGCTCTAGGGATGTGCAGACCAAAAATTTATGTTCATAAGTCCATAAGTCGAAAGGGGGGGGGGGGTCAATTTCGGTCAATATGGACATATGGAGAATTCCATAAGTTGAGTCTATGTCCATACGTGCACCGATTCCCTAAATAAAAATTTAAACCCCTCACCCTCCTTAATCCCCCCCCCCCCAAGACTTACCAAAACTCCCTGGTGGTCTAGCGGGGAGTCAGGACGCCATTTCTGTACTCCTTTGCGAGGAGCACGTGACGTCGGCGTCACGTCGGAGTGACGCGGACGTCACGTGATTCCCCGCGCGTTCGCTCCGGGACCCTCGTTGGACCCAAAAGGAACTTTTGGCCAGCTTGGGGGGGGCCTCCTGACCAGCTTTTCGGCCAGCTTGGGGGGGTTAGGAGGCCCCCCCAAGCTGGCCAAAAGTTCCTTTTGGGTCCAACGAGGGTCCCGGAGCGAACGCGCGGGGAATCACGTGACGTCCGCGTCACTCCGACGTGACGCCGACGTCACGTGCTCCTCGCAAAGGAGTTCAGAAATGGCGTCCTGACTCCCCGCTAGACCACCAGGGAGTTTTGGTAAGTCTTGGGGGGGGATTAAGGAGGGTGAGGGGTTTAAATTTTTATTTAGGATCAACAATCGCGATTTCCAACGTATTCAACATAGCTATGTTGAATAAGTTGGA
This sequence comes from Rhinatrema bivittatum, assembly GCF_901001135.1. Taxonomy (NCBI): domain Eukaryota; kingdom Metazoa; phylum Chordata; class Amphibia; order Gymnophiona; family Rhinatrematidae; genus Rhinatrema; species Rhinatrema bivittatum. Next base: position 555,248,106 of record NC_042616.1, on the reverse strand, counting down.
AATCCGATCGTTTTTGCCTCATCACTTTTTTAAGTTAAAAAAAAAAAAAGTTGCGTTTTACCTATAAGTTCAAAACGAATGCACACCCCTATTATGCTCCAGTGAGAAAATTTCTGAGAAAACACCAGCCAATATCTGCAATCAGATGGAGAAACTATTTGATAGTTATTAAAAGTAAATAACTGGCTCTAGAAACAGGAACTTGAATAAACGTGTGTGTTTGTAAAGTGAGAGAGTGTGTAATTACACCTGAACACACTGCAATTAACTCTGAAGAAATTACTCTGTGCCTTAACCAGAGTAGGATGCCAAGGATTGTCTGTTCATGATTTCATTAAGCTAGCCCAATTCACTAAGGGCCTGATTTTCAAAGCCTATGCGCGTACATCCAGGTGGATATACGCGCATGGGGGGGGGGGGGGTTACATGCGCCGGGCCTATTTTCAAAAGGCCTGGCGGCGCGCATAAAGCCCCAGGAAGCGCATATGTCAAAAAAGGGGCGGGGCATGGGTGGGGCAGGGCAGGGGCATGGCCGGAGTCTCTAGGCACAGTGGCCATTTGCCACTGTGCCTGGGATTGCATGCCGGCCATCGGCCGCGAACGCAACCTACGCCTGCCCGGAGGCAGGTGCAACTTATAAAATAAAGGTGGGGGGGATTTAGGTAGGGCTGGGGGGCGGGTTAGATAGGGGAAGGGAGGGGAAGGTGGGGGGGGGGCGAAGGAAAGTTCCCTCCGAGGCCGCTCTGATTTTGGAGCGGCCTCGGAGGGAACAGGGAATGCCACCCGGGCTCCCCTAGGGCTCGGCACGCGCAAGGTGCACAAGTGTGCACCCCCTTGCATGTGCCGACCCTGGATTTTATAACATGCACGCGGCTTCGCGCGCATGTTATAAGATCTATGCCCGTGCGTAGCTATTAAAATCCGGCCCTTAGGCTATTAGACTACAGTTTGAGGGAACTATAATATAGAACACCTGCGGAAGATCAACCTGGTGATAGAGTAGATAGCAAGATTCTATATTTTTTATTTAAATTTTAATCAGGATCCAGTGACCAGGCCCCTCCACTTGCTCGAGCTGAAACTCCTATTGGCATTTCCTTCTCATTGATCGCCAACCTAGGAGGAGGGGGACGAAAAACCAGCAAGTGTGCCATCAAGCCAAGTAAGTGCATACTTACAGTGTAAACACAGAGTCTAGCTAGACCATCAGACTAACTGAGACATTTCTGCAGTCAGAAGTAGTACACAAGATAGTGCATTTGAAACACCACAGACACTCTGATTTAAAGCTCTGAGAAGAGAGAAAATCTGCACAGAGTAAGACAGAATGTAGAAACAAAGGAAAGAGACAGAAAGAGGAACATGGCTTTATAAAAGAAAGAGAGAAGCTGAGAAAACGTGGACAGAGACAAAATAAAATAATAAATAAATACAGCTTCAATACTTATCATCCATCTGGAAAACAGTTGTAATCCACAGCATCTGAAAAACACAACAGATACACAAAGACTCAATTTCATTATTTGAGCAATCATTAAGCAGTTAATTGCAATAAAAGGAACATTTCTTTCAGAAGGAATTACTTATTTGATGAGCTCTTTAGGTAGTTAAAAGAACCTGTTCCTCTTTTAATTTGGTTTACTGTTATTTATATGAAAGAAAATAAATAGAACAGTGTTAACTGTTAAGACTACATTGAAGGTGTCAAGGTGACAATTCTGTATATGATCTCTGAGAGTCATTAATAAAACTGAACTTTTAGAGTTGTGTTGCATCTGATTTCTTATCTTCAGGAATCTGTCTTCCCTCTTTTCCCCAGAGAGATGTGCGGGGTGGGTTCCAGACCCTTTTTCCATTTCACAGGAGACCCAGTAGGAATGGAATTTCCTTCTTCTGTTCTTCCCCTCTATTGGCATTTCTACCTGGCAACTCATCAGGTTCTATCTGAAACTCCCTTAGCCATTTAAGACCTCAGATGCCACTTCAGGAGAGTCACTAGAATATGCCAGAGGGGCATGGGAATAGACTTTCGTAGAGAAGAAATCCCCAACCTGACACCATAAGTGGGATAGCCAAGTAACTTTCTTAGGTTGGAGGCATGTAACAGACTGAGTATTCCACAGGGAACACATGAGGTATTCCACAGTGAACATAAGAAAGGGCAAGAAATAGGAGGGAGGAGGGGAATATGAATAAGACTGGATAGGTAATGATTTAATGTGCACATATGGTGTGAAAGCTGCCTTGGAAGGCCAGGATGTGGATTGATATCCCGAGCAGAGATGAGGAGGAGAAATGGGAGAATACAGAGAAGAGAGGTGGATGTAAGATATCAGTAATGAGGTTGAGATTCTCTTAGGTATCGTGGAGATGACTGGATGAGAAGACATGAACTCTGAAGCTCAAAAGCAGTGGACAGGGAAGAGGGCAGAATGGCTGGTTTGGTGAAAAACATAGCTTTTTAGTTCATTGAGAGGAGGCATTCCGGCGGAGTGTTTAGGTAGGAAGAGGATAATAATTTATGTTCAAAACTATATCTAATCTATTTCATGGGAAAAGTACCCACTGAAAAAGTGGGTGTGAAATATCTGTGGATACTTCAATCCAAGGTAAGGTTGAAAGGAAAAGTACACATGAATATTCCCTTTCAAAACTGGAGCATGGTCCATAGGCTGAAAATAATCATGGACCTTCTCCTAATGAGAGCAGTTTGAAAATTGTTCCCTTAGTAAATTGAAGTCATGCCTGTGACGAATGTGGAGAGTGATGTGGGAGGAGGATTTGGATGTCAGATGGAAGACTTGGACATTGCTGTGTTACACTGCAATGTCCACCACTCAACGCCTCAGTCTTAGCCATGAAAACAATGCATATTTCTATATCATTTATACCAAAGAATGAGATTACCAAAACCACATATTTATCATAATACCTGCTGTTCAGTCTCAGTCTGCATTAATGAAACTCACAACACAGTGAATCTGGCCCAGCTTCATGTTGGTATTGTCAGACTGGTGACTTTTGGTTATAAAGAATGAACAAGTATTCAGACTTCAAGCAGCCAAGTATATTTAAAAAATGGAATTAGTATGATTTGGGGGTTTTCCTAATAAATAATCTTCTTGATTCAGGCATATTTTGCAAAAATATTGGTCATGCTGTCATACTTGGAAATATCTTAAAGGGTATCCCTTGATTCTTTCTAGTCTGTTGAAAAGCTTTTATCTGCCAAAAAAATATTTAAACAATAGATTAAAAGGGCAAATTTTAAAAGCTCTGCGCATGCAGAATTGGGGAGATACGTGCATGGCTGAGTCGTGTGCGCACCACGCGGATTTTCGGAGGCCCGCAGCTACACGTGGATCTCCCAGTACGTGCATTGGAAGGGCTAAATGAAAAAGGGGCAGGCCAGGGGCGGGATCTGGGCATGGTCTGAATGTGGCGTGGGTGGGCTGGGACAGCACCATTAGGCACAGACCCGCTGAAGTGTGCGCCGGGATCCGACTGGCCCATGCAACCTGCTGCTGCTGCTCTAGAGAGTGAGTAACTTTAAAAACAAAACCATCTAGGGTAGTTATCAGGGTTTTAGGGTTGGAGCTATTTGGGTAAAAGGGAAGCAGGTTAGGTGGGTGGTTTAGGAAGATCCCTCCCAGTCCGCTCCTTTACTGGAGCGGACTGGGAGGGAACTGGGGAAAAGACCTATTCTGTCACCACGCACATCTACTAAATTTCCCCCCACTAATGCACGTGAGACATCACTCATGAGCATATGCGCACGGGTAGCAAATTTTATAACATGTGCATGTCAACACCCACATGTTATAACATTGGCACGTCCATGTGCGTGCATCGGCAATTATGTGCAGATGGACGCCTGCACGGAAGTTTTAAAGTTACCGTCTAATTGTTTTGGATCAACAACTATACAATTTACTGGTGTAGATGGCAATAAGATTATTACCTTATAATTTTGTTTACATAATGAAGGTTCTTTTTGATTCTAATTTTAGTTTATACATTAGTTTATTCATTTTTTGAAAACTATAGTTTGATGCAATGGTTGCTATTGTTGTTGTTTTAAAAAGCAATTTGTGAACCACACTTTTGCTTATTTCTGTATTGTTTACTACACAAATGGCCTGCTTTACTAAGGCTCTTTCTCATTCTGTGTCTAAGGGAAAAAATGCTTAGTAAATGAGGTCCAAAATCTGTGCAGATTAATTGGTACCATGTGGGTATAGGATAGGGGCCAGATATAAATCATTTTTGTATGTGCTACCACACTATTTCACTGTCAGAGCCCTAACATTTTTCTAAACATAATTCTTCAGTCCAAACATGAAATAAAACAGCAGGTCTGCCAGGCATATTAAGCATACAGAGCTCAAAGATGGAATGTGTACATAAATTGCATCTTACAAAGTGCAATATGGGTTCTATTCACCCAGATGATTTTTACCTCTGGAGAGAGAATAGAAGCCAACACACATTAGGATCTTCTGTACAAGCAGTTGTACAATTCCTATCATTTAAAATGGGAACAATCTTCTCATTTAAAATATTGTCATGCTTTGGTAAAAATATGCAAGCTTCTTCTATTATTCTATCATGCAATCCCCTTTAGAGAAATGTTAACAGTGTCCCCATTTTGTATATATGCTATAAAAGGTTTCATGTAAAAGCTGCTTTTAAAGAGCCAGTACTGCTTTTCCCACTGGTGATTATACTGCTTATTTTGTAAAAGGCACTTTGACTTACTATACTGCCTACCTTAGCCAATGCAACATTCATAGAATCTCTTACCTCACTTTTTTCATTCCATTCACATCTATTCTCCCTCTCTCATACAATTTCACTGCACACAGTTTTACATGCATACAAACACAACTACAAAAATCAATCTCTTCTTGCCTAGCAATCAGCAAATATCCATGATATTCAAAACCACAGGAATATAGCAAAGTCATCAGACATATAACACTATTGCCATGTAAAAATGTTATATCTTAGTCCTGGGCCGAGATAATCACTGAGAGGTCAATAGACCAGACCACCACCAATTCCAAGGGCTTAAGCTTTCGGAACCTCCTATACTGTCCTTAAGTCCGTCTATTTCCAGTATTCCCTTTTGGGAAGGGGGTGGGGGAAATGATCTCCAAGGCCCTGAGTGTTGTTTAAAACTCTTTTATTTATTTATTTATTTATTTATTTATTTATTATTTTTATATACCGATGTTCCTGTATAATATACATAATCACACCGGTTTACAAGGAACTAAAACTGTCACCTCGGGGGTGGAATACATTGAAACATAATAACAATAAATAACTTAAAGATACATAAAACGCACAATATAACTGAGATATAGAACTACTCAGAACGTATGTACAAGGGAGATAGGGGATCAGGGACTATGTCATTGTATTCCTCGGGTCTTAGGTCTCCGGGAATGCTTGGGTGAAAAGCCAAGTCTTTAGCTTCTTTTTGAATGTCATAGCGCAGGGTTCTTGGCACAGGTCCGGAGGGAGCGAATTCCAGAGTGGGGGACCTACAGTGGAGAGAGCGCATTTCCTCAGTGAGGTTTTTGCCGGTTGGGAGAGTAGAGTGTTCTTGTATGCACTTCTAATCGGTCTCTTAGCGATGTGCTTCTGCAGATGAAATGTTAGGTTGAGAGGGGAGATGTTGTGCAGGGCCTTGTGTATCATCATAAGGGCTTTAAAGTGAATCTTGTATTTAATCGGTAGCCAGTGAAGGTGCTGCAGGATGGGGGTAATATGTTCTCTTTTGTTACTTATACAGTAATAATCATGCTGGATAATGAATGCAGTTTAAACATATATTTAATGATAAATATAGAAATTAAGTGATTGACAATATACAAGTCTTTGTTCTGTGAATTTCATTACATAATTAAGTTCTAATAAGTATGTGACCTATTACTGATGTTTTAATTTAAATCTTCTATTTCCATATCCCTTCCATCCCTCCTAGATTTGGTAGAATATAATTCTTCACTAAATTTAGATGGCATACAATAGAATCCTACTTGTCTTTAGGGATGTGAATCGGGTGCCCGATCGTTCGCACTTTCAGGTTCATCTGGCTGCGGGAAAATCTCGTTTTCCCATGGATCCCCATTTTTTTTCATGAAAAATTGTTTTTTGGGTTAGTGCCCGCTAACGAGAGTTAGCGCGCACTAACAAAAAATAGCAAAAAGTAACAAAAAATAACAAAAATAACCCAAAAAACAATTTTTACGAAAATTCGGGGGCAAAAGTGATCATTTCTTTTTTTACCTGATATATAACGAATTTAGAAATATCGTACGATATTTCAATTCATTATAAAAATGATTCACATCCCTACTTGTCTTACCTTAATTCAGATGACTACTCCTTATGAAACCTCCTCCAGTATATGTTAATTATATGTGGTGGTTAACACCAGAAGGCTGTTACAATCCTCTCATACTTCTATCTTCCTCTCAAGAATCCATGGGAATCCATTATTTTTGTTGACTTGTGAAGGGTCCTTGGATTTTCTAAATGGGAGACTTCTTAAAAACTACTTTCTTCCTGACAGTGACTACATTCTTTGGGCTTTGGGGAATTTAGTTGCTGGATGAAACAAAACAATCCAGACTTCCAAAAGTAACAAAAGATGAAGGCAGGGTGGACAAAACTTCCTCAAAATCAAAAGATAGGTAAAACACTTTCTCAAAAACAGAAGATGGGTTACCCTTTCTTTCATCTTACCTATACCTTACTTTTAAAGGTCTCAGAGTTTTTAAAGGTCTCAGAGTTCTCCCTTTCAAATACAAGGAACAAAACAAGGAGTAGGCAAAAACTCTATCCTACCTCTTCAAAAGTCAACTCAAAAATCACTATAAAATGGCATCCTTTGTTTGTATAAAGCCATGTCATTGCAATTACAAAATCCACATGGGGGAGCTATACAACACAAGGGATACATCTATTCTACCTACACAGTTAGTATAATCCTACTAGTATAGACCCAGTGGGGTACTCTACATTAGCATGCATAAATCACTTACACTATCAACAGCTCATTTTTCACCATATACAAACATCTCCATGTACACTGCCATGCACAGTATTATGCAAAATAGAATGATCTGATATTTCATTTACATATTAACTCCTGCTAATAATGCTAAAAGGACATAAAATGCCCTATTCTATGTAATTTATATGATTAATAGATATGTTATATATATTTGCTTAAATTTTAACTAATATAAACACATTGTAGTACCAAGTCTATAGGGCTTTGGCTCATCTCTAAGAGGAGCACTACAAAACTACATTTATAAAACAATGATAGAAAAAAAGCTGGTGCTATAACCTCATCCATTTCCTTGCCAGCTGAGGGAATGGTGATGATAGTGGAGCTCTGTTGGGTCCATTTCCTCTTTTCCTGAGGTTACCAAATTAATTGTCATTATTTTATGTCTGTAATGTCACCTTTATGTTGGCAAAATGCAACAACAAATTCAAGCATATAAGACAGAAGACTGGAGCTGTTTTAGGATCTAGATCATTCAGAAACCACTGTTTTGAACTTGAGCATGTCTTTGAAGAAATCATATTTAGACAAAGAGATATCAAAATGTATTTACATGTTTAATTGCTTAAACCTATAGGACTACATCTGGACACTTATTTCTCTGTGATTTTATAACTATTATGGTAGTAGTTGTAAGAGAGTAAGTTGATGTGAGACAGTGAAAAAATGATCTACAAAGAGGAATAGTTGCAGACTTTGTATCTCTTTTAGATTACATTTTTTCTTCAGTTTTCTGAAAAAAAAACCAACACTATTTACAAAGGGATTGAAAATGGTACATCTGATTTTTAGCTCCATTTAAATAAAACATCACATGAATATTTAGTGCCAGATCTACTAAACAAGGTTCCCAAACCTGTCCTGGGGACTCCCAGTCAGTTGGATTTTCAGAATATCCACAAAGAATATGCATGTTCCAGCCAGGGCTCCTGACATCATATTCCAATTGCACTATCTCATCTCTTTCTCAAGAGGAAACATTCCAATTTCATTAACCTGCAAGAAAAATGATATCACATTAATGTGACTATCTCAGCATCTTAAAACTCAAAGGTTTCATCTATGCTGCGAAGTCTTTTGTCTCAATACTCAAATGTATTATATGGACTTCTCATCCCAGTTTAAATGCTTCAGATTCATGTGAGTTTTAATCAGGGTAATGTCTATAAATGGGTTAATTTTATACATATCTTGACAGCAATGAATCTCACTCTTAAGCCAGTGTATGATAATACGGGCATCCAGGACACCACTCTCTCTCATCCGTCCTTTTACATTCCGCAATAAACACAGACAATGGGGTTTGGGTTAACAAGGCCGCAGCTTTAATAACACCTGGAGGCCCGAGCCCCGAACAACATTACAAAGTCAACAACAAGCTTCTCCCAGCCGTCCGCCACTCCTCCGGCAAGACGACTCTAAACCAGCCACGCGGCTCGCCAGTCAGCCTCCTCACCAGGTTCAGACTCCCACCACCTTCCAGCAAAGGAGCCAACCTAGTGGGCCACCGCCGCCAACCAGCAAGTAGCCAGGCCTGCCAGATGACCCCCGCCGCCTTCTAGCAAGGAGTCCACCACCAAACCACTCCTCAGTTGCCCAGCCTTCTCGTATCGTCCCATAAATCCAACATCACATATATATATAAACCAGTGTACAGCCAACATTGGCTCGGGCCATCCGCTGCGACAGCCAGCACATCTCAAACACAACATACATAACAATAAGGGCGGGTGGGAGGGAAAACGGCCTTCTGCTTCACAGAGCAGCCGCGCCACAGTGAGGGACTGTGCCGCGCTGCTCCAGGACTACCCCTACCGCCTGCTGCTGGCACGGGCTCACCGACCAATCGCGATCGGCCAGCACAGCCACAGCTCCTCCCTCTGCCCGATCCTTGCCCTGTCAGTGTCCGCCTCACCCCCTCCTGACCCTGACCCCCTCCAACCGCCTGACCCTCAGCTGACCCCCACCTTCTAGAGCCCTCCACCTCTCCTATGGCACCCCTATACCTCCCCAGGGACCGGCCACCTCCCGAGCGTGCCTGGGCCCGCATTACCCTGGCTTACCAGTCATATCGACTGGCAGGCCCTTCATGAATATCATCTCAGTCTTTCAAATTTACTGTTAGTTCTTCTTAATACTTGAATTGTGCCAAAGAAAGCCTCCTTCTGGAATTCATCAGATAAATATGTACAGGCAACATGTCTCAATGTGTCTGGAAGTTATTTTTAATCAGACCTGTGGTGCCCAATACAACTGGAACAGTTTCAGTATCTTTCTGACACATCATCTTAGTCACTGATTGCATCATTTGGTTAGCAGATTAAGTCCTAAGCATTTTTCCCTATACACAAAATGGGAATAACCTTTTAGTTCAGTGGTTAAGCCTTATCTTATAGCGATTTTAATGCAGGACCTGCACCATTTTGGTAACCGTTTTCTGGACCATCTCCTCTCTATTTATGTACTTCCAGAGTTACTGTATGGCCTCTAGATCTAAACACAGTACTCTAGACACAATCTCACCAATGATGTATGCAATGGAATAATCATTTCCTTTTTTGTAGTAGTTGCTCCCTCTCCCTATGCACTTTATCATTCATCTGGCTCTATTCACTATCTTGAATAATCTATATGAGGCTGAGTACAAGGAAAGAGATTAATTTCAAGGTGGGAGGAGGAGACTACTGCTGGACCTGATAGAAAATTAGATAATGAATAAATCATGTCTAAATGCTGTAGCTGTTAGAACACTACAACTATAAAAATGTTGCATGCCTATATTTTGCTAACATAGCATTTAAACAGTGCAGAGCCATTTACAAAGTAGATGAGTTATAGAGACAGTCACCAATAATAAATAGAAGTGGAATAAGAGAGAGACATGGAGAGAAAGCTGAGGAACAGATTGTTCTGTTTGTGATGTATCAGTGTATCTGTCACAAAGTAGTGGCCCAGTTACTGAAGGGAAGTTAAGAATTAAACATGAAGGGGTCTCAAATAGTACCATGAATATACTACCCTATACAAGAAATCTCACTTCATACACAATGGGATATATTAATGAACTCACATCTCTAAATATAAATGACCTTCATACTGCACAGATCAGACATGACAAATGTAAAGTTTCTGAAAACCCTTAAGGCCGGATTTTAAATACTCCCCACAGGAAAAGAATGTTGCTGCGCACATTTTAGAAGAGGTCCGGCTGCACGCGTGACCCCAGTTACCTGCACAAGAGCCAGGCCTCTAAGAAGGGGTGGGCCTGGGGGGGGGGGCAGAGTGGGGTGGTCAGGGGGTTGGAGCAAGTTACTTCAGGTCAGGCTCTGAAGTAACTTGCAAACTAAAAGGTACAAAAATTTAAAAATGGGTTTTAGAGGGTGGGGAGGGGAGTGCAAGGGGGAGGGAGGTTAGGATAGGGGGTAGGAAAGTTCCCTCCCAGTCCTCTCCTAAATTGGAGCGGACAGGGAGGGAACTGGGGAAGGCCCCGATGCATTGCCGCGTGTGTGTTGTATGTGCCGGCCATGGCAGGCCTGCGGTCAGGCCCTCTTACCCTCTGCTGCTTGATCCACCATCTGGCTCCATCTCTCCTGCGCCCATGGGCCGCTGCCTGTGACCTCGAGTCTGTCCTGTTGCTCCTGCCTCTGCTACGATGTCCATGCTCCTGCCTCAGCTACAGTTGTCCATGTTTCGCGTGGTCCGCAGGGAGACACCACCATCAGGCGCCACGCCCCTCCTTAGGGGAGTGCACACGAACTTCTTGTTCCTATAAAGGGACCGCGATGGGAAACTAACCCGCGGCCCTGGATGATGATGTCACTGGGTCCCGGTATATAAGGCCAGGCCTAGCCACAGTTAGTTGCCTTTGCAACAGGTCTCCATGCTGGTCATGTACTTCGTTGTTTCCCTGGTAACTCCTTCAGGTTCCTGGTTCCTGTCTTGTTCATGTTCCTGATCCAAGTTCCGGTGTTCTCCTTGTTCCTGTGTTCCAGTGTGATTCTACTTGTTCTACGGATTGACTCCTGGACTCGACCTCTGCTTTGCCTGACCATGCTACTGATCATCTCCTGGACCTGACCTTTGCTTTGCCTGACCACTCTACTGATCATCTCCTGGACCTGACCATTTGCTTGCCTCTCCATTCACCTTTGCCAGCCACCTGCCTTGACTCCTGCTTGTTCTACGAAGCCACTATTATATTCAGACTGGACTTGGCCTCTCAGGCTTCGGCCTGTTTTTACTCGAGCACCTCCTGTCTGCCTCTTGTTCCAATTGGCGCTCGGGTCTCTGGGACTCTGCCTCGTCCAGAACAGCCTGCGACTCCTACCACTGCTGGCCCCTGGCTGATTTCTTCCTCATCCTCCAGAAGACCTCAGACAGAGGCCCACCTAACTCCAGCCGGCCCCGGCACCCAAGGGCTCAACCTGTGGGGAACGAGGGCTGGTATTGGCGAAGCTCCAGCCAGCCTCCGTCAGTCAGCCAGCTCCACTTACCAACGATGAGGACCTGTAGGGCTTGCCCTATGGGTAGCGCCAACTCTACCTCAGCCCAAGGGTCCACCTCTGGCTCAACATAGCGCAACAGTGTAAATGTTGTCAAAATTGACCCGCCCCACCCCCTTGCACGTGCCGCCCCTGATTTTATAACACACGCACATTGTGCACGGGTTATAAAATTGCACATCCATGTTGCACGCAGGGTAGCGCATGCACATGGATGCGTGCGCGTATTTTTTTAATCTCTATCTCTTAATGTGCAATTGTATAATCAGTGGTCAAATGGTGAGTACCTCTATGTTCATAAACTTTAGCCAAAGATTCTTTTTTTTAAATATTTTCCTTTGCATATAAAAATCATAAGATGAAACACAAGCAGAACTTATCTTAAGCTTGTTCATTAATCCGAGGCCGAAAACAGCTTTTCAGAGTGTCAGTGCAAAAGGCAACTTGGGTCATCCTTTATGAGGCCCTCAACATTTCAATATTTCAGAACAAGTATCCTTCCTCAGGAATCTGTATTAATCTCATGTTTCCATACTCGAAAGCCCGGCTTTTGTTTCTGAAGCAGCGTGCTTTAATAGGTGGAAAAGCAACACGGCCCCACTGGCAATGCTGCTGATTCTGGCAGAGCCGCACTGCTTTTCCAGTTACTAAGGCAGCATTTACTACACCATCAATTTCAGTGGGGCTGCGCTGCTTCAGAGAAGGAGGAGCCCACCTTGCCAGAAATAGTCCAATGCCCCATGGCCCAAGTCATTCCCTTGGGCAGGGGGACTGAAGAAGGAGTCTGCTGCTGGCTGCTAAGTCAAGGGAAGTGAGTGAGAGAGAGCATGTGTGCTTGTGTGTAGGAGAGTGAGAGTGAGAGAGGGCATGTGTGTTTGTGTGTGGGAAAGAGAGAGAGCATGTGTGCGGGAAAAAGAGAGAGAACATGTGAGTTTATAGGTAGAAAAAGAGAGAGCATGTGTGCATGTGTGTGTAAAAGTGAGAGAATGTGTGCATGTGTGTAGGAGAGAGAGAGCATGTATATGGGAGCATGAGTGTGTGGCAGAGAGAGTATGTGTGGGAGAATGAGAAAGCATATGTGCTTGTGTGTGGGAGAGTGAGAGAGAGCATGTGTATGTATGAGAGGGAAGCATGAGTGTGCATAAATACCTCAGTTACTCTCTGCCTGCTAATCCAAGACAATTTTAGGGCATCTGGAAATCAAAAGTTCCAAGGTATGAATAACAGATAATTTTTTAAATCCTTATTTAAATTGTTGGGTGTTATTTGATGTGTCTGTTTTGAAATATTTTATTAATGTTTGGAAAATTTGAATATGAGTTTTTAATTATTGAATGTTATTCTATTCATTAATTGTTTTGAATTATTCTTTTTATTGGTATAGCTTTACTAATTTTGTTTTATGAGGAATGGTAATGTTCCTGTTTTTTTTATATTGTTGCAGTACATACAGAATTTTCAGTTTCATTTATCAAATAGCATTATGGCTTTTTTGCATACGTTAAGGCGTTTTTGCATGCGAAAAACCCCTTATCGCACTTGATAAGTACCATAACGCATGGTGCAATGCACATTTTTAAAGGGGAGGGACTGAGGAGGAGTCGGGGGTGGGATTTCAGAAAAAGTGGGCTGGCTTCATGAAGGCATAATGCATGATATCGCACAGTTTTAACTCCAAAAATATCTACACCTTTTTCAATTACATTAAGCTGTGCGATATTGTGTGTTATGTCCATAACGCAATTTGCAATTTTTTCGCAAATTCCATTTTGGGCATTTTTAGGCTGGGGAAGGGCCTAGGGGGGAGGGGAGCGGAGGAGAGAGGGGGGGAGATAGAGAGAGAGACTCTGTGGGTGGCACCATAGTAAGCAGCTATTTATACTATTATAGGAGGTCCCCCTAGTAACTTGAGGTGAGGTTTAGGTAGTAGTATAGGGGTTAGGGGCCACTTTTACATGCAGCATGAGACATAAGAACAGAACAGTGCACTCTTGTGAAGATTTGATATCCTTTGGAATGAGGAAACTCACACAACAATGAGATTTGTACAATGTTCTCTCAACCTAGCTGTGTTTTGCATATGAGACTGAAGTGAATTATTCTGTTAGAGTGTAATTTCTATATAAGGATCTATAGCAGCTTGGATTGTTCTGTTTTCTTAATAGGGGGATTATTTTATTACTATTTTAGGCTTGGTGTATTATTTATAGTATTTAATTTCATAGATAGGGTTGTTGCTGTTTGAGTGGCTCTCTGAGGGTCATGCCCATACCCAAGGTACATTACAGTAGGCCTAATACTATATAGATTCCAATTATCTCTTGCTTTTTTGCAGGGTTTTTTGGTTGGCACCTCAGTAGTGCATACAAATATAATATACATATTGCAAGTGATATTTTTACCTCAGAAGACTGTGCCTTGAATGTTCTTTTTCATGTAGAATCTCTTATTTTAAATGCATAATTTTTAATTGTGGATGAGGAAGGTGTGATGATGGGTAAGGGGTGCAAGGCTGTAAAGTTTTCCTAGGGCACCTAATACCCTTGCACTGGCCATGGACATCGCTGTACAAACATTGAACACAATATGTATACAGGCAAGCTTCCTCTTCCTCCTACTATGCATATTCGCCATCGCTTATTTAATGAAATAATGCAACACACACCCGCTTTCAAACAACACATTTTTTATGTGGGTCATTTGGCTGCAGCACAAGTTTTATATAACACATACTTCAACTTAGGATTTTAAACATTTATCAATATCAACATTTGCATATAGTTTCTGAACTTCCTACTCTAACAGGGTGTGACCATGCTTTACTTTCTCGCCTGATTCCTTTGCTCTCAGTCTTTCCATTCCTGGCTGTTGAGGCCATTGCTCCGGAGTAGCCAGCTGGCCCGTCATCTTGTCTTAGCCGGGGGCCCGCTCCATAGAAGTCCGGGACCCCGACATCTATGTTTTCACTTTATATGTCCCTCGCCGTTGAAGCGAGCGGAGAAACTGTCCAACTTCGTTATCTGTGTCCCATTGCTATTTGTGTTAATTTCCGTTGCGGGCATCTCCTGCTTAGCCCCTTTCTTGCCTTCTGGTCACCCTGGCTGCAACAGTCTAAATCTTTCTATTTGGTGTGGTGGGTGCGTGGGGAACTATTGCCAAGGACGCCTGCCGCTTGCAGAAAGGGGGGGTGTCTTGCTGGTCGGCAGCTTTTAAGCTTCTGCAGGCGTCCAATGATAGCATTTGTTCTCTCCCCTTATTTGGTCCCTCCCTTCACCTTTCTTTTCGGAGTCTCACCTTTCCTTCCCTCCCTTCTCTTAGTCTCCCCCCCCTCCCCTAACTCCTTCTACCTGCCCTGCCCTACCTCCTTACCTAACTCACCTTCCCTTCACCCCCTCCCCTGGCTGGTTTGTCGTCCACTGCCCGACACATATTGTACCTGCCTACGGACATTCATCCATTTTTGTTGAGGGGACTGAGTCTCCCAACTCGTGTTGTCATGTGTTGTATAATGGGTGAGGGCGCAGCTTTTCACTTGACCATAAGCGCCAAATTGCCTGGCTACAGCTCTGGGGAAAGGTGTGTAACTAAGCAGTCCCAGGAGGGAACGGGATGCCCAGGGAAGAGAAGGAAGCCTAGAGAAAGAGAATACTACTGAACAGTAAGTTTTAATATTACATTTGTGCTGAGCTGCAAAGAATAGCAGAACTGCTTTTATTTGTTTTCTTGTTACTAATAAAGAAGTCCTGAATGTATCCTCTGGCTACTCTAAAACTGTTCATGGTGCCACAGCACTAAAAATATTTTTGGCTTAATTCATTGGTTCTTAGGTCAGCTTTTGGGATAACCACAATGAATATGCTCAAAACTGATTTTTCCCCATAGATTGGCATTAAATCCATACTGAATCAGACCATTGCTGTAAGAGTCATGTTAACTTGCATATTTTAGATATTCTGAAGCCAAACTTGTTGGGGGCCAAGAGGAGCTGAGTTGAAAATCAGCAACTTTGACAGAAGCTCAGTAAACCTTTCTCCTACTACTCTAAGCTGTACATAAATATTTAGGAGGTTATTTTCAAAGAGAAACATATTTAAAATTAGCATATATATGCTGTTTTATAAACCAAGAAAGTTTGGGGTAGATTTTCAAAAAGCGCGCCTTCGCGTACTTTTGTTGGCGCATCAGGCGCAAACAAAAGTACGCTGGATCGGCGCACGCAAGGCTACCGATTTCGTGTAGCCGGCGCGCGCCGAGCCGTGCAGCCTACCTCAGTTCCCTCCGAGGCCGCTCCGAAATCGGAGCAGCCTCGGAGGGAACTGAGGGGGCGGGGGCGGTTCCAGAGGGGGCGGGGGCGGTTCCAGAGGGTGCGGCCACGCCCTCGGACCGCCCCTGGCCGAAACCACGCCCCTGGGCCCGCCCCCTAAACGCCGCGTCCCGCCCCGAAAACGCTGCGCCGATCGGCCCCGCCCCCGACACACCCTGACACGCCCCCCTCGGAAAACCCCGGGACTTACGCGAGTCCCGGGGCTCTGCGCGCGCCGGCAGGCCTATGTAAAATAGGCGCGCCAGCGCGCAAGGCCCTACTCGCGTAAATCTGGGCGGATTTACACGAGCAGGGCTCTTAAAATCCACCCCTTTGTGTGTACTTGCTATGTCACTGTAAATATTAACAGGGAAAAAGAGGGGTAGACGAGGGGTATTCTGTGGAGGGGTTCAGAGTACATGTGCAAGTTTCTATTTTGTAAATGGTTTACATGCATGCATTATCAAATTTTTCCAAACACTTTTATATTTACTAACTGACTGGCACAATTGAAATTAGACATGACTTTTCTCAACAATTTTGGGTGGGAAGTCTGGGTGATCTGGTGGGGGTTTCAGGATAAAATGCTGTAGAGTCTAGATGAACTAGTGAAGATCTGAGTGAACTGGCAGTGAACTGGTGATTCCAAGTATGCAGAAAAGTATGTTTTTTCAAAAGAAGAATATTGTTACATTTCTAATGTGTATAAAATATATGTGCATGTTTTTATAAAATGGGTAGAGAAAATATGCATGTTCCTGCATTACAAATATATACACATCCTGAAACATACTTACTTTCAGGGCAAAAGAAATGTGGTATTTTATAAACTATGCGGTTCCTGCCACACAGTTTATAAAATATTTGCATGAATCTCTGCAGGCTCACTTACATGCCCAAGGAAGTACCATCATCATTTTTGAAAGTTAAGCTCTAAAAGAACAACTTTTCAACCTTACATTTTCTTTTTATCTGATACTGCATAGTTTTAATTTAATCCATATTAAATACAGATAGTTCTTAGTAATATACCTGAAAACTAGTATGTTGGAGGGCTAACACTTGGTGCCAATATGATTGCATATTTTTGATTAATAACAAAACCCCAAGAAACTTCTATATGTGTAGCTTACATCACAAAATGTAGTCCCATCAGTGATGAAGTTCTCACATTTCTGACAATCAAGAGCCAATGGTTGAAAGTGGAATAAGCTTTACCATGTACCAGGATTGTAAAATCATGCGGGCTGATACAGTAAAGTCTGCGGGAGAACGGGCGAATGCCCGCTCTCCCGGCGCGCGCACCGGTCACTCGCCGGTGCAAGCGATTCAGTTTTTAAATTAGGTCCGGCGGTAGATCCGGGTAAAAGGAGGTGTTAGGGACACTAGCACGTCCCTAGCGTCTCCTTTTTGACAGGAGCGGCGGCTGTCAGTGGGTTTGACAGCCGACGCTCAATTTTGCCGGTGTCGGTTCTCGAGCCCGCTGACAGCCACAGGCTCGGAAACCGGACGCCGGCAAAATTGAGCGTCCGGTTTTCGGACCAACAGCCACGGGCCGAATTCAAAAATTTTTTTTTTTTAACTTTTTTTACTCTTCAGGACCTCCGACTTAATATCGCTATGATATTAAGTCGGAGGGTGCACAGAAAAGCACTTTCCCGGTGCTGGAAGAAATTATCGCCGACCTTTGGGTCGGCGATAATTTCTTAAAGTAAAATATGCGGCTTGGCTGCACATTTTACTTTCTGTATCCCGTGCGCATACCTAATAGGGCCATCAACATGCATTTGCATGTTGAGGGCGCTATTAGGTGCCGCGGGTTGGAAGCGCGTTTTCCTCCCCTTACTGAATAAGGGGTAAGGGAAAACGCGAGTCCAATAGCAGGCTAACAGTGTGCTCCGTTGGAGCGCACTGTACTGTATCGGCCTGATGGTAAACACTTTTACCATGTCCTCAGATTCAGGTATGAAAATGGATTATGGTGCTGACTTACTTCTAGATTCAACCTCAATGTACTTACCTGTGCTAAATGTTGTAGTATTTACTATGGATTTCTTAAATCAGAAATTGTCCCATCACCTGGAGAGGGGCATTATGCTGATTACTCATGAAGAAATTCAGTGAAGAGTCAGGACCACTTCTTTCTACAACTTGGAATTTTTACTGGTGCTCTTACTGCAGAAGAAGAGACAAAGAGAAGAAGGAAAGAGAGAACGAGAGACAGAAAAAAGAACAGAAAGAAAGAGGCAACAGATGAAAGGGGAAAAGAAATGGAATTTCATGGCAGCATTTTATTAGTTTAAACTTTATTTTAGTTTTAGTGGATTTAATGTGCATTATTGTAAAATAGCATGCGCTAAAAATACCTCTTAAAACATTAAAAAACCCCTCAAATGGAATGAAAGATAGAAGCCTGCGCAGGAGCAGGAGCTACAATTTCTTTGTACCCAACTGAAACAGGCTGGGCCTCAGTGTCCCGTCTTAGATGCTGTCTAACATCTTCTGACTCTGGTTTAGCATGCTGGAGCCTTGTGGTCAATTTTCAAAGGGTTGAGGTCCCTATCTTTGAGAGTTAGGCACCTAAACTGGCCTCTTTGAAAAGTGACTAGGGCTAAATACCTAAATGTTGGAGCCTTTTTTCACTAAGTACCTAAATTTATGTCCCTAAAAAGTGGCCAACTATATGAAGCCTATAATAGGCCTCTCCTGTCATGATTCTAAAGCTTCAGCAACAGGTCGGCCTGCTTCTTAGTGGTGTCAGTTGCCAAAGTCCTGTCTTTGCTTCCTTAGCTTTCAGTGTTCCAGTTCTCATCTTCATCTTCAGTGCTGTAGTTCCTTATCCTTTTCTTCAGTTCCTGGTCTTCGTCCTGGTCTTTGGTTTTTGTGGCTTCATCTTGTCCATCAGTGGTTTATTTATTTTATTTATTTATTTAACACTTTTCTATACCGACCCTCATAGTAAGGAATCATATCAGGGAACACTACAAAGAGTCACTCCAAATTCCAAAGGCCAAAACCTACCAACATAAATCCTTGAGTCTCAGAGCCTTCTCATCAGCAGGTCCAGCTCTCTGGAACTCGATCCCACCTGATTTGAGACAAGAGCCATGCTCTTTAACATTTAGGAAAAGACTAAAAACTTGGCTTTTCAAAAAAGCATTTCCAAGCCTTGAATAAAACCTCCTCTCACTAGCACTAACTCGTATGCAATAATGGAATGTAAACACGAATCAACCAACCTCAAACCCTCTCTCACTAATTCCTGCTGAATATTTATCATACTATTACCATTCACAACTGTGTCATATTTATTCATTTGATTACCTATGTACCGTTTCATAGTCTTATTTTTTCACTTGCTATTCTAATGTATCAATAGGCTGAAATGTAAATATTGTGCTGTTCAATTTCTCCCCTTCCATCCCAAGTTTATTTTCCTTGTTTTTTGTAACTTTCCCTCTCCCTTTTTCTGATTCACTGTATTTAAAGTTCAAGGTTCTTATTGAAAATATTGTTTTTTACGTTACGTTATGCTTTACACTCCTTGTTATTTGTAAACCAGGTTGATGTGATGCCTATCATGAAACTCGGTATAACAAAAACAATAAATAAATAAATAAATAAATATTGGATCGGTTTACATCGAACAGGGTAAAACTAGAGAGACAACTAGAATAAATAAATAGAATAAGCAATGAAGTGGAAAAGGCAAAGTTACATTCAAACAAGGGGTATGAACTTGGAAGCTTAAATAGCTGAGGCCAGTCTTCAGTTATTTAGTGTGCCTTGCCTCTTGTATTGCTCCTCAACCTTCTGTCCTGCCTATTTGATCTGGCTTCCCTTGGACAGATCTTCGGTTTTGATCTTGGCTTGCTTACTGAACTTCCCTTGAACACCGCCTGCCCTGAACCAAGCAGGTCTTTGACTTCTCCTGCATGCCTGATGTCCCACAGATCTTCCTTTCATCACCTAAGTCCTGCCAGCCCCGGCACCCAAGAGTTCAACCCAAGGGGAACATAGGCTGGTACAAGCGAAGCTCCAGTTGGGCCTATGCCTCATCCAACTCTGCCAACTGATGATGAAGACCTGCAGGGCTCCATTCTGTGAGTAGCGCCAACTCCACCTCGGTCCAAGGGTTCATATCTGTAAGACATGCAAATATAGCTTATGAACTTGGTTTGGGAATATTCTGTAAGGCAGACTGGTTTGTGGCACTCAAGGAATAGCTCTCTACACTCCTGTTTTAAGCGGTCTTCAATTATAGCAGATAATACTGAATATTTTTCAGTTGTAAAACCACTGCCATTTTCACAATTGATTAGAGTGCTCAAGCTGTTTCAAATCAAGATACAAATTCAGTGCTACAGATTTGAAATATAGACAAGAGAACAGGTCTTTTTTGCAAAATGTACATAAATAAAAGCAACAGAAATCAGTCAGTACTGTTATTAGAACTTGCATTACACAATATCTAATTAATCCTAACTAATCCCCGGTGGCATGTCAATAATCATAAACACAAAACCCGCTGGTGCCAATTTTTTGTATTCTTCACAATCATACAAATTTTATTGATTTTTTAGGGTTTTTTTTAATTATGAGACATTAGGCAGCATATTCAAAGGGCATTCAGTGCTCGATTGCCAGATAAAGTAGGACTTTTCCTTGCTATCTAGCAGGCCAATGAATATATGGATTTATTCAGCTGCTACTAGATAGCCGGATAAGATCCTTATCTAACTTTACACATAAAAATATGGACGGATAGTGGGTGGATAAGGGATGGCACTACTTATCCAGTTAAGTTAATCAGATAAGTTAGATCAGCCATAGATCTGGTCCAACGTACCCCTGGATTCATCACCACGCTATAATTATAGTGGAATGCTGAGTCATGAAAAAAAGGGGCAGGAGGGTGATACTGAGTTGGCGGTCACATTGTGGCGGTGATTTTTCACACGGCATGGGTGCAGCCATGTTACCCGCTATTGCCCCCATTGCGCCAATAGAAAATCTATAGCTATAGCTAATTTCAGCACTACTGCTGGCGATGATGTTTTACACATTATCGCCTGCAGCGGTACCGGCATCAAAATTTTATTAACGCTGCCCTAACCCCTCCCCTTTCCTTCATTTAAATCTTAATGTCGCGATGCAGTAGTTATCGCATGCATTAGGGCGTTATCGCGTGCAATAAAGGCCCTTCATGTTTTAATGAATGCCCCCTGTTAGGCTGAAAAAGCCCTAGAAACAAGGACAGAAGTTGTAGAAAAAGCGTTAGATACAGTAAGAAAAAAGATTCAAGCTGTTCAGAATCAAAGAACAAAAACCTATCATTCCCAAACTTAAGCAAAACATTTACATGGAAATCTCAATGAAATGAAAATGTGCAGCTCAAAGCAATTTTTTCTCTCTATTACTCAAAAAAAAGTATTCGTTTTGTTGGATTACTCTTGAAATGCCTGGAAACTTGGCTACTCTGTGGCCAAGAAAAAATGTATTCTGTGTACAAAAAAATTGTTTCAAAGTCCATTCTCTATCTGGTTCCATAGCATAAACAATTAACAAAGTAGCATGAGAATTCTATTTTTGAATCTTGCAGAAAACTGGAAATATCTAAATTTCCCAGCTGGGCCTCCACCCCCCTCTAGATTCTAAATAATACTTTCTAAGTAATTACAAAGGGAACATCAAGGAATAAATAGGAAAGTTAATAAACCACAAATTAAAAGGTGAATTTTAAGAGCCCGACACATGCAAAAATTAGGGGATGCAAGAGTAAGTGGGGACGGCATGCGCCAAGCAGATTTTAAAAGCAGCCCAGATATGGGTGTAAATGCCACTGCATGCACAAATTAAAATGTTCAAAAAGGGATGGGGCATGGGCATGCTCTGGGTGGGGCATGGGTATTCCTGGATTTAACATGAAATTTGCATATAAATACTTATGCACACTGGCGTGCACTGGGGTCCCCTGCCACATAACTTTACTTCTACTATGGATAATGTGTAAGTTAAAAAACAAAAAATTATAGATAAAAACATAAGAACATACTATCCTGGATCAGACCAAGGGTCCATCAAGCCCAGCATCCTGTTTCCAACAGTGGCCAATCCAGGCAATAAGAACCTGGCAATTACCCAAAAACTAAGTCTATCCCATGCTACTGTTGCTAGTAATAGCAGTGGCTATTTTCTAAGTAAACTTAATTAATAGCAGGTAATGGACTTCTCCTCCAAGAACTTATCCAATCCTTTTTTAAACACAACTACACTAACAGCACTAACCACATCCTCTGGCAACAAATTACAGAGTTTAATTGTGCATTGAGTAAAAAATAACTTTCTCCGATTAGTTTTAAATGTGCCACATGCTAACTTCATGGAGTGCCCCCTTGCTCTTCTATTATCCGAAAGAGTAAATAACCGATTCACATTTACTTGTTCTAGACCTCTCATGATTTTAAACACCTCTATCATATCCCCCCTCAGCCATCTCTTCTCCAAGCTGAAAAGTCTTAACCTCTTTAGTCTTTCCTCATAGGGGAGCTGTTCCATTCCCTTTATCATTTTGGTCGCCCTTCTCTGTACCTTCTCCATCGCAACTATATCTTTTTTGAGATGTGGCAACCAGAATTGTACACAGTATTCAAGGTGTAGTCTCACCATGGTGCAATACAGAGACATTATGACATTTTCTGTTTTATTAACCATTCCCTTTCTAATAATTCCCAACATTCTGTTTGCTTTTTTGACTGCTGCAGCAAGGATCAAGGCCAGAGTATCAGTCCAGAGTGGTCAACCGAAGCAGGGGTCAGTACCTGTAGTCAATCTGGAAGTAGTCAAGTCAGGCAGAGGTCAAGTTCCAGACAGTGATCAGGAGCAATCAGTGGTCAGCCAGAGGTTGGTTCCAGGCAGTAATCAAGAGTAGTCAGAAGCAAACAAAGGTCAGTAGTGTGAAATCAGTCTGACGGGTAATACCAGGGATGGAGAGACGAAGGAACAGGAGATGTTGGAACTGGAGACACAGGAGACGCTGGAACAGGAGACACAGGAGATGCTGGAACAGGGACGCTGGAACAGGAGATGCTGGAACAGGAGACACTGGAACAAGAGACACTGGAACAGGAGACGCTGGAAGGCAAACTAGAGGCACTGGAGTGTACGACCCAATTGCCAAGGCAAGGAAGTGGTGACTGACCACTTCCTTATATTCTATCAATCAAGGCACGCTGCAGAGCTGGGACC
This sequence comes from Rhinatrema bivittatum, assembly GCF_901001135.1. Classification (NCBI taxonomy): domain Eukaryota; kingdom Metazoa; phylum Chordata; class Amphibia; order Gymnophiona; family Rhinatrematidae; genus Rhinatrema; species Rhinatrema bivittatum. The sequence continues at coordinate 555,224,966 of NC_042616.1, read as the reverse complement.
CACCCTTGGCCCTTTAAGAGGCTGGGCGGTCCGTGCGCATGCACCTAGGGGCGGAGCCAATGCCACAGAGGATGCCGAGCCCCGCCGTGAGGGCTGGTGAGTGGTGGAGGGCCTGGCGGTTGCCATCGTGGGACGCCGAGGCTGAGTAGAGCTAGCAGCAGCAGCGGGGGAGGATGAACCGGGACCTGTCAGAGCATGGACGAGGTGAGCAGGCCTGGGCATGGGCCGAGCATGGACGAGACGCACAACAGTACCCCCCCTAGGCCTCCCCCTCCTCGATCGTGGCTTGTCTGGATGAGCCTGGTAAAAGTCCTGCAACAAATTTTTATCAAGGATGTTATGTCAGGGTTCTCAGTTCTCTTCGGCCCCAAATCCCTCCCAGGCAAGGAGATATTTCCAAAGGCCTCGACGCCGATGGACGTCGAGGACCTTTCTTACCTGGAGGGTAGTGTCAGGTTCTGCGGAGACTTGAGGTGGAGCTGGTGGATATCTGGTGTGCCATGACAATACCAGAGGTTTAAGGAGGGACACATGAAATGTGTTGTGGATGCCCATGTTGCGAGGTAGCTATAGCTGATAAGTTACAGCCCCTATATGTCTGAGGATTGGAAATGGGCCAAACGTTGGGATGGAAGACTTAGTTTTATGTGCTTGGTGCTAAGCCAAACCTTCTGGCCAGGTCAGAACAATAGTGTGATGCGATGAAGAGTGTCCGTGAATCGTTTGGCACATTCGGCTGCATGAGTTAGTCTCTCCTTAACTTGGTTCCATAAGCGACATATTGTCTGTGCTGTGGACTGAGCCTCGGGTGAGGGTACTGAAAGTGGCACTGAAATGGCAGGTGTAGCTAGTGGCCAAAGACCACAGAGAAGGGTGAGATGTAAGTGGCAAAGGCGACATGAGTATTGTGGGATAACTCGGCCCAGGGCAAGAGGTCAGCCCAGTTATCCTGTTGATCATTGACGTAGGATCTCAAGAACGTCTTCAATGAGTGGTTTGTCCTCTTGGCTAGGCCGTTCGCTTGATGGTGATAGGCTGAAGTCAGGATCAGGTTAATATCAAGCTTTCTACACAAGGATTTCCAGTATTTGGCAATGAATTGTGATCCATGATCAGAAATGATCTCTCTGGGTAGCCCATGTAAGCGGAATACATTGTTTAGGAAGAGTTTTGCAAGTTCAGGAGCTGAGTGGACATTCTGTAGTGGAACAAAGTGGCTCATTTTCAAAAAGCGGTCAATAATAACCCAAATGACCATGTTGCCCTTTGACGGGGGCAAATTGACGATGAAGTCAGTAGAGATGCTTGACCAGGGTATGGTAGGAGCTGGAAGAGGTTGTAGGAGTCCCCAAGGTTGGCCCTTTGGAGGCTTCTTCTGTGCACAGATGGGGCAGGAGTCTATAAAACTGTGGGAGTCCTTAACCATGCTGGGCCACTAGTATTGTCTTCTTAACATCTCAAGGGTCCGAGCCTGGCCAGGGTGGCCTGCCAACTTCGAGTCCTGGGCCCAGAGGAGGACACGCTCATGGAGACGGCATGGGACCACAATCTTCCCAGCTGGTACTGTGTTGGTAACTGCAAGGGTTATGCAAGCTGGGTTGATGATGTGCCTAGGAGTTTTGAGCGTATCTCATGGCTAGAGAGAGCGGGAGAGAGCATCCACTCGGGTGTTCTTTGCTGCTGGACGGTAGCGGAGTTCAAAGTTAAAATGTTCAAAGAACAGCACCTAGTGGGCCTGCATGGGGTTCAATAGATGAGCCTCCTTTAAGTGTTCAAGGTTCTTGTGGTCTGTAAAGATCATGAATTTATGCTGTCTCCTTCTAACCAGGGGCGCCATTCTTGGAGGGCCAATTTTACAGCTAAGAGTTCACAGCCCCCAATCGTGTAGTTTTGGGGGCTGCGGGGAAAACTTTGAGTGAGTAGAAGGAGGAGGGTACTAAGACACCCTTAGAAGAATATTGGCTCAGAACCGCCCCTGCTCCAATGGTGGAGGCGTCAATTTCGATGACAAAGGGGCGGTTAGGATCCAGGTGACGTAGGCAGGGTCTGGTGCAGAAGGCCTCTTTCAAGGTGTGGAAAGCAGCTGGAGCCTTAGGGCTCCAAACTTGAAGGTTACTACCTTTCCTAGTCATGGCCATGAGTGGAGCGGCTAGCATGGAGTAGTTAGCGATGAAGTTCCTGTAATAATTTGTAAATCCAAGGAATCTTTGTAAGGCACAGAGGCCTACTGGCTGGGGCCAAGCTCGAACGCCTTGGAGTTTCTCAGGGTCCATGGTGAAACCAAGATTGGAGATAATGTAGCCCAGAAATGGAAGACGAGTCTGCTCGAAGATACACTTCTCTAATTTTGTGTAGAGACGATTATATGTGAGATGTTGTAGGACTGTTTGAACATGTGAGCGGTGAGATTTCAGGTCCTTGTAAAAGATCAGTATATCGTCTAGATATACCATGACAAATGAATATAATAGGTCCCGGAAGGTCTCATTCATCAAATGCTGAAAGACCACAGGGGCGTTACAAAGTCCGAAAGGCATTAATACGTACTCGTAGTGGCCGTTCCTAGTATTGAACGCGGTCTTTCAGATATCCTCTGGCTGGATCCACACCAGATTGTATGCCCCTTGGAGATCTGACTTTGTAAAGATCTGGGCTCCTTGTAGGCGATCAAAGAGTTCGCTAATGAGTGGCAGAGGGTAACAATCCTTGCAAGTCACGGCATTTAGCCAACAGTAGTCAATGCAAGGATGCAAACTGCCATCTTTCTTCTTCATGAGGAAGAATCCAGCTCCTGCCAGGGAATTGGAGGGTCTTATGAAACCTTTATTCAGATTCTCCTTAATGTACTCAGACACTGCTTGAGTTTCTGGCAGCAAGAGAGGGTAGGTTCTGCCCTTGGGGGGGGGGGGGTACCTGGTAGGGGCTCAATGGGGCAATTGAATTCAAGGAATGGTGGCAGGATGTCAGCATTTTGTTTGGAGAACACATCCTGGAAGTCAGAATACGGAGCAGGTAACCCTGAAAGGGTTGTAGAGTTCAGAATGGTGACTGCTGGAGACACTTGTCGCAGACAGCGGTTCTGGCACTGGGGTTCCCACTGAATTAACTGCAGGGATTTCCAGTTGAAGTGGGCTCCGTGTACCTGGAGCCAAGGAAGTCCTAGGATTATCGGATGCGTATGTTGTGTTTAAGGCATTGTGGACCCTTGGTCGCAATGGAGATGATTCTGCCCATGGGGAGGAGCCCCATGGGGAACCACTGCGATAGGTTGACACAGGTAGCAGACACAGAATGGTTAGAGTCTTTATTGTACTGCTGTAAATAGATGGTGAAGCAGGAAGGTAAGGCACTGATCCACGAAGTGCCAATACGCTCAACAGGTTCAGAAGTATAGTCTCACCCAGATGTTCACGATAGGCAGAAGCCCGCAGTATGGGTATTGCCGCAGCTGGTGGGTGGAGTTTGAGTGTCGGATCATAGAGGTACTCACAGAGTGAAGGCATCTTCCTGATGGTAGAATGGTGGGACCGAAGGTCCATGGTGCAGGATATGAAGTAGATAGGCCCTCGAGGAGCGAGTACCCAAAGGTCCAATATCCTGAAATGAATAGATAGAAAAGACCCCCGAGGAGCGGTTGTCTTTGGTTAGTGAGGACCCCAAAGGGAAGTTGGAAGTGAGAGACCCCTGAGGAGCGGGTGTCTAGAGCTCCTGCTGGAAAGAGGCCCTTAGCGTGAAATAGCATCTAAGCGAACAGCTTAAAGCAGGCAGAGTAGCAAAATGAAGTCTTTGTTAACTCAAATTGGTAGCTTAGGCGGAGGCTAGTTATACCCGGAGGTACTGAGGTCATGCGGTGGGGCCGCCCCCGAGGTTCCTGCCATGACATGTATTTGAGCATCTGAGATGTGTGCGCTCATGCCCTAGGAGGCCACGGGAGTGAGCATGGTGGATGGGGACGCCCATGCTGGTCTGGGAACACCGAGGCCCTCAGCACTTGGCACCGGAGATCGCCATCTTGCCCAAAGAGAGAGAAAGGGGAGAAAAAGAGGTAAGGCAGAGAAAAAGAGGTAAGGCAGACGTAAGGGACTCAACAGTACCCCCCTTCAAAGGGCCCCCTCCAAGACCTCTTCCAAGTGGTCTGGGCTTGCGTGGGTGTGTCAGGTGGAATTGGCGTAGCATCTCCTTGTCTGTAGTATTGGCCAGTGGGTCCCAGGAGTTTTCCTCTGGGCCATAGTTCTCCCAAGAGATGAGGTACTCCCATGTCTTGCTTCTTTTATGTACATCAAGGATGTCGTCTATGGCATATTCAATGTCATCTTCTATGTCCAGAATGGTAGGCTCTGGTTCTTTTCTGGAGAACTCGGAGAGTATCACTGGCTTTAGTAGAGATACATGAAATACATTGTGTATCTTCATTGATGGAGGCAGTTTGAGACTGTATGTTAAATGTCCTAATCGCTGAAGAATGGTGAAAAGTCCCACAAAGCGAGGAGCAAATCTTGCAGAAGGGAGCTTGAGTCGGAGGTATTTTATGCTTAACGAAACCTTATCTCCAGGCTGGAACTGGGGTGCCTTTTGATGATGAGCATCATAGGTCTTCTTTGCCTTTTGTCCTGCTTTAAGAAGGATCTCCTTTGTCTATATCCAAAGCTGGGATAATTCTGCTGTGGTAGCCTGGGCAGCAGGAGAGGCTACTGTCAATGCAATAGTCAGCAGAGGTAAAGGTTGTCTCCCGCAGACAAGTTGGAAAGAGGAAGACCCTGTTGAAGAAGCAGGATGTGAATTGATGGCAAATTCTGCCAAGGCAGTAATTCAGCCCAGTTGTTCTGTCTAGAGTTGACATAGGATTGCAGAAACTGTTTCAGTGTTCTATTCATCCTCTCAGTCTGACTGTTAGACTGAGGATGGTAGGCAAAGGTTAAATCCAAGGCGATGTCAAATTTTTGACATAATGCTCTCCAAAATTTTGCAGTAAATTGCACTCCTCTGTTGGATAGGATATGTTTGGGCAGCCCATGAAGATGGAAGATGTGTCCCTGAGCTCCCGTGCTGGCCCCTTTAAATCTGGAAACCCTGCACGCGCGCCTAGGGCGTGGGGCCAGCGACGGAGGATCGGCGGCATCTCCCTCACAGAGGGGATGCCGCGGCAGGCTGTGAGTCGGGCCTAGACGGCCGAAGAAGGCTTCTAGTGGCCTGGGCTGGCTGCGAGATAAGCGGAGGTTCCGGGGCACGGCCCGAGACTGTAACAGACTTTTCCTGCTAGGGATTTAAATTCACCTTGCAGTCCTGCAAGAGCTGTACCAGTTTCCCTTGTCACATTTTCCACCACTTCAGACAGTTGTTTCTGATTTACTGTTAACAAAGACACATTCATATTCAAAGTGATTACCCCTGTTTCTGGCATCATGACACCTATAAAGTTTCTGACATCATGACACCTATAGAGTTCTTCTAACTCTCTTTCCTCCCCAAGTTAGATATACCTTGTTGTAATGTAACTTTTACAGTTCTATGCAGATGTTCAATGTTCTGTTTCTTTTTTCACACCCCCTGTTATCTGTAAACCGGCATGATGTGATTGTATCATGAATGCCGGTATAGAAAAAACTGTAAATAAATAAATAAATAAATAAATAAATAAATAAATAATGTAGAGTTTTGCTAACTCGGTAGCAGAGGGTAATCCTGGTAATGCTGTTTAAAATTGTGTTTTACTGTAAGGAGTGACCGTGTTGAAATAAAAGAACTTTAAGCTATACAATTTTGACCAAGTTAAGTTTTGTGTGCGCTTCTGGTGCTTACAATTAGTTGTACAAAGTGCATTGGTGCTCCAGTGTATTATTGGAAATGCTACAAAGTGTGCCATTTTAGAAAAATGGTCGACCGTAACCCATATGGTGTTATTGCTGCAGGATGATGGCAGGTCCACTACAAAATCGGTAGCGATATGGGTCCATGGTTCATCCATTGATGGTAGAGCCTGTACTAAACCCCAAGATCATCTGGGTGGTGGCTTTTGCTTGGCACAGACAGCGCAGGAACCCACGTACGCTTGCACATCCTTCTTCATGGTTGGCCACAAATAATATCTTTGCAACATTGCTAAGGTACTACTCTGTCAAGGATGGCCTGCCAGATGGGAATCGTGTGCCCATTTCAACAGTCTTTTTTTAAACCTCTGGCCACCACTGTCTTCCCAGCAGGTACAGTGTGGTTGGTTGCGAGGACCACTCTAGCGGGATCGATGATATGATGGGGTTCATCTGGCATGTCCTGTGGTGAGAAGGAGCGTGATAGGGCATCACCCTGGGTGTTCTTCTCTCCAGGATGGGATTTCAGAAGGAAATTGAACCTGTTGAAAAACAGAGACTATCTTGCTTGACGGTGGTTGAGTCGTTGAGCATTTCAAAGGTACTCTAGATTCTTGTGATCAGTGTATACTACTATTTGGTGTTATGCGCCTTCTAGCCAGGGATGCCACTCTTCAAAAGCCAGTTTGATCGTGAGAAGCTCCTTGTCTCCTATCCCATAGTTTCTCTCAGCAGACGAGAAGCACCTAGAAAAGAAGGAGCAAGGATGGAGCACATTGGATTCACTGTACTGACTAAGAACCGCCCCCACACCAACGTCGGATGCGTCAACCTCCACGATGAAAGGACGGTGTGGGTCAGGGTGGTGGAGACACAGCTTCTTTTGAAAAGCCTCTTTGAGTGTCATGAAGGCTGAGATTGCTTCAGGAGACCAATTGGCAAGATTGGCTCCCTTCTTGGTCATAGCAGTTAAAGGGACTGTCAATGATGAGTAGTTTTTAATGAAGGATCAGTAGTAATTAGTAAATCCCAAGAAGCGACACAATACTTTCAGGCCCGTGGGTTGAGGCCAGTCCCAGATACTCTCAAGTTTCTTGGGGTCCATTTGAAAATCGTTCTTTGAAACAATATATCCCAGGAAGGGTACAGCTTCTTTGTGAAATTTGCACTTCTCAAGCTTTGTGTAAAGGTGGTAATCACGCAGGCATCTTAGGACTTTCTTAACATCCTCCTGATGACTTTGCAGATCCTGAGAAAAGATCAATATATCATCAAGATATACTACTACGTATTGATACAGTAAGTCCCGTAAGATGTCGATCATCATGTTTTGAAAGACTGCAGGTGTGTTACTTAAACCGAAGGGCATGACGAGTTATTCAAAGTGTCCATCACGGGTGTTAAAAGCAGTCTTCCATTTGTCTCCTTCTCGAATACGCACCAAGTTGTAAGCTCCTTTTAGGTCCAATTTGGAGAATATTTTGGCCCCTTGGAGTCTATCAAACAGTTCAGATATTAAGGGCAGGGGGTACCTGTCCTTGATGGTAATCTCATTCAGACCCCTGTAGTCAATGCAGGGGCATAATGTGCCATCTTTTTTCCCTACAAATAAGAAGCCTGCACCAGTAGGGGATTTGGAAGGTCTGATAAATCCCTTTTGTAGATTTTCTTGTATGTAGGTAGACATAGCTTTGGTCTCAGCTACAGAAAGTGGGTAGAAGCTTTCTTTGGGAGGTTCAGAATTTGGCTTCAGATTTATGGCACAATTGAACTCTCTGTGTGGCGGAAGAACATCAGTGGCTTGCTTAGAGAAAACATCCTGAAAGGAGGCAAACTCTGGAGGTAAGCCAGGTAATGATGGAGTGGTAGGCATGCAGATGAGCGGTGAAACTTCAGCAAGACACTGACCATGACAGTCTGGTCCCCACCGGGACAGTTCCAAGGTAGCCCAATTAAATTGTGGCATATGGTCTTGAAGCCACGGCAGACCCAACACCACTGGATGCACGGATTTTTCCAACACTAGAAAGGAAATTGATTCTGAGTGTAGAGCTCCAGTGGGCAGGCCAACAGCCTGGGTGGTCAATGAAACTTCTCCTGGAAGTAGTTCTCCATGGATGGATGACAATAGCAGAGGCTTAGCTATTGGTGTGGTAGGAATCCTCAGATGTTCGACCAAGTGCTTCAGAATAAAATTACCTCTGGCACCGGAGTCAATGAGAGCGAGAGTCTGAAATTCGAGACCTCCACAAAGCAGAGATACAGGTAAAGATAATGGAGGAGTAGGAGAGGTGAGGCCCAGGAGAAGTCCTCCTGCAGATCCTAGGCCCGTCAGTTTCCCGGACAAATGGGACAGGTTTGGACTGCATGACCTGATTGGCCACAGTACATGCACAACCCCATGTGCTTGCTATAACGTCTCTCCTTAGAGGTCAAGTGGCTTCAGCCTAGTTGCATAGGCTCCTCCTCCTCTATGGGTGTGGACGGTAAGCTGGAAGTAATAGGCACAAGTTTAGTATGGTTAGCCCCCACTGTAGACTTTCGTGGACTCTTAGCCTCTTGAGTACGATCACGGATACGGCAGTCAATTCTCCCTGCTAATTCCATCAGGGACTCAAGGGAATCAGGCAAATCACGAGCCACTAATTTGTCCTTTATGCGAGAGTTGAGACCTTCCATGAATATGGCACATAGGCATCCAGTGTCCCAATGCAGTTTGATGCTAAAGTCTTAAATGCAATAGCAAAGTCTATAAGTGGCTTCTTATCTTGCTGAAGGTTCAGTAAGGCGGATCGAGTAATGGTCTGGTGAGCCGGGTCATCAAACACAGACTTAAAAAGTTATAGAAATCCTGGTAGGTCATTCAGGATAGGATCTTCATGTTCCCATAGTGGTGAAGCCCAGGCCAGGGCTGGTCCTTCAAGGAATGACAGGATGTAGGTGGTCTTTGAAGCCTCAGTGGGAAAGAGGGTAGGCTGTAATGAAAAATGCATGCTGCATTGATTGATGAACCCTCTGCACATCTTGGCTTCACCCGTGTAGCTGGTAGCTGTAGATAATGGTACAGTGGTCTTAAGGGTTACCACTGGCGACAGCAATTTCTTCACAGGAGGAGCTGAAGAGTTCCATTGAGCATGTAACTGATTGAAGGCAGTAGCTAGGTTCTCAAAAAACTTTTGTTGTTCTGTAATCTGCTGGGCTAGGCCAGGGATGGCCTGCAGGGCTGCGAGCTGAGCCGAGTCCATGGAGTTAGCAATCTGTTGTGTTTGAGGCATTGTGGACCTTTGGTCGCAATGGAGATGACTCCGCCCATGGAGAAGAGCCCAGTGGGGAACCACTGTGATAGGCTGACACAGGTAGCAGACACAGAATGGTTAGAGTCTTTATTGTACTGCTGTAAATAGATGGTGATGCAGGAAGGCAAGGTACTGATCAACGAAGTGCCAATATGCTCAACAGGCTCAGAAGTATTGTCTCACCCAGATGTTCACGATAGGCAGGAGCCCGCGGTGAGGGTAACGCCGTGGCTGATGGGTGGAGTTGGAGTGCAGGATTGTAGAGGTACTCACAGAGTGAAGGTGTCTTCCTGATGGTAGAATGGTGGGACCGAAGGTCAGTGGTGCAGGATATGAAGTAGATAGGCCCTTGAGGAGCGAGTACACAAAGGTCCAATATCCTGAAATGAATAGAGAGAAAAGACCCCTGAGGAGCAGTTGTCTTTGGTTAGTGAGGACCCTGAAGGAAGTTGGAAGCGAGAGACCCCCGAGGAGCGGGTGTCTAGAGCTTCTGCTGGAGCGAGGCCCTTAGCATGAAATAGCGTCTAAGCGAACAGCTTAGAGCAGGCTGAGTAGCGAAGCAAAGTCTTTGCTAACTCAAATTGGTAGTGGAAGTGGAGGCTACTTATACCCGGATGTACTGATGTCATGCGGTAAGGGCCGCCTCCGAGGTTCCCGCCATGAAGTGTATTAGAGCGTCTGAGATGTGTGCGCTTGTGCCCTAGGAGGCCACAGGGGTGAGCATGGTGGATGGGGATGCCCATGCTGGTCTGGGAACCCCGAGGCCCTCGGCACTTGGCACTGGAGACAGCCATCTTACCCAAAGAGAGAGAAAGGGGAGAAAAAGAGGTAAGGCAGAAAGGTTACAGCCGTCTGCAACCGACAGAAGCAACAGTGTAGTATGCTTTAAGATGTATAGGGAGATCTCCTCCTCATGAAGGGTTCCCACAAAGAGGCGGTAGGCCACTCAGTGGCCTACCGCCTCTTCGTGGGAACCTCCCCAGTAATGCATCTGGGGAGGTGCTCTCCCTGGATTGATGCGATGTTGAGGGGACCTCCGGAGGTTGAAGAGGGATCTGGAGTAGTGTGATGATATCATCCAGAATGAAGCTGCCACTCGCCCCAGTATCCATGAGCACAGTTGTGGCAAAGGAGTATGCTTCCATAGAGAAGGACACAGGGAGTAACAATTGTGGGTCAGTAATAATAGCGCCCAAGCTCAGGACCCCTGCTGGGCTCAGGCTCTACAGTTTCCCGGACGTACGGGGCAAGATTACAGGAGATGTCTGGAACCACCGCAGTAATTGACTTCAGTGCCGTGAAAAATAGTGGAAACTATTCTCAAGATCAAAATTGTAGAGCATATAGAAAGACATGATTTAATGGGACACAGTCAACATGGATTTACCCAAGGGAAGTCTTGCCTAACAAATCTGCTTCATTTTTTTGAAGGGGTTAATAAACATGTGGATAAAGGTGAATCGGTAGATGTAGTGTATTTGGATTTTCAGAAGGCGTTTGACAAAGTCCCTCATGAGAGGCTTTTACGAAAACTAAAAAGTCATGGGATAGGAGGTGATGTCCTTTCGTGGATTACAAACTGGTTAAAAGACAGGAAACAGACAGTAGGAATAAATGGTCAATTTTCTCAGTGGAAAAGGGTAAACAGTGGAGTGCCTCAGGGTTCTGTACTTGGACTGGTGCTTTTCAATATATATATAAATGATCTGGAAAGGAATACAACGAGTGAGGTTATCAAATTTGCGGATGATACAAAATTATTCAGAGTAGTTAAATCACAAGCAGACTGTGATACATTACAGGAGGACCTTGCAAGACTGGAAGATTGGGCATCCAAATGGCAGATGAAATTTAATGTGGACAAGTGCAAGGTGTTGCATATAGGGAAAAATAACCCTTGCTGTAATTACACGATGTTAGGTTCCATATTAGGAGCTACCACCCAGGAAAAAGATTTAGGCATCATAGTGGATAATACTTTGAAATCATCGTCTCAGTGTGCTGCAGCAGTCAAAAAGCAAACAGAATGTTAGGAATTATTAGGAAGGGAATGGTTAATAAAATGGAAAATGTCATAATGCCTCTGTATCGCTCCATGGTGAGACCATACCTTGAATATTGTTTACACTTCTGGTTGCCGCATCTTAAAAAAGATATAGTTGTGATGGAGAAGGTACAGAGAAGGGCAACCAAAATGATAAAGGGGATGGAACAGCTCCCCTATGAGGAAAGGCTGAAGAGGTTAGAGCTGTTCAGCTTGGAGAAGAGACGGCTAAGGGGGGAAATAATAGAGGTCTTTAAAATCATGAGAAGCTTTGAACGAATAGATGTGAATTATTTATTTACACTTTCAGGTAATAGAAGGACTAGGGGGCACTCCATGAAGTTAGCCAGTAGCACATTTAAGAGTAATTGGAAAAAATTCTTTTTCACTCAATGCACAATTAAGCTCTGGAATTTGTTGCCAGAGGATGTGGTTAGTGCAGTTAGTATAGCTGGGTTTAAAAAAGATTTGGATAAGTTCTTGGAGGAGAAGTCCATTAACTGCTATTAATGAAGTTGACTTAAGGAATGGCCTCTGCTATTACTGGCATCAGTACCATGGGATCTTCTTGGTGTTTGGGTACTTGCCAGGTTCTTGAGGCCTGGTTTGGCCTCTTTTGGAAACAGGATGCTGGGTTTGATGGACTCTTGATCTGACCCAGCATGGTAGTTTCTTATGTTCTTAATTTAAAGATTATATCCCACTTTTTTCTAATTGGCCAAGCTGAAATGTACCCAATCTAAGCTCTGATCTTCTGAAGAGGATAGTAAAGTAGAATATGTTAGTATGGAATGAGGGTAAACTAACATGCACAGATGAGAAGATTGCCTCTGAGAGTGTTTATTAGAAAAACAACCATATTTGCTCATGCATAATATGATAGATGTATGGAGAGCACTATCTACAGAATAAGCCAGATACAAAATATTTAAGTTATTAGGCTAATGATATTTATAAAGGTTCACATAACAAGTTATGCAGGTAAAATTATAGCAATTTATACTTACCCAATTAGACAAAGAAATCCACTTAATATACATCAGAGATGCATGCAAAGGGGCATGAAAAGGGGGATAGTCCTTTTGTGTGGCCCTTCAGCATTGATTCACTGGTGGTAGCCCATCAAGGGGCTGCACCCTTTTATTGTGGACAGCCCAATTGGCATCACTTTGGGAGGGTGGGGTTTCAGATGTAGGGAGTCAGCAGCAGTGATGGAAAGAGTGCAATGGAAAACAATGGAAAGCAGTCAAGGCAGTTAAGGAAATTTCCTGGTTCTTTCAGATAAAGTTCAAGTGTATAGAGAAGGCCTCTTCAAGTCCTCATCAACTCCTTTATCAGGGGCAGCCTGATCAATGTTATCCAAAGAAGGCAGGAGCTCAGAAGTGGGAAGACACAGCAATGTTGGAAAGAATACAATGCAGTAATGGAAATCAGTCGCGATGGGTAAAGAAAGTTCCAGCTCTTTTAGATATAATACAAGTGTGCAAAGGGCAGAAAATTCTCCTCAAGTTCTCATCAACTCCTTTATCAGAAGCAGCTTGATTAATGTCACCCTTCAGAGACAGTTTTAGACATATGGATTCAACAGCAGAGGGAAAAGTAGAATGCTGCAATGGAAAGCAGCCAAGGTGGGTCATGAAAAATGTCAATTCATTCAGTTAAAGCGCAAGTGTGCAGAGAATGTTTTGGTGAGATTCCGTTTGTTGTTTCTTAATTCACAGGAACTCTTCTGTTAACTGCTGTTATATACGTTTTACTTCTGAGACACCAGATAGAACACTTTTTGTTCAGTATGTAACAATATGGATCAAGGATCAATTTAGCTCATTTCATTTATGACCTTAGGATTGCAAAGCATTTTTTAGCCATTTTACAGAAGTTTAAAGTCAAATATTTAATCTGAGTGGATTGCTTTAATATATTTATTCTAGTTATCACAAAATTGCTTAAATATTGAAAAGTAGGACCTCAGATTTTGAGTTCTTTAACTATGAACTGCATGCTAGGCATGCCGTCTGTCTAAAATTAATAACATGCTAAAACATTTCTAAGATTCCCTATGAAATAAACATTTACCAAGCTGGTTAACATATATTTGAGAAATACAATTTGATGTGCTCCATAATCTTCAAGAAACGACTCATTGACTGTTGATGAACAGTTTGTCAGTTAACCGCCTGAGGTAAACTCACAATAAAATCTGTTTTATTATTAATGGAATGGAAATTGACAGAAGTAATAACCTGTTTCATAAAACTTATTCAGAGTCTATGAATATGATCAGTAGATTATGGCAGCAATAGATTAAGAGGAATAAGACACATAGTTCCTCAAGCTGAACTAAAGAATTGAAAAAATAGAAGTTAACTTTACTATCCCTAATTCATCTTTCTACAATCAGGATGCAAAATTATTATAGCAAGCTCATTTTATCTATTTCAGTAACAATAAAATAAAGCATACCATTACTGGGGAGGTTATAGCTCATTTGCATACTTCCCCCAGCTGTCTCAGATATGGACATCTGAGGATGCTGCAAAACACAGGGACTTCAACTTCAGTAACCTTACAATCCTCTGACCAGCAGACTGGGCACTTGGAGGATGGTGTGGAGGGGAAGTAGTGTAGAATGTAACTTAATGAAGCACATAAACAAAAGCAATAACAAACCTATCCCAAAATCACTAACACAACTATATACATATACATATGATGATGTTACCCAGGTTGAGAGTCCATCAAGTTAGGTTGAGAGAACATTGTACAAATCTTATCTTTGTGTGTTTCCTCACTTCAATGGTCATCAAATCTTCACAAGAGTGTACTGTTCTGTTCGTACATCTCACTCTGAATGTCAAAGGTGTCACTAACCCCTACAGTACTGTTCTGAATTTGTTAGGATTTGCTAAGGAGTTAGTAATCCTGTTGTGAGAAGCTCTGTGTAGAGCTGGGAGTTAGCAATCTTGTTGAGAATCTGTGTTGCGGGCTCCTGAAAGGGGAGGAGTTTGCAATCTGTAATGAATCTGTTATGATTGACTCCAAAGAAGGAGGAGTTAGTAGTCATAGATATAGTTGTGGGTGGATCCCTGGGCCAGTGGCAGATGACCACGCCCTCGGGAGGATATCCCAAGAAGGACCACCGGCTAGGTTTGAGTATGGAGACAGACACACATTAGTTCTTTTATTAAACAGGTGATAAAGCCACCAGAAGTGGCGGTAGTGAGCTGATATGCCCGGCAGGGCTGTAGTCCCTCAGGTACTGGAACAGCGATCCAGGATGGCTGAGCTGTTGAGAAACTGTAGAACATAAGTAGGCAGAGTAGATAGGGTTCATGAACAGAACTAAATGACAAAACTCACATAAGGTCTCAAGGAAACTCAGGAGCTGGAACGGTATAGGCCCTTGAAAAGTGAGTACCTGGTTCCAGGGTAAGCTCTGAGAGAGCGATGGTAACTCACAGTTGTTTGTAGTAGCGATATCTTCCAGGCAGTAGAGAATCTTCAGAGTCTGCAGGAACATGGCCCCTCGAGGAGCAAGTACCAGTTCCTATCTGTAATCTGAAAGGTAGAGAGAGTGCGAGGCCCCCGAGAAGCGGGTACCTCTGGTAAGTCCGTGGAGGCAGAGTAGCTTGGAGGAATTGTAGATGGATCCGTATCCGTATCATCTCCACTCCTTGCTAACTCAATCTGATAGTGAAAATAGAGACCTTTAAATATTGGAAGTGGATGACGTCATCTCAGGGAAATGCCTCTGAGGTTCGCGCCCTTGCTGGTACTTCAGTCAGAGTGCGCGCGTGCCCTAGGTCATCAGGCAAACATGGCGGATCTGCAACATCAAGCTGGTCCGGGGATACCGAAGGGAGACGGCATGGAGACGCCGCGGCAGCCAGCCATCCATCAGACCCGGAGGGAGTCGCCACAGAGGTAAAGAGGGCGGAGTGGGGGCATCGAGCAGCGACGGATGCAACAAGTGCTACCTAAAACTCACCTCGAGTTACTAGGTGGGCCTCATACAGAGGTATAAATACCTAACTACTATAAGAGCCTTATAGTTAGTGTCTCTCTCTCTCTCTCTCTCTCTCTCTCTCAAAATGCCAATGAAAAAGGTATAGTTTATTTATTTAAAAACTTTTCTATACCGTTGCTAAGTTAAATACCATCGCAATGGTTTACATGTAGGCACATATTCAATGAGGGTAAAAGCGTATTATAGTTCATTCTAACAGGTGCCGTTAAAGGTTCGGTTACGATATATCATTAGACATAGACATTTAGCGAAGTAGTTCATGACCAGTTGTACCAAGGTACTTACACGGGTAGTTTTATCACACATAGTATTATAGTTATGTTTGTTGTGGTGTAGAGTTCATAGACTAATCTATTGTAAAGTTCTACGTACTGTGTGTCTGTGCCTTTCTGTCTTTTCCTGAATAATTTCTCTCTATTCTTTCATCTCTTTGTAAAATGCTTGTTTAAAAAGCCATGTTTTTAAACTTTTCTTGAATGTCTTTAGATCACTTTGTAGTCTGATCTCTGGAGGCATTGTGTTCCAGATTATGGGTCCTGCTAGTGATATGGCTCTCTCCCTCACTTGGGCCATTCTTGCTGTTTTAACTGAAGGGATGGTTAGGAGTGCTTTATTTGCTGATCGGAGGTTCCTGTGTGGAGTGTGTACCCGTAATGCTGTGTTTAGCCAATCTGATTTCTCATCATAAATTAGTTTGTGAATGATAGGGTTTTGTATTTAATTCTGTATTCAATTGGTAGCCAATGTTATAGTTATTTCCAGCCTCTGACCCCACCCCTTTAGTAAAGTCCCAGGGCTTTATGCACGTCACTGGGCCTTTTGAAAATAGGCCCGGTGCGCACAACCCTTTGAAAATCTGGCCCTATATGAATAAAATATATGGCTCAACCGAATAACGGTATATAAAACTCATCAAATAAATAAATAAATAAATAAATAACAATTGTATTGCGAAATCTTAAACATTCTGTGCCAAGAGGACAGCATATAAAGACATGACTTGATACTCCTTAATATGATATCACTAACAATACTTACCTGGCTAATTTGATGATTCATTTAGGACCTTCATTAGAAAACTGCCTCAATATATGCCATCTCAGAATCACATACATGTTTTCTTCTATGAATCAATTCAGAAGACATCAGATTAGAATGCTGAATTTACTCAAAACTATATATTCATTCCTATCTCATTATTACATCAATATTACAAAGTGAATCTTGAGTTCTTCTTTAGACTCTACCTCGATACTTCTTTTCCCTTTTCTTAGCCCTGTCACTCTTTCTTCCTTTTCTGAAATCACAGAGGAGAAACTGCACATTCTTTCTCCTTATCCAATCTTACTACTTGTTCTTCTGACCTCATTCTGACCCAGCTTTTCAGTTCAATCTCCCTAGCAGTCATCCCCTCCATCTGTCATATTTTCAGTCTATCACTTTGCATTATAACTATTTCCACTGCCTTCAAACAGTGCGGTGCCTTCACTTGATCTTCCTGCAATGCTATCTCCTTTCCCTCCTCTTTATTCATACAGTAAACTCATAAGTGCTATTCACATCACTGTCTTGACTTTCTTTCCACTACAATTTGGCTTACATCCTCTACATTTCACAAAGACAGCCCTTGTCAAAGCCTTTAATGAATTATTTAAATCCAAGTCCAGGAAACTTTATTCAATCTTCATCCTCCTTGACCTATCCACTATTGTTGCGCCGGAGGTGGACCCATGGACCAAGGTGGGATTGACGCAACCAGTAAGGAACAAACTACAGGTCCCCACTGTCGGCAGGTGGAGTGGGCTGAGAGGCAGAGGCCACTGGAGCTTCACCTATACCAGCCCTCATTCCTCGTGGATTGAGCCTTTGGGTGCTGGGGCCAGCAGGACTTAGGTGGGCCTCTGAGTAATTGCAGGAAAAGTTGGTTCAGCCCAGAGACAGCAGGCGAGAAATGGTATAGTCCTACTCCGGACTGGATAATGTTCTGGAAACTCGGGCACCAATGGAACGAAGACAGACAGAGGGCGCTTGAGCAAAGGTAGGCCGAAACCTGATGAATCCACATCCAGGGTGTAGGCAGAAGAGGCGTCCAATGGAAGGCTTGAGTCAGGGCTGGCAGCGAGGCTGAGGTCTGATCATGGAGATAGTCAAGAGCGAAGTCAAGCAAAGCTGAGGTCTGATCACGGTGATAGTCAATAGCGTAGTCAGATATAGCAAGGGTCAGGGTCTGGAGATAAGCAATATGTAGTCAGACAAGCGGAGGTCTAGGTCTGGAGATAGGCTGTAGCATAGTCAAGTGAAGCAGAGATCTGGTTCTGGAGATAGGCTGAAGTGTAGGCAGGTGAAGCAGAGGTCTGGGGCTGGAGATAGGCTATAGCGTAGTCAAGCGAAGCAAAGTCAAAGTCCGTGTAGTCAATCCAAAGCATAGGCATAGGCTGAGCAGGAATAAGGAAACAGGAAACAGGAACAACAGCAAGGAAGAGATGAATCTCTTAGTAGCAACAAGTACTCGACCAGCGAGAAGACCTATTGCAAAGGCAACGCTAGGGAGCGGAGCCTGAGCTTAAATACTTGAATAGTCTACCCGCAAACACTTTGAAGCCTCTACAAATGTTGCAAAATGCCACTGCAAGGATTCTAACTAAATCTAACAAAAGGGACCACATTACTCCCATCTTAAAGAACCTTCACTGGCTCCCTATTAAATATAGAATCCTCTATAAAACCACATCAATAATCCACAAAGTCATCAATAACTCCACTCCAATTGACCTCACCATCCCTTTACAGCTTCACATCACCTCCCGTCCGACGAGATTAGCCCAGAGAGGCATACTAAGGGCCCATCCGCTCAAAACATCACTAAGTAGAAGAGCTCTTTCCACCGCTGGCCCTAAACTTTGGAACTCACTCCCTCCTGACCTTAGAATTGAACAATCGACACCCACCATTAAAAAGAGACTCAAGACCTGGTTGTTCAACCAAGCATTCTCTTAATCCCAATAACCAAGCTTTGAATCTCCATGACCGCCGACTTCAGTCTCAACAAAATCAGTACCAGCAATTATGTTCACTTTTCCTCAAAATATATTGTATTTAAATTATACTCCCCTTGTTCATTTAAGTTATTATTATTTATTTTTTCCAAGTTCAATTTACCTTGTTCATTGTAAGACATTATTCTATATACTGACAATTCAATTGTTGTAATGTAAACCTAAATAATTAGTAACTCTGATAGATAAATAAATAAACAAATAAATAAATAAATAAATAAATAAAATAGGTTAATGTCATCATCTGGGGATCATCTTTAGGGAGCATCTATATTTACAAAGTTGGACCTACATGGAGCATATAACCTGGCACGAATCCATCCTGATGACATTTGGAAGACTGCCTTTAATACCTGGGATGGGAGCTACGAATACCTGATGATGCCCTTTGGCCTCTGTAACGCGCCCGCAGTATTCCAACAAATGATGAACAAACTTTTTAGAGATTTGCTGTACATGGAAGTTGTGGCTTACCTGAACGATATCCTTGTCTTTTCTAAAGACCTGGACACCCACCACACTGATGTCCGTACTGTCTTCCAACACCTTCACGAGAATCGCCTGTTTGCAAAATTGGACAAATGCTTGTTTGAGAAATCCAGCCTGCCTTTCCTCGGTTATATTATCTCCAAACAAGGGTTTTCCATGGACCCAGCCAAGTTAAAAGGAATCCGGGTTTGACCACAGCCCGTGGGTCTTAAAGCTCTCCAGCGCTTCCTGGGATTCCTCAACTGTCAACAAATCATTCCACATTACTCTATTCTGGCTGCTCCTTTGATGGCCTTAACTTGCAAAGGTCAAGATACGCTAAATTGGACATCTCAGCCTTCCACCGTCTCAAAGAAGCCTTCCAGAAGGGGTCTTGTTTACATCATCCCAACCCAAATCATCCATTCCTAGTGGAAGTGGATGCCTCTGCCATTGGGGCTGGGACAGTCCTGAGTCAATGCACTGCTTCTGGCACTGTAGTCCCTGTGCTCCTTCTACTCACTTAAATTTTCATCTGCGGAGCAAAATTACAGCTTAGGGGATTGTGAGTTATTTGCCATAAAATTTGCTCTTGAAGAATGGCGCCCGTGGCTGGAGGTGTGCAACACAAATTCACCTACCGTGCCTCCCATCTGCTCCAGAGTTAGCATGCCTATTTTTCCACCATATCTTTAGATTGCATGGCCTACCCAAGGACATTGTCTCAGACAGAGATCCACAGTTCATTGCTAGATATTGCCGAAAATTCAGTATTAATATCAGCCTATCAGCTGCCTATCATCCCCAAGCTAATGGACAAGCTGAACAAATGAATCACTCCTTGAAGGCCTTCCTGCGCGCTTACATCAATGATCGCCAAGACAATTAGTCCAAACTTTTACCCTGGGTGGAGTTTTCTCACAACTCCCTCATTGTCACTGCTACAGGCACATCACCGTTCTCTATTGTCTATGGAAAACAACCATGACCATCAATGCCCATACCTCTATCAGTGCCATACCCTGCAGCACAGGCTTCTGTGGATGGCCTCAAGACTTTATGGGAGCAGACAAATATTCGCTTATATCAGGCCGCTTCCCAGGCCAAGAGAACTGCTGACAGTTGACGTTGCTCGACTCCTGAATTCCTCCCTGGCCAGAAAGTCTGGTTAAATACTCAGTATATCCAACT
The DNA here is from genome assembly GCF_901001135.1 of Rhinatrema bivittatum. Taxonomy (NCBI): domain Eukaryota; kingdom Metazoa; phylum Chordata; class Amphibia; order Gymnophiona; family Rhinatrematidae; genus Rhinatrema; species Rhinatrema bivittatum. The sequence continues at coordinate 555,205,077 of NC_042616.1, read as the reverse complement.
TCGAATACCATCCCAAAGGTTCTCTCCAAGGTATATTGGACCTTTTATGGTCACCCGACACATTGGACCCATTCCATACCAGCTTCGGCTGCCTCCTATGCTGGGAATATATAGTACATTTCATGTATCGCTCTTAAAACATGTGGTCCTATCCTGGCCTGCCCGGAAGACTCCTAAACCACCTCCACTTGTGGCGGAAACTGATACGATGTACAAGGTACACAAAGTCCTTGATGTCCACCGTAGGGGCCGCTGGTGGGAATACCTCCTTTCTTGGGAGGGTTACAGACCCAAAGAAAATTTATGGGAACCAGCTTAGAACATCCTGGACAAAACTTTCCTCCTGAACTATCATCATGCCCATCCGGGCAAACCCCAATCTCCAAGAGGCAGGCGTAAAGGGCGGGGTACTGTTATGCGTGTCGTCTGTGTCAGACCTGTGCCACGGCCCCCTTACCTTTCCATAAGGACTCCAGCCTCTGGTTCCTCCTCACTAGTGGTGGTAGGCCACCAGCTCCGACCTCAGGTCCCCTCCAGTGCCTCTGGCTTTGCCACAGTCCCCAGCGTTCCAGGTCTTGATGCTACTGCTCATTAGGCCTCTCCATGTGGCCTGCGGAGAGACGCCACTACCCGTGCCGTACCCCTCCCTTCTCCTTTCCCATCTATGTTTTTATAATTTGTATTTCCTCATTACCTTTCCTATCTAATCTCCTCTACACTCCTCCTCATGAACTCCATTCATCGATCAACTCACTCTTATCTAGGCCTTTTTTCTTCATTACCAACTCTCAACTTCATGCTTTCTAGCTTGTTGCACCAAACACCAGGAAAAGCCTTTCTGAGTTGTTGCATCATGGTCTGTCTCTCTGGCCATATTCAAATCTCACCTGAAAACCCATCTTTTTAAGGCTACTTTAAATTGTAACTCCTGAACAATGTATTCAATATAAATTCCTTTCCTGAATTCTCTTCTCTGTGTGTTCTAAATAGATTGTAAGCTTCACAAAGCAGGGACTGCCTCCTATGTATAGTATATTCTATGTCAGGGACGTGTATATCTAGTAGTCTTATAGAAATAATAAATAGCACTAATAGTATGGGTCACCAATTTAATCACTAAAATGCAGGTTTAATTCCAGTATAATAGTATACAATATAATAAAGAGAAAAATATATCATAAGTGTAAAATCATAGCTGGATACCATTGTAATTGTTTGATAATGAGTGTTCTACATAATGATCCCAAATTGCCTACTTTCTTCCTGTGAAGGATGTTTTCTTCCAGTAGTCACATTGCCGTTCTCTTTATCATCTATTGCCTTCAATGCAACTTGGGTAAAGACTTCCAGAGGCAATCGGAATTTGGATTTTTTTGGAAAAACAGAAATTGCATTAACATTTTTAAGTCTTTCCACCAAATCAAAGTAAAAAAAAATAAAAAAGCTCACTTCATGTTACTGTATTTTCCTCAAACATATTTACAAGTCTTATTAATGATGTTTTCCATAAGTAAAACAAAATTAAAGTATATTTTAATCATTGCAAATTATATATTGGTGGATGACAAATATGACTTAAATAACTAACTATCCTTCATTGTTAGTTTTCTAAGAATACTGTAGATTATTATTTTTAAGACGAACTGTAGCTAATCTAAGTTAATGGAAAATTAGCTAATGTAAAATAATTAGCATGATAAAAACAAAATACTTTGATGATAAGTATATTGCTTTCTTTCATGAAAGATATAATTTTATCCTGTGTCCATTAATTGTCCTTACAATGACTAGATTGTTCATTCCCATTTCAGATACTTCTGACTAGGAGCCAACTAATTAAACGTTTTCAAAAACTTTATGATAACAGAATGTGTTACATATCAGGATATCCTTGGTGGTTCTTTAGTTATATATGTTTATTGATATTCTTTGATATGCTGTTTTTAAAAAATGAAGCATTGCTTAATTTATTTATTTTATTTAGAATGTTTCTAGGATGCACCATCCCAAGTTCTGGATGGCTTACAGAAATCACATACATAAAAAAAAATTCAAACATAATTTAAACAAACAATAGATCAATAAATAAGATATAACATAGTAAAGCAAACTAAAATTAAAACATCTTCTTAACCTTTAGAGCCTGCAGGTCTTTTGGTCACCAATCATATGATCTTATAACTGTGGATCTGGCTTAAGAACTGGAGATGAACATTGCAAGCAATTAGTCAAATGAATAGAGATGTGAATCGTGTCCTCGATCGTCTTAACGATCGATTTCGGCTGGGAGGGGGAGGGAATCGTATTGTTGCCGTTTGGGTGGGTAAACTATTGTGAAAAATCGTTAAAATCGTGAGCCGGCACACTAAACCCCCCTAAAACCCACCCCGACCCTTTAAATTAAATCCCCCACCCTCCCGAACCCCCCCCCCCAAATGCTTTAAATTACCTGGGGATCCGGCGGTGGTCCAGAACGGCGGCGGTCCGGAACGGCCCCCTCAATAGAATCGTGTTGTCTTCAGCCGGCGCCATTTTTCAAAATGGCCGCCGCAAAATGGCAGCGGCCATAGACAAAAACGATTCGACGGAGGAGGTCGTTCCGGACCCCCGCTGGACTTTTGGCAAGTCTTGTGGGGGTCTGGAGGCCCCCCCAAGCTGGCCAAAAGTTTCCTGGGAGTCCAGCGGGGTTCCGGGAGCGATTTCTTGCCGCAAATCGTTTTCGTACGGAAAATGGCGCCGGCAGGAGATCGAGTGCAGGAGGTCGTTCAGCGGCGGTCCGGAACCCCCGCTGAATGACCTCCTGCAGTCAATCTCCTGCCGGCGCCATTTTCCGTACGAAAACGATTCACGGCAAGAAATCGCTCCTGGAACCCCGCTGGACTCCCAGGAAACTTTTGGCCAGCTTGGGGGGGCCTCCTGACCCCCACAAGACTTGCCAAAAGTCCAGCGGGGGTCCGGAATGACCTCCTCCGTCGAATCATTTTTGTCTATGGCCGCCGCCATTTTGCGGCGGCCATTTTGAAAAATGGTGCCGGCTGAAGACAACACGATTCTATTGAGGGGGCCGTTCCGGACCGCCGCCGTTCTGGACCACCGCCGGATCCCCAGGTAATTTAAAGCATTGGGGGGGGTTCGGGAGGGTGGGGGATTTAATTTAAAGGGTCGGGGGTGGGTTTTAGGGGGTTTTAGTGTGCCGGTTTTCCTGCCCTCCCCCTTCCCCCGATTTACGATTTTTTAACGATAAATCGGGGGAATTGGTATTGTATCGTGGCCCTAACGATTTTTTGACGATTTAAAATATATCGGACGATATTTTAAATCGTCAAAAAACGATTCACATCCCTACAAATGAAGCCTGAACAGATAGATCTTTAACACCACATTAAACATTTAAAAAAAAGCTTGTTTCCAGTAGGAGTATGCATTTGTTTGCAACGTATTGGCAATCCGCAACGTATATGCCATATTCGTTGTATTCATGTGGGTCACGAAACATATGGCGAACCCCCATGAATACAACGTATCACTAACTAATAAACCCCCACCCTCCTGACCTCTCCCCCCAAGACTTGCCAAAAGTCCCTGGTGGTCCAGCGGGGGTCCTGGAGCGATCTCCTGCACTCGGGCTGTCGGCTGCCAGTATTCAAAATGGCGCCGATAGCCTTTGCCCTTACTATGTCACAGGGACTACCGGTGCCATTGGTCGGCCCTGTCACATGGTAGGAGCAATGGACAGCCGGCGTCATCTTGTGCTCCTACAATGTGACAGGGGCCGACCAATGGCACCAGTAGCCCCTGTGACATAGTAAGGACAAAGGCTATCGGCGTCATTTTGAATACCGGCAGCCGACAGCCAAAGTGCAGGAGATCGCTCCAGGACCCCTGCAGGATGACCAGGGACTTTTGGCAAGTCTTGGGGGGTCCGGAGGGTGGGGGTTGTAGTTAATTAAATGTAAAGGGTTGGGATGGGGCTTTTTTTGGGAAACGAATACATATGTAACTAATGAATGGACCGGGGACCCCTGAGAATGGATGCAACAGATTTGGGTGCCAATGAATATTAATACTGAATGGGACGAATCCGTCCCTGCTGCACATCCCTAGTTTCCAGATGGCCATTGATAATTGATTCCTTCATATTGCTTCTGCTGTTGAGAGCATGCATTCCATGCTTTCAGCAAGGCAAATGAGTTTATGGCTAGGTATATCAAGCAAGTATTGGCCATCTAACCTAAAAGGTAGATTTTAAAAGCCTTGCACGTGCAAAAATAGCCATCTATGCATGTAAGTGGCCTGAGCAGGAGCTATGAGAATTTAAAATAGCCAAGAAGGATGATATCTGGTGTGCCCAAGGTGTTCCAAGCAATGACACACATTGATTGGAACATGCATGGAGAGTTTTTTTATAACCTATGTACACTTAGGGGTAGATTTTAAGAGGCGCGCGAACAGCCTACTTTTGCTTGCGCATCAGACTCAAGCAAAAGTACGCTGGATTTTAGTAGATACGCGCGGAGCCGCGCGTATCCACTAAAATCCTGGATCGGCGCGCGCAAGGCTATCGATTTTGTATAGCCTGCGCGCGCCGAGCCGCGCTGCCTCCCCCCGTTCCCTCCAAGGCCGCTCCGAAATCGGAGCGGCCTCGGAGGGAACTTTCCTTTGCCCTCCCCTCACCTTACCCTCCCTTCCCCTACCTAACCCACCCACCCGGCCCTGTCTACACCCCCCCCTTACCTTTGTCGGGGGATTTACGCCTCCCGGAGGGAGACGTAAATCCCCGCGCGCCAGCGGGCCTGCTGCGTGCCGGGCCGCGACCTGGGGGCGGGTACGGAGGGCGCGGCCACGCCCCCGGGCCGTGGCCACGCCCCGTACCCGCCCCCAAAACGCTGCCGACACGCCCCCGCAACGCCGCGCGCTCCGGCCCCGCCCCCCGACACGCCCCCCTCCGAGAACCCCGGGACGTACGCGAGTCCCGGGGCTCTGCGCGCGCAGGGAGGCCTATGTAAAATAGGCTTCCCGGCGCGCAGGGCCCTGCTCGCGTAAATCCGCCCGGTTTTGGGCGGATTTACGCGAGCAGGGCTCTGAAAATCCGCCCCTTATTTTTGTGCACGTGAGATACCTAGCTTGATGTTCTCTCAGCTTAGCTGCAATCAAGGTAGGTAGAGATTAAAATGTTAAAATCTGCTCTTCTTTTACCATTTATCCCTTCAAATCATGTTAAATCTTCACCGATGGTAACTGTGCTGTTCATATGTATGACTTTGCATGTTAAACTGCTCCCCAAAGCCCACCTCACCCCCACAAACCTCACCCCAAGTTTACAATGCCTCCTCTTACAGTGGTATAAAAAGTTCAATTATAAGTGACCCTCCACAGAAGCTTTCTCTCTCTCTCTTCTCCCCTCCCCTTCCCTCTCCTTCTCCCTTCTTCCTGTTGGCGATCTGCTCCCCAGAGGGGAGGAGTTAGCAATCTGATGTAGATCTGCTCCTCCAGAGGGGAGGAGTTGGCAATCGCTTGTAATTCTGCTGCTCAGAGTTAGGCGAGGAGTAGCAGTCTGTTATGGATCTCCTCCTGAAGAGGGAGGAGTTAACAATCTGTTATCAATCCCTGCTACTAAGAGTGGCAATCTGTTATAAGTCCGCCAGAGGGTTAGCAATCTGTTATGAATCCCCCTGCCAAGGGGAAGAGCTAACAATTGTAATACTCCGTAGGCAGAGTTAATGATCTGTGGTGGATTGGCTTCCCACAGAGTGGCAGTTGTATAATACCGCTCTAGTAGTTTAAAGGATGACACTGAGATGAATTGTGAATCCCTGGGCCTATGGCAGATGACAGCGCCCTCAGGAGAATATCCCGAGAGGGACCACTGGCTAGGCTGGAGTATGGAGACAAACACAGATAGTTCTTTATTAGACAGGAAATAGAACCACCATAGGCTGCAGTAGTGAGCTGATGTGCCCGGCAGGTCTGAAGTCCCTTCGATACTGGAATTGCGGTCTCTGGGTTGCTGAGCTTTAGAGAGAGACTATAGGTAGTGAGTAGACAGGGTATGCTGGATACATAACCAGTAGAAGATGATACACTCACAATTGTAGATATCTGTAATGGCTTCTATGCAACAGAGTCTTCAGTATATTCAGGAACAGGAGTCATAGGCGAGTGCTGGTTCCTATATGCAGTCTGAAATGAGAACTCACATTATCTGTGTAGGAGATGGCTTGTAGAATAGAAGAGAGTATTTGGAGGGTTTTAGGAACATAGGCCCTCGTGGAGCGAGTACCGGTTCCTATCTGCAATCTAATAGTAATGTACCAGATAAAGGTATATAATAACTTCTGATATAGAAGAGAGTTGAAAAGAGCTTTAGGAACATGGGCCCTCGTGGAGTGAGTACCGGCTCCTATCTGCAATTTACAGTAATGACTCACGATCTCCGTACCTTTGATAACATCTTAGACAGAAGGCCATTACAGATATCTACAATTGTGAGTGTATCATCTTCTACTGGTTATGTATCCAGCTACTCATATTCAGTAGGACTTCTTTTTTAAATGTTCTTTTTACTTAACTTTACAATTATATAACATGAAATATGTTATCAACTAAGGAATATATAGTAATTGAGGAAAGCAAAGAATCATAAAGATAGTATTGCTCCTACACTAAGGTTGGGTGGGAATGGAAAAGCTCATTAAGATAAAACAACAAAAATTTGAAAAAAAAAAAGGCAGCTTAACAGACCCAATAAAAAAGGGGAGGTTTGAGTCTAGTCAGAAACTGAAATAGTAGAATTATCTTGAATGAAGCTAGAAAAATGTTCTGAATCATAAAACAAAATAATTGCCCTTATATTTAAATTTGCATCTGGTCAGTATTTTAGCTCCCAGACCTTGCAGCTTTGACTTAAACATCAAAAGGGGCTTCTTTCTCTCTTAGGTAGCATTACCCAAGCCAAGTCTGACATTTGAACCATAAAAAGAAGAGTCCAATTTCTGTAGTGAACTCCCCACTTCCTAGTTACAACCAAGTCTCAGTGTGAAAGTACCTAATATTGTAGGCCTTTCTACTACTTAATGATTGAATCTTATAAAATTTGGCTTAAATCTCCACTAGTTCATTTTTTTATTTACTTATTTAGAGGTTTTATATACCATCGTTCCATGTAAACATCACTAGATCACCACGGTTTACACTATTGACATTCACAAATTATATACCACAAATCACAAATTATTGATTCCAGCAATATCATTACAGCAATGTCATTACAGAGTATCATTCACAGTTATTAGTCACTAGACAGAGGGGATTATGTTGTTTAAGTGATATCTAATTAGGTCTGATGGGGGTTGTTATTTATATAATTAGGGAATGAGGTGTCAGATAAATTGTTTTGTTAAGAGATAATGTCATCTCTCAGGTTATTTTGTACTATATGCATTTTGGAACAGCCAGATTTTCAGGTCTTGTTTGAATTTCTTTTTGTCTGTTGTAGTTCTTAGTTCTTCTGGCATAGAGTTCCATAGTTCAGGACCCACTATAGATAGCTCTCTTTTTCTAGTTTGTGACAAGTGAGAGGTTTGTATTGTTGGGACAGCGAGGAGGCCTTTATTTTGTTATCTCAGAGTTCATTGTGGTTTGTGTTGTTTAAGTGGTATCCCAAGAAGGTCATTGTTATTATTATTAATGTTATTGAATATGATCGTTAATGTTTTATATTGTATTCTAAATTGTATTGGTAGCCAGTGTAATTCTTTTAAAGAAGGAGTGATGTGATCATATTTTCTTGCACTAGATAGAAGTCTTGCTGCTGCATTTTGCAGAAGTTGTAGCGGTTTTATGTGACAAACTGGAAGACCAAAGAGCAAGGAATTGAAGTAGTCAAGATTTGAGAATATTAGTGTTTGTAAAACAGTGCTGAAGTCTGTGCTAGTTAGTAGAGGTTTTGGTCGTCTCAGTAACCGCAGCTTGCTTTAGCTGGTTTTAATCAATTTCCAAATGTGACTTTTCATTGATATGCATTCATCAAGTTGTACTCCTAAGTCTCTTACTTGCATCGATGGATTGATTTTGCAGTTTCCCAAATTTATAGCAGGTGGTATTTTTTGGGGGGGATTTCAGCTTAGCCAAATGATTTCTGGGGTTTTTTTTGGTATTTAGTGTGAGTTTAAGTTGCCATAGCTTTTCGTTTATCATTGTCATATAATTTGCTAGATAGGATGCAATGTTTTCTATAGATTTTGTCAGAGGAATATAGAATTGTAGGTCATCTGCATAGAGGAAGAAGTTTAGTCCTAGGTATAAGAGAAGTTTGCATAGCAGTAGCATGTAGACTTTGAATAGTGTAGTTTATAGAGCTGATCCCTGTGGCACTCCAGTGTTACACTGGGAGGTGTTAGAGATCTGGTTATTGAATTTTACTTGGTATGTTCTCTCTTCTAGGAAGGATATGAACCATTTTAATACTGTTCCATCTATCTCAATGTTTTTCATTTAACGGCATAGCAGTTTATAGTCTACTGTGTCAAACGCTGCTGTGAGGCATTATGATTTACTGGAGTTGAATCCTCATAGTATACGGTCAGTTAATGATAATAGAAGGTAGGGATGTGAATCGTTATCTGACGATTGAAAATATCGTCCGATATTTTCAATATCATCAGATATCAGGGGGTCCCCGATAGCGATAGGAAACCCCAAGATTAATTTAGTGGGTTTTCTTATTTTTATGGGGGTGGGGGGTGGTGGTGGGAAGAAAGGACACAACCTAAAAACACAACCTGACTCTTTAAAATGAGTTTGTTAGTATCCCCCCACCCTCCAGACCCCCCCAAAATTTTTTTAAATACCTGGTGGTCCAGCGGGGGTCCCGGAAGCATTCTCCCATGCTCGGGCTGTCGGCTGCCACTAATCAAAATGGCGCCGATGGCCCTTTGCTCTTACCTTGTGAAGGGGCCATCGGTGCCATTGGTCGGCCCCTGTCACATGGTAGGAGCACTGGATGGCCCACACTATTTTTAAAGATGGCGCCGGCCGTCCATTGCTCCTACCATGTGACAGGGACCGGCCAATGGCATGGATACCCTGTCACATGCTAAGGGCAAAGGGCCATCGGCGCTATTTTGTTTACTGGCAGCCGACAGCCCGAGCACGGGAGAATGCTCCCGGGACCCCCGCTGGACCACCAGGTATTTAAAAATGTTTTGGGGGGGTCCGGAGGGTGGGGGTTACTAACAAACTCATTTTAAAGAGTCGGCTGTATTTTTTGGTTATCGGCTCGGGCGCAGCTGATAAAAAAAAAAAACCCAATCGGACTGCAAGATAAAAATTTCACGATGTGAATCGGAACCGGAATCCGAACCGATACCAGTTCCGATTCACATCTCTAATAGAAGGGTCTCTGTTGAATGTTTTTTTTCTGAAACCAAATTGATTTGGATATAGAATTTCATGATCTAAATGTTCCTATAGTTGATTGAGAACTGTTTTTTTCTAGTATTTTATAAAAGATGACAGATTTGATATTGGTCAATAGTTGTCCCAGTCATCAATCTCCAGTCTATTATTTAATGTTGGTTTATGATTGCTTGTTTCAGTTCTTCAGGTATCTGGCTTTCTGTTAGTGATAGACTGATCAGGTTTGTGATTGTGGTATAATTATTTGGTTTATTTGTTTTAGGGAGCTGGCTGAGATTGGATCTCTTGGATGCATTGAAGGTTTTAATTTGTTGAAATTCTACTTACCACCAGTTTTGATACTATTTCAAAGGATGACCACATATTTTTATTGAGGGTTTCTTCTGTAGTGTTAGTTGTATCATTAGTTTTCCACTGTAGGTCGTTTGAGTTGAGTTGATCTTCAGTTTCTTTGTTTTATCAGTTAAGGTGGCTGCATATTCGTTGTATGATTCTTTGGCGAGGTTAGAGTTTTTTCATTTATTTGAAGCAAGATCTCTAATTAGATTTTTTCACTGTTTTGAATAGGAGTTTTAAACTGTATATCTCTCCATGGATTTGTTTTGCATAGTATTTTTTTTTTAATTTGTTGGTAAAGAAACGATATTGCGAGAGGTAAGCTTTGTATTTTTTTTTTGTTGATTCATCTGTTGGGTGCTTTCTCTATTGATTTTTTTTATTTCTAAGATTTTGTTTTGCCTTTCTTACATCTTTATTATACCAGGGGTTCTTCTTGTTGTTCTTAACTTGTTCTTTGTTGGTTATTTTTATCTGTATTGAGCTGTATTCTTCTGCTATTTCATTTATTATTCTTTCCCAAAAGTCAAATGCATTGTTGCAGTTGGATAGATCAAGGTCATTAATCTTTTTTTCTATTTCACTTGATAATATCTCATTTTTAATTTTCTTTCTATATGTAAAGGTGGTATTATTATCGGCTTTTTGTTTAATTTGATTAGTGAAGGTTAGATCTGCTTTAATTAATTGGTGATATGACCATGGTATTATCTTGTGTTCAGTTTTGATTTGGCAGTTATTAGTGTTGGTAAAAATTAGATCAATGGTATGAACAGCCTTGTATGTTGCTTTAGTGACATGTTGAGACCATTCTAGAGCTTCCATTGCTTCAAGGAACATATCACAAGCAGGTGACCTGGTTGTTTTGTCTTCCTGAAGATTGAATTCACCTAAGATTACTGTAGATTCAGATGTTAGAAACACTTTGACAAACAGTTCTATAATTGGTGAACCCTATGTTGATTTGTTTTGATTTTAAGATGGCTACTTCATAAGGAGGGTGAATTTCTATTTTGTTTAATACTAGTTTAAGTTCTTTTTTTACAGATAATTAGGAAGCCTCCTCCTTTTCTTTTTTGCCTTGGTATATGGAAAAGTTTATATTTTAGGTTACAGATCTGGTTAATGAGGACATTGTCATTTTCATTTAGCCAAGTTTTGGTTACACAAAAGAAAGTTGGTTGTTGGTCTTCAATTAGGTCTTTGATGATAGCAATTTTTTTTAATTGATTGTGTGTTAAGTAGCAGTAGTGAGAATATTAAACATGTTTTGATATATGTTTTCTTTCATTACAGACAGTGGGTGAATCATTATATTTTCTTCATTTTCTTTGTTTTATTTTTTTGTTGCATTTTTCATTGATTCACTGTTTTTTCCTTGTCTGAGCACAAGCTAAATATTGTTTGTTTGGTCCATTTTCTTTGTGGACTGGGTGGTCAGCCAGGTGATCGGCTGGGCACTCTGGTGAGGGTCATTACTCCAGGCAGCAGCCGACAGGGCAGCAGTGGCCTGAGCCATGGTAGTCAGGGTTTATGGGTCAGTCATCCATGATTGCCTTCTGGTAATTTCCTTTTATGAAGAAAATATGTTTTAATCAAAGGTGGAAAGCCAGTAAATTTAATTTTATTTAACATTTCTCCATGTATTTCCTAAAAAGTTCCAGCATTGAAAATTAGATAACACAAGAAAAATTAACAGTGCTCAGATTTTTCAATTGCTGGGCATTTTTCCAAAGATTCCTGCTTCCATTTGAGAACAATAGTGTCTTTACCTAAAGTCAAGTTTGATTTCCTGTATGAAAGAGGATTGTGACAGCAAATCTTCCACTTTCTTTTTAAGAACCCTAGTATAATGTAGTATGAATTTTATTGAATTTGACATTCAATGCTATATCAAGCAAGTTGCCAAAAGGAATAGCAAGCAATTACCAAATGGCTAGTAGTGGGCTGAACAGTAATTGATACTGATTTGGCAGTGCCTTGCCAGATTGGTAGGTTATAGTGAAATATAATTTTGATTAAGCAAATAATGGAAATGTTGCAGTTGGTTTTTGCTTCACAAAATCAGTGTCTTCCTTTTTAGTATTAGAACTAATATAGTCAGTTTAACAGTTTTGATTTAAAAATCTCTTAAGTGACTTCCCCTTTTCCAAGCATTGTTGATCTTTACTAAAGATTTTTAATATGGCATTCCAAATGAATTGGAAACTCATTGTTCATGGCACATTACCGATATGTTTACTGCAAAGCTAACTTACAGGGTTATTTATCAAATTGCATTAGGGACTTATCTTGGGCATTGTGAGATGCGTATACAAATTTTAAAATGTTTTCCAAATGGGAGGAGTTTGAGTGGAGTAAATTAAAATGAGGGGTGCTTAGGATTGCATGATATTATGGGTTTTAATGCCAGAAATAACGACACCTTTTTTCCTGGTGATATGCCTGAAATGGGAAAAGAGAGAGAGAGAGAGAGAAGCCATAATACCCTCATGCTAGATAGGTATTTATATCTCCATGGGAGACCCACCTAGTAAATCAAGGTGAGATTTAGGTATTAGTGTAGGGGTTAGGGGCCACTTTGACATTCAAAGTGAGATGTACGAACAGAACAGTGCTCTCTTGTGAAGATTTGATGACCTTCGGAGTGAGGAAACTCACCCAAAGATGAGATTTGTGCAATGTTCTCTCAATCTAGCTTGATGGATTCTCTACCTGGGTATGCTATGCTGCTGACTTCCCCATATTTGCTGCTACTTAGCTTGATAAGTCTTATCTGGCTAAGTTTACCCCTTCTATGGAGCATGTCTAACTTATCCAGTTAATTTAAATAGATAAGTCTGAATATTTCTCCTTCTCTGGCTAAGTTAGCTGGCTAAGTAGTAGCACCACCCGTTATGCCCACTGCCTGCCCACTGTCTATTCAGATAACTACTTAATTGGTAAGTCACTTGTCTGGCTAAGTGGTGACTGCTGATCATAGACAAATACTCAGAGGCTGCCACTTAGCTGGATAAATCCTACTTATTTGGCTAAGTAGCATTTGAATTTTTCTCACATATATTTCTTTTCATTAAACAGTGAGAATCTGAATCCCTGGTTTACATGTTACTTTTGTTATATTCCACTTTTTGGCAATTCAAAGCACATTACATTCAGCACTGTAGGTATTTCCCTATCCCCAGAGGGCTCAAATTTAAGGGGCCTATTTACTGAAGATGTTTTCCCTTTTTGTGTCCATGAGAAAAATGCTTAGTAAATAATCTCATATGTTTGCACCTGAGCTAATAGAGAGTAAAGTGACAACCAAAATCACAAAAAGAGGCAGTAGGATTTGAACTCTGGCTTATATGCTACTACACTAATCACTAAGCAGCTCCTATATAGTCAGGTAATTATATTGGTATATATTGGTTTGAAGAAGAATATTGATTATCACCATTGCCTGCAGTTTGAAATGAATATTTCATAATATAGTTAATCTATTCCTCACATTTTATTGTTTTTTAATACATGCAAGCATTATGATTCTAAGATCCTCTCTTATTACACTGCATGTTAAAATCTTAAATATCTTTCTAATGTTCAGTTTTGGTAGGTATGTAGTAGAGATGGTTTATAATTTGAAATGAAATAGACTAGTGGTTGCCAAACCCATCCTGGAGGACCCCAAACCTGTCATGTTTCAGGATTTCTACAATGAATATGCATTGCATGACATGCATATTCATTGTGGATATCCTGAAAACCTGACTGACTGGGGGTCTTCCAGGACAGGTTTGGGAACCTCTGTCACAACAACATTTTCTATACCATTTTATGTCATTTTATAAATTAAATTACAAAAAAGCAACATGAAATTTTGAATTTTTCTCTTTTTTATAGTGCACACAAATTGAAAATAATGAAAACTACTTATAAGAGTGTGCATTAAATTGAAATAATATGCACTAACTCAAATAGTGCACATTAAATCAAATTAGAGTACACTAAATCAGTGTGCACTATTTTAATTTAGTGTTGTATGAAATTTGTTTTTAATTTTCTTTATACTATTGCTTGGGCAACATGCTTTACAGTGGTTTATAAAGTTTTAATAAATGAAATGAACTATTTTAGTTAATGCACACTATTTCAAGTTAATGTGCACAAATTTGATTTAGTGCATGCTAATTTAATTTATTGCATGCTATAGGAGTTAGTGCACACTAAACTGAATTAGCATACAGTAAAACACAAACTTAAATTTTAAAACAATATTTATATAAGAAGAACATTTAAAAAAGCAAACAAAAAAAAAATGGAAACGAAACAAAATGAAATATTTTGCAATGCATACCCCTAGTAGCCAGCACTTTACTGCTGTTGCAATTATTCTGTTGACACTATAGAGAAAAATGAAGTCACCAATTACTAGCACCTCTCACTTCCAAGTATTCATCCACAATATATTCTCTCTGTCATGGGCTTCTATATATATATTTCTCAGTCATTTGACTAGCTAATTTTTTTTCTATCTCATCTTAAGAAGTCGCTGGACTAACCTGCAATATTTAACACAGGTTAGTAGCCCTTTTCTGCACAAGTTAGCTTAGGATGCAAATGAGTTCAGATCTTGTATTGGTATGGACTGGAACTTTGTGCATTCTCAGAATGACAACACATGATGGTGGCCTGGGATCCTCAGGGCTGAATTGGTTGTATAAAGGCCATGTGGCCCATGTGAAGCCTACCCCCACCCATACATATGTTTCCAAAAATCTCTGGTAGTCCATGTGTCCCACCATCCTTGACCGTGGTCCATAAACCCTGACTGCTTCACAAGTATAAAAAAAATGTTCTTTATTAAGATTTATTTCTTAAAGTCTTGCCCCCTTGTCCTAAAAAAAATGAGTGAAAGCTACAATTTGTGGCCCCCTCACACCTCTTTAATAACCAAATTATTTCCTAATAGTTGGGGTGGTCTTCTAGGGTCAGGAGTGATTTCACCAGTACCATCTTGGAAAATGCCACCACTTTATCCCAGGCACTTTTTTGAATGTACGTGACAAAGAAGCATATGGAGTCAGATGGAACCATTTTTCTAGATAGGACTGAAAGGGCATGAGCAAGAGGGGATTGCTTCTACCCCTAGAAGACCACCCCCATCTATGGGTTAACCTTTAGGGAGGATAGGAACAGGAGTAGGGGGGCCAAATTGGAGCTTTCACTCAATTTTGGTGACAAGGGGGCAGGGATGGAAGGCATTGTTTTACGTTTAAGGGCTACAGTGGAGTCACTGGTTAAGGACCACCAGGGATTTTTGGAAACAGAAGAATGGGAATTTCAGATGGGCTCTGTGGCCCCTTTAACATAGTGCACCAGTGGCTACAAAGATTTTCTAATTCACTGAGGTATAGTTATCTTTTTTGAAAAAAATGTGTCTACATTGCATTTTTGGCATGTCTGTTTTTGAAAATTCACACATTAATGAACTGCTGTGCATGATTTAACATTACAACATCTCATTAATACGGAATTTAAATAAACTTTCTTGTATAGCAGACTATTCATGAAAGTTTATTATGATTCCCACTTTTGTAAAGGTTTTTTTCAGAAAGGGTGGCTTTGTGCAAAATATTGCAAAATGCCAAAGTTTTATCATTTTTGCATGTTTCTGGAGAGTTTGAGCTATTTTTAAAGTGAAGCCTCTTTTGTGACAAAAACATTTTGCAATTTAGTACCTTAAAGGTGAATTTTAAAAGCCTGATGCATGCATCAATTAAGGGATGCATGCATAAGTCAAGCTGATGTTCATCCACCGAATTTTAAAAGCTGCCAAGATGCGTGCATATCTCCAGCAGTGTGCACATTTCACTCAAATTGAAAAAGGGTGGAGTCTGGATGGGGCATGAGCATTTCAGGGTGGGGCCAAGAGATGTGCATGTAAATACTTACATGCCTGGGCACGTGCCTAGGTCAAGCATGACATAAGTTTATGTCTGCTATAGAAGAGGTGTAAGTTAAAAAAAAACCCATATAACTAGCTTTACATGAGTGGTTTTAAGGGTCTGGGGCAACTGAGGAAGTGTACGCTATTAAACTAGGGAAAATATGGAGGACCTACATCTTAACTGGGTGAACTGGTTGTCAATCTGGTGAAACTGGCAATGGTGTAGGTGTGTGCCCCTTTTAAAAACGCCGACTTACATGGTAGAAGCGGGATTTGGGTGTCTATGAGTACGCCTGTTTAAAATTGGGTGTACAAGTACATGTGCCCAGGCTATTTTATAACATGCACGCATATATGTGCGCAAGTTATAAAATGGCGCATCCCTGGGCTGTCAGCGGTACACACATGCACCAGTGTGCGCATGTGTGCCAGTTTGAAAGTTACTGTCTTAGCCTCTAATGTTATGTGAATGAGTTAGAAGTAGTGTATGATTAAAGACCAGACCACTTAGGTCTCGTCTTTTGACTACAAGACTGAAAGAAGTAAACTTTTATACTTGGAGAATGTTGTAGGCCAGGAATTTACACAACAGTGGTCAACAGGAGATTTTGAATGAAGATTAAATTTGCCTCAAATAGAAAGAAGCTTAGTTACTGGAGATGTTACCTTAACATTTTGTTGGAATTATTGTTAACATTTCATTAGGTCTGTGAGCAGAAGGTAGTAAAGATTCCATGCCAAACAATGAATACAGTAACTTACCTTGGCTCAGTCAATTAGTTTTATTAATCTAATAGATGAACATATTTCAGGTCCCATGTCATCACTTTAAGGATTAACACAAAGAAGTTGGAGACTGAGTGTTGTGGTTGAAAGAAATGTTGTGACATAGATGTGTTTGTGTCAAATATATAAATTTAGGGAAATTGATCAAGGTTTGAATGGCATCTTTGGGCTCTCCATATCATTTTTGAAACATTTCTTTTACTGAATGGCATAACCCATATTGCTGGATTTTCAACTGAATGGTCCATCTACTTCTATTATTTGTGAAATGCAAGTGGGTGTGTGACAAAGCTGTTGGGAAAATGAATACTTGCATGAATAATGACTATAAAGAAGGAAGTGAGTTACTTCTGTACAAGTCTCTGGTGAGGCCACACTTTGAGACTACAACTGCAAAATGACATTGACAAGGTAGAGCTATTTCAAAGGAGAGCCATTAAAATGATGCATGGCCTGCACTATAAGCCATGCATAGATATTGAAAAAGCTAAAGATGTTCTCTCTAGATGAAAGAACAAAAAAGGCAAGACGTGATACTTATTCTTATCAGGCTTCAATAAAATACCAGAAAGTGCCATTTTTCATAGAATGAAAAGTTCAAGGACAAGAGATCAACATATGAAGCTTAAGGAAGGAATGTGAGAAAATACTTTTCACTGAGAAGGTGAGCGACACCTGGAATTAATTTCCTCAGATGAACTAATAGAAACAAAAATGGTAGCAGAATTAAAGCATGCATGGGATATTCACAAAGGGACCATAGCAGAGAGGAACAAAAAATCCAACAGATCAGGCAAGATACTTGACAGCACAGTAAGAAGAAACAAATATGCAGACTGAGTAGACAAAATGGTCCTATTCAGTAAGCATCCTCTAGATTTCTACTGCATGCTAGGGATGTGCAGAAGAAAAAAATTGTTTCAGTTTGTTAATTAATTTTGTTGGTATCTAAATTTGTTTCATTAGTTTCCAAACAAAAAAAATGTTCATTCCATTAGTTAATTTGTTTGCTATTTAAAGCTAAGAGGGAAGCATTGCAGTCTGTTCTGGGCTCCAGAGTAGTGTTTTCCTTAACAATTCTAATGAAACTTGTGAGAACAAATCATCAGAAGGGGGAAAAAACTGCAAGGTAATTAGACTGTGGCAAAGTGGCATCAAAAGTGGCATAAAACTGGTCTTCAGAAGGATAGCCATGTTAGTTTGGTGTAGCAAAATTGACAGAAATCGAATGGCACCTTATAGACTCACCAGTTTATTAAAGGATGAACTTTTGAGGACAGAGTCCACTTTGTCAGATGCAGAGTCCACTTTGTCATGCATCTGATGAAGTGGAATCTGTCCTCGAAAGATCATGCTTTAATAAATTGATGAGTCTATAAGGTGCCGCTTGACTCCTGTCATTTATAATACTAGTCTAAATCTCTGCGCATAGCAGCATGGCCGAGCAGCACAAGGATCCAAAGGTATAGGATGAGGGGCATAGCATTAAGGCAGAGTGGCATGAAAGATGCCAGTCATTCCGTTGGAGCATACAGACAACCATAGAGGGCATGCTTCTCTGCTCTGTAGTGTCAGGACCCAGTGTTGTTGTTGGCAATGTTTAAGGAGGAAGCAGGAGTGAAGCCCCAATGTGTTTGTTGGGGACATGTAAGGAGGAAGCTGGCTGAGTAAGGCCCCATTGTTTTTGTTGGAGACAAGTCAGGAGGCAGCAGGGCATGACAGGCCCGTTTTGCTAATGGGGACATGGGAGGAAGTAAGCTGAGTCAGACTTGTTTGGTTGATGGGGACATGTCAGGAGGCAGCAGGGTGTGACCAACCCCAGTATTATTGATAGGACAAGTCAGGAGGAAGTAAGCTGAGTTAGATCCCAGTTTCATTGATGAAGTCAAGTCATGAGGCTGCAGGGTATGACAGACTCCAGTATTGCTGATGGGGACAAGTCAGGAAGAAGAAAAATGTGACAAGCCCCAGTTTTATTGACGGAAACTTGTCATGAGGAAGTAAGCTGAGAATTTGGTTGATGGTGACAAGTCAGGAAGCAGCAGAATGTGACAGCCCCAGTGTTTTTTATAAGGACATGTCAGGAGGAAGAAAGAGACATATGCCAGTTTGTTTGATGGAGAAAAATCAGGAGGCAGCAGGGTGTGACAGGCCCAAGTTTTGTTGATGGGATGTTTTAGGAGGTAACAGAATTAGTCGGATCCCAATGATGGTAAAAAGTGCAAGGTAGGCAGAAGGTGTCAGTACATGTTGGTTCCAATGATGGTAAACAGTGCATGGCAAGAAGAAGGTGTCAGTGTAATTGTCACCAGTGGTGTTTTTGGAGACATGGTAGGAAGAAGCAGGATAATGTGGGCCAACTGGTGGTATTGGGGATATAGCAGGACTCAGCATTGGTGTCTTGTGGCCCTCGGAATAGCTTTTTGGGTCTAGGAGGCAGCAGCAATATGTTTGTTGAAGTATGGTGCAATTAGCAGTGCTGGGGACACAATAGGACTCAGCATTAGTGTGTTGTGGCCTTTGTAATGGTTTCTTATGCCTGGAAGACAATAGCAGTGTGTTTATTGAAGTGTGGTCCAGTTGGAAGTATTGGGGACACAACAGGAATCACCAATGTTGTGTTGTAGCTCTCAGAATTGCTTTTTGGACTGGGGAGGCAGCAGCAGTGTTAATACGCAATAGTTTAGTAGTGAATCCTTGAGTAGAACAATGGTCTTACCTTAGGCCGTGACTGCCACTGGATGGATGCAGCTGATCCCACAACAAGCAGGTGAACCCAAGACACAGTTCAAGGTCAGGACTGGTGATTGGTAGAAGAGGAGACAGGTACAATCTGCGTCGTGGGAAGGCAGCAAACAGGCAGATCCAAGGCACAGTCCAGAGTCAGGGCAGGCAGCAAGTGAAAGAAGAGTCACTATCCAATCCGGGTCGTGGGTAGGCAGCAAACAGGCAGATCCAATGTGCAAGCCAGTCAGGGCAGGCAGCAAGCACAAGAAGGGTCAATATCCAATCCGGGTACAGCAAAGCATGAACAGCCACACGAATCCAACCAGATCACCAGCACAAGCAAGCCTGTAGCCGAGGCAATGCTGTGCTGGGATCTGGGCTTTAAATATCAAAAGTTCCCGCACATACGCGGGGAGTTTCGGGAAGGACGATGATGTGCTCTAGTGGGTGGAGCTTGGGCACGAGTCATATCGGGCCGTGCTGCTGCCGGAAGACACCACTGAACAGCGATCCTCCGGGAAGTCCTTTGCCTCGCGGGTTGCTGAACGGTAACAAGCAGTATGTTTGTTGATGTGAGGCCCATTGGGGACACAGCAGGACTCAGCATTGGTGTGTTGTGGCCCTCAGAATGGATTCTCAGGCCCGGGAGGTAGCAGCAGTGTAGTTGTTGAAGTGAGACCCAACTGGTGGTTTTGGGGAAACAGCAGGACTCAGCATTGGTGTTTTGACCCTCGGAATAGCTTTTTGGGTCTAGGAGGCAGCAGCAATATGTTTGTTGAAGTGTGGCCCAACTAGAAGTATTGGGGACACAGCAGGACTCAGCATTGTGTTGTGGCCCTGTGGTAACTTGGTGATAGAAGTATGGGAAACTGCCAGAAGGAATAAGGAGGCAGACTCTGGCTGTTTTCATTATATGCAATTTATTTTTTGTGAAAGAAAAGTCAAACAAAAAATGCAGCTCATCTTAAATTCAGGTAGCACATAGACATCTCACATAGCAAGTCTTTGCATAGAATGGGTTTTTGTCTGCTCCGAGAAGCATCTCTAACCCTTCTAGGCCCTGAGTTCTTGCGGGTCTGGATCTTAAGAAAGACCAATCAAGACATCTGTGCCCAGTCCCTTAAGGTGGTCTGATTGAGTTTGCTATAGACTCTCTCACATTCCCTCCCCTTCAGCTCACCCTTATTTGGGTGAGTACCTGTCTGTATTAGTGACAGCTCTCAGAACAGGACATACACATTGGTCTTTTTCTTTCCTGTCTTATGTTGTATTTTGTAGTTGAATGGCTGTAGGGCCAGGAACCTTCTCATCACCCTCGCTTTGGACTCCTTATTTCTTTTTATCCAAAGGAGCAGTTGGTGGTCCATTATGAGTGTGAACTGCCATCTCAGCAGGTAGTATTGCAAGGCCCCTAAGACACCATTGACTGCCAAGGCCTCTTTCTCAACTGTTGAATAACACCTTTCCCATGGCATCAGCTTCCAGCTAATGTATGCCACAGGATGCTCTTGGCCATCCTTCTGTTGGACTAAGACTGCTCCCAAGCCTCCTTCTGAGGCACCAGTCTGCACTGGGAAGGGTTTGGTGAAGTCCAGACTTATCAGGACTGGTTTGGAACATAACACCTCTTTCAGAGTCCGGAAGACCATCTCTGGTTCAGTTGACCAAAGGACCTTCTACAGTGCTTTCTTCACCGACAGCCTTGTACGCGGCTCAGTCTTCTCCGAAGAATTGGGAATAAATTGTCTATAATACCCCATGATACCTATGAATGTTCTTACTTTCAATTTTGCTTGTGGTACTGGCACCTGGGTGATTGCCTCAATCTTCATGGTCTGCAGATGAACCTTGCCCTTCTCCAGGATGTACCCAAGATTGGACTTCTTGCTCCACTAAGAAGCACTTCTTAGGTTGGCTATCAGATCAGCTTTCCTCAGACTTGTTAGCATGTCCTGGGTTGGCTTAGGTGTGCCTTCCAATCTGGGCTGTACACCATGATGTCATCCAAATAGACGGCAGTGTACCCTTGATGTGGGTGGAGAAAGTAGTCAACCAAGCACTGAAATGTTGTGTGGGTGCCATGATGTCCAAAAGGGAGGACAGTGATCTCAAAACTCCCCTTGGGCATTGAAAACGTAGTCTTCTCCTTCGCCGCTACTGGCCCTTGCTAATAACTTTTGTAAGGTCCAGGGTACAAATGAACTGGGCTGATCTTTATAAAGTCAATGCAGAACGTTATGCTGCCATCTGGCTTCAGCACCAACACTATGGGTAAGGACCAATCACTGTTAGATTCCTCTATAACTCCAAACTGGAACATTTCCTTCAATTTGGTTTCAGTGATGTGACATCTGGCCTTGAGAATCTGATAGGGTCATTGCCATACAACAACCCCAGGATGCTTAAGGATGTCATGTAGCGGTATTGCCTCTATATATCTTGTGGCATAGTCCAGAATGATAAGGATGTACTTATTTCCTTGAGTAGATCTCTCTAGTGGCCCCACAAGATCCATGCCCTTCCTTTCAAAAAGAGTCTTGATTATGGGCATTGGAATGAGAGGTGCCTCCTGTAAGCTGCAAGGCTTTGTGAGTAGGCAAGAAGGGAAGACCGGCAGTACAGCTGGACCTGTTTAAGTAGGCCCAGCCAAAAGAAATGAGCCAATATTTTTTCCCATGACTTTTCCTCCCCCAGGTGACCCCCTTGAAGGTGGCTATGTGCTAGTTGCATGAACTTCTGGTGTTTGGTTTGGGAATTAGGAATTGTTCTATCAATTCCCCCTCTACACTTACCTTTGTGACTCAGTAAAGTGGATCCCCTTTCATCACAAAATAAGGAGGAATAAGGTATGCAAGCTGTGCTCCACGTGGCCTCTCTAACCCTTCTAGGCCCTGAGCTCTTGTACACTGGTGAGGGACCCCTCCCTTCACCTAGGAATCCTTGAGGGTCTGTATCATAAGAAAGATCAGGTGAGACAGCTGTGCCTGGTTCCTTAAAGTAGTCAGAGAGAGAGTTTCCTATAGGGTCCCTCACAGGTTCTTGGAATGCGGAGATAGCAGCAGTGTGTTTGTTGAAGTGTAGCCCAACTGGAAGTGCTATGGACACAGCAGGACTCAGCATTGGTGTGCTGTGGCCTCAGAATGGCTTCCTGGGTCTAGGAGGCAGCAGAAGTGTGGTTGTTGACGTGCGTTCCAACTGTCGATATTGGGAACACAGCAGGCAGATGCAGTCAGTCAGTAAATGGATGTTGCTGGGTGATGCATGTAGGCCCTATTGAGTAGCTTAGTTGCCAGAGCAATAGGCTCTAAATGAGGGAAGCCAGGGGTCAATTCCCACTCAGGGATTGCTCAAGGCAAATTACCTCTCCCTCTAGGACAAATATGTGCAGGTAAGAGCTTTTATGGCAAGGAGGACTAGCCTAGTGATTATAGCAGAGGACTCTAACCAAAGAAGCCAGAGTTTACATCCCACTGCTGCTTCTTGTGACATTGGGCAAGTCACATTACCCTCCATGGTCTCAGGTGCAAACTGTACCCTTAGATTTATAAAGCCATGATGTTTTTTAAACAACTATCTGCATAGTTGAAAGGTGAGATGAGAGAAGCTGTAATATCTAAAACAACATCTTTCAAGAAATGGGAAAGGAATCTGAATGAAAAAAAAACTGGAAACAGCATAAGCAGTGGCAAGTCAGATGCAAAACATTGATAAGGAAGGCAAAGAGAGAATTTGAAAAGAAGCTTGCTGTGGAAGTGAAAGCTCATAATTAAAACTTTTACAGGTACACTCAAGGTAAAAGGCCTGTGAAGGAGTCAGTTGGACCATTAGATGATCAAGGGGTAAAAGGAGCACTTAGGGATGACAAGGCCATAGCAGAGAGACTAAATTAATTCTTTGCTTCAGTATTCACCGAGGAAGATGTAAGAGATATACCCATGACAAAATCCAACCACAAAGGCAAAAGGCCTCCAACTTAATATCATAGCGATATTAAGTCGGAGGCCCCAAAAGTAAAAAAAAAGTAAAAATTAAAAAAAAATTAAAACTAAGCCCACGGCCCATGGGTTGGAAGTCGGATGCTCAATTATGCCGACATCCATTTTCCGAACCCGTGGCTGTCAGTGGGTTTGAGAACCGACGCCGGCAAAATTGAGTATCGGCTGTCAAACCCACTGACAGCCGCCGCTCCTGTCAAAAAGGAGGCGCTAGGGACACGCTAATTTGCATAGGCCACCCTCCTGAATCGCGTGCCCAGGAGAGTAGCCTGTGCGCGCGCCGGGAGAGTGGACGCTCGCCAGCTCTCCCGCGTGTTTTTCTGTATCGGCCTGTAGGTCCCTTAGTTGCCACGAGGCCAATGTTCACTAAGGGGTCGATTTTGAAAGCAGCGCGCGCACGTCCAGGTGCACGCAGTTCCCATCGCATGCACATGAACGTGCCGATTTTAAAACATGCGCGCGTCGGCATGTGCATGTTATAAAATCCAATGGTCATGCACACACGCGTGCCGGATTTTAAACCACAGTCCACTCCGATTAAGGAGCAGACAAGCAGGGAACTTCCCTACCGTACCTAACCTTCCTTCCTCTTCCCCTGTCCTCCCCACCCTCTAAACCTAACCTAACACTTCCTAAATGTTTTATTTTGGTTCTTACCGCTCCTCTGGAGCAGAAGTAATCTCCGCACGCCGGCCGGCTGCCAGTGTGCGCATCCCCAGGACAGCGTTGAACGGCGCTGTCCTGGCCCGCTCCCCACTCTGCCCAGACCACACCCCCAGCCCACCCCTTTCTTTTGACCTGGCACTTCTGTGAGTAACCCCCTTAATATACGTGTGTAGCCCTTTTAATTTCGGGCTGTAAACCATTTGGTGAATAAGTTGTCCTGCTAAAGTTAGCTGAATAACTTGTCCCATATATTCAGTG
This sequence comes from Rhinatrema bivittatum, assembly GCF_901001135.1. Classification (NCBI taxonomy): domain Eukaryota; kingdom Metazoa; phylum Chordata; class Amphibia; order Gymnophiona; family Rhinatrematidae; genus Rhinatrema; species Rhinatrema bivittatum. The sequence continues at coordinate 555,180,960 of NC_042616.1, read as the reverse complement.
CATAAAAGAATTATCCCGCTAAAGTTATCTGACTGCATTTATCCAGTTAACAACAAAAACCTAACTGGCTTTCTGTCAATATAACTGGTTAGATTTTTTAGTTATCTGACCTTATGCAGCCAAATAACTTCCTACTTAACCAGATATCTTCAAAAGATATCTTGACAGGTAGCACTGTGAATTTTTTAAAAAAGAGGTGAAAGGCCTGTTTTTTTCTCTTCCCCCCTGCAAAATGCCAATCATGGGCCTGTCAGGCTGTATAGCCCTGCTTCCTAATCCCCTTTTAAATTTAAAAATATAATATTCTCGGGCCCGCGGTTGCCCCCACCACCATCACTCCCATCTCCAATTCTAACAATATTACCCTAAATAGTAGATGACAGACCCTCCTAGCCCCTCAACCCCACAGTCTGAACTTGCCTTGTGACACTCCTACAACACCCTGGACCCTCTTCCCATTCACCCGAATCCCAAAAAGTCCTTGCTGGGAATGGGGTCCAAACTTGCCTGCTCCTGCGGATCCATTGCAGCCCTTGTCAATAAGCTGCACTGGAAGTGTAAACTACAGACAGCTCAGACTAGGGGGTGGAAGGAGGAAGAGAGAGTCTGGTATCTACAACTTAGGATAATATTGCTATAAGCCATGATGGGAGTAGTGAGGGCAACCACAACCCCAGAACATTTTTTTTTTTAATTTAAGAGGGGATTAGGGCCTGACAGGGCTATGTATGGAATTTTATTTATTTATTTGAGGTTTTTATATACCGATATTAGTGTGCAAACATCATACCGTTTTGTATATATTTTGTTTGTATTTTGTAGGATTAAAGAAAAAAATGGGCCCTAGGCTCTTGACATCTCCCTTATTTTTTTTTTTTAATTTGTTGTGCTATTTACCCAGCTATCTTTTGAAGATATGAGATTAAGTAGGAGGTTTTCTAGCCACATAAGGCCAGACATCTTTAGAGATGCTCTGAAGCAGGTCTAAAGTTATCCAGCTTACTAAGCTGAATACAACGGACATTCAGCTAAAATAACAGATAACTAAATCTGTCCCAGAAATGCCCTCAGAACCCCTCTTTTTTGTCCAGCTAAATTATAACTGGATAAGAGACTGAATATTGCAAAACTTACTATTTAGATGAACAACTTATGAGTTATCTGTCTAAAATGGCTTTTTAATATTGATATATATACAATTAAATGTTCAGCTAACTATGTCCTTGCTCCCAAAAAAATGGGAAACTCCCTAATACATATCCTCACAAAATGAGAACTGTTTCTGTTTCTGTGCTAGGCAATAGCCATCATTGGCCAAATGTAACATCATACCTGCTCAAATAGTACAGAGTAGGGATGTGCATTCATTTTCAATGAATGTGCAATCCGCAACGCATAAGTCCCTATTTGTTGTATTCTTAGGTTCGCAAAACTCATGGTGATCCCCCATGAATAAAACATATCATATTAGTTTCATTCTTTTGGTTTGCAGTGATTTCTTAGCGGCCATTTGAAATAGGAGAAGGCCATGTGGGAGTATCCATAAGAAAAACCAGCCCTTTCCTGTGAGTCATAAGTAATCTCACAGCCCTGTCATAGAGTGGGTTTTTTTCCCCCTTCCCCTCAAGCCCGAGTCCGGGCTTTTCTCCATTTGAGCTTGAGCTCTCCTTTCTTTTTCTTTTTTTTTTTTTTTTCCCCTTAAGCCAGAGTTTAGGCTTCTTCCCCTGAGTTTGGGCCTTTTTTTTTTTTTTTTCCCCTGTCCCTCAAACCTGCGTTTAGGCTTTTTTTTCTCCTGAGTTTGGGCATTTCTTTTCTTGCCCTTTTCAGCCGCAGCCCAGGCTTTTTCCTTCCCTGCCTGCCTCGCGCCGGCTTTCGCAGCCCCGCCCATCTGCGTTAGTTTCTCGTGGCCTCATCCACGTTTTCTTTCTTTACTATGCCGCGGAGGACTCCTAAGAGGGGCTCGAGGGAGGGTGGTGATCTCGAGGCCCTCGCGCTAGCTCGATTCGGGTATGTGCTCCCACCCATGCCTGCCGATACCGCCCGAGCTGTGCCTCCCACTACAACCCTTCATCTTGTGCCTCTGCTGCCAAAGCCCTCTGCCTCGGGGACCCCGGGGGGTGGGGAGACTCTGACAACCACTGCTGCCCCTCCCGTGCTGGAGGTTCCTGACTCGCTTTCCTCTGGTCCTCCTTCCACCTTCAGACCCGCTAAGGCGAAAGCCCTGGTGCCCAAAGAGCCAGTCACCCGGTTCACGGCCCCCCACCCCATGCCAGGTCCCCCGGTTCCCTCCACGTCCCGTGATGCGACACTCGTGCTGGTACCGCACCACCACGAAGATAGCATTGTCCCCCAGTTTCTATTCTCGCCATCGGGGGGCTGGGAATTGAGCGAGTCAGCCGAGGGGGTGGATAGCGCCCATGCACCGGCTGTTGCCCCCCCTGGGACGCCTACTCCGGCGGGGGTTCGTGCCGAAAGCTTGGGGAGGGACTCGTCGAACCCCTCCGTTCTGGGTGGGTGCCCTCCTCCGGTTGTCTTCTCTAACCCTACAGGGTCCATTCTTACGACGGCTGCCGTTGTTCTCGCTGCCGCCCCCCCGCCCGTCCGTCCGGACGCCGGGACCAGCTCCGCAGCCGGGACTCCCGCCGTCGATGATAGGCCCCCGAAGCCCGGGGGCAAGGCCAAGTCCAAGAGCAAAACCCACGTTGAGCCCGGCTCCGTGGGCGGTGGTGTGACACTACCGCATCCCGTTCAGCCCGCCGTGCTGTCCTACGCGGCTGTGGCGGCGGGATGCGCCTCTAATTTGACTCCCCCTTCCCGTCCCCCTGTGGGCGCCGCCCCACCGCCGAGAGCCGGTCCCACGCCCAGGACTGGTCTTAGCCGTCGCCACGGAGTCCGGTGTTCCATCCTCCCGGGTGAAGAACCCCAGGACTACGCCTCCGCGATGGCTCAGCTGGTGGGTGCTAGGAATCTCGTCTCTTGCGGGAAAATGTACGGCAAGGTGGTTATGTTTTTGGCCAACCTTGCCGCTACGCACGCGGCGCTGGTCACGGGGTTAGTGGTGAAGGGTATTTTTCACATTTTGGAACCCTTAGATGGCGTGGGGACGAAGGTCTTCCTCTCGAATGTCCCGCCCTTCTTGCCCGACGAGGCGCTGGCGGCCTATCCTGGTAGTCTCGGAGAGCTGAAGTCTCAAATTACCACCCTGCCGATGGGCCACTCGGACCGCGCCCTCAAACACGTTGAGTCTTACCGGCGCGCGGCCGTGCTCAAGCTGAAGGCAGGGCGGGAGGAGGCCGAGGGGGTTTTTGTCATCCCCCATCAGGGCTATGCCTATCGGATCTACTACGCAGCGGGGGAGGCGAGGTGCTTCTCGTGTAAGGGGGTGGGGCACACCCGCAAGGCGTGCCCCCTGGCCAGACCGCCCACCACGGCCACCCCCTCGGCGGCCGCAGAGCCGCGCACCTCAGCCATGACAGCCTGCCCGGCCCCTCCACGGAACGCCCGAGCTCCCTCGGGGCGTGGTCCGGAGGCCAGCGTCCCCGGCGTCTCCGGAGTTCGAGAGGAACCCTGCCGTCCAGACACTGCCGCGCCACCTGCCCCTCAAGCGCTGGCTGCGGGTGCCCAGCCCCGCCGGAAACGCACGAAGGCCCTGGCCCCTGCTGTCGCTGAGGTAAGCGTTCGGGGTGAACCTACCCTCCCCCCGCAATCATCTGCGCGGGGGGATCCGGACTCCCGTGGAGGCGGCCCGGCGGTGGAGGTGTCTGCTGGTACCCCCTCGGGGGACCCACCCACCGTCTCCTTAGAGGCGGGGGGCGCTCGTCCCGAGGAGGGTCTCCGGCCTCCTCCCACCGCCGCCCCCACTGATGTTGCTTCATCTACTGCCGTGGCGCCTGTCCCCGCGGCCTCTTCCCCACCCGACTTGCGGAGTTCGGCTGCGGAGGTGGTCCCCGCTTCCGGCGGAGACACGCCTACTTCGGGTGTGCCTGAGAGCTGCGGCGGCGGCCCCTTACCGGCTGACGGTCCCTCGTCCCCTGGCCCACAGGGGAAGAAAAAATGTAAGCTTGCCTTGTTAGTGACAGCGTCTGGGTCTCAGGGCGGGGTGGACTTGTCTCCCGGTCCCGACAGCGCCCCTAGTTGCTCGCTGTCGGGTTTGGGCAAAAGGCGTGGGGAACCCCTAGGTGAGCCCGCGGCTCAGGTCGATAAAACCTACAAGGGTGATAGTCTCACCACTGCACGGCTGAAGGCCGAGCGGCGAGCGCTGCAGTCCGCTCTGGGCGACCCACCGAGCACTGACCGGTGGGAGCCTGATGCATCCTCCGCGGCTGCCTCGCCTAGGACCGCCATGCCCCGCATTGACCTGTCCTTCCGCTCCGTCCTGGACCCGAATGCGATTGACGGCGACGGCCCCTTCCTTTTCGGCCCCGGTCCCGGCCTCCCGAGGGCCCCCCTTCCCCCTCTCCCCCCACTGCCACCTGGTGCGACGCACCCGTTTAGTGCGGCACCTGGGGGGAAGGAGGGGAACCCCTCGGGAGAGGAGCCTGGTAAAGGCGGGGAACCAGGCTGTACCCCGGGGCTTATCCCCGGGGCCCCCGGCCACGGTGGGGGGGAGGGAGGCCTGTCCCGGCCTATCGACGCGGGCGACTGTGACGAGATGGTGACTGATACCGCCGCCCTCGATCCGACGGTGTGGCCCCTTTCCCCAGACGAACCCAGTGACCCCGCGCCACCAGTGGGGATCTCGTCTGTTGCGTTGTGTCCGGACCCCGGAGGTACTCCGGCTGCTAGCGACGGGGAGCTGGGGGACGTCGCGGCGCCCTCCTGCGAGCCGCGGCTCTCCTCCAGTGCGCCAGTAGGAGGCCCCCCGGCTCTTTTTCATCCAGGGACGGGAGCGGCTCAGTTTGACCAGTCCTTACAGGGGGGCGGTCTCTGAGCTCGACCGGCTCCTTAGAGCTACCCGCAGTTGGAAATTTCGTGTCGCTAAAGCCCTCGAGCGATGGCCCAGCAGGGAGCGCCTCTGGAAGATTGCGGGCGCGCTCGTGGCACATCTCGAGGGTAGTAAACCTCCGGGGGCCAAGGACATCAAACGGGCTCGGAGGTTTTGTTCCGAAGTAGCTCCCTGAGGGGATGCTTCGGTTGGGTGCACTTTTGTTTTCGTTCTGACAGAGGATGGCTCTGACTTTTAGCACTCTGAATGTCAACGGCTGCAGGGACGGCCTCCGCAGGAGCTGGGTACTCTCCTATCATCGGAAGGGAGGGTACTCCGTAAGTCTCCTGCAGGAGACCCATACCACTCCAGAGGATGAGGCGGCTTGGCTTCTGGAGTGGCGCGGCAGGGCGTTTCTTAGCCACTCCAGACATGCCGGGGGAGTGGCCGTCCTGCTCGCGGAGTCCCTGCAGGCAGACGTGCTATCGGTCCGATCTGTCGTGCCAGGCCGGATGCTACACTTGCGGATCTGCGTCGGTGGCTGCACGGTCCATTTGATCAATGTGTATGCCCCGAACGATGGACCCGCCAGGTTGGTGTTCTTTCGCCGTTTGTCGACCCTATTGCAGACCTTGGATGCGACGGAAGAGGTGGTGCTCGGGGGTGATTTTAATTGCACCCTCGAAGCTGCCGACCGTTCTGGCGTGCAGACGCACCCCGCCTCCGCCGTATACTTGGGGGAGACGATCCGTCGCTTCTCCCTGGTCGATGCCTGGCAGCTGCATCACCCGGCTGGCTCCCCCTCCTTCACCTATGTGCGAGTGGGGGAGGGACGAATCAGCCGCTCTCGGATCGACCGGCTCTATGTCACAGGCTTCTTAAAGTCACGGACCCTTTCGAGTGCCATTGAGGTGGCGGCCTTCTCGGACCACCATTTGGTGTTCGTGAAGGTGAGACTCGACTCGGCCGGGCCTCGGGCCACCCACTGGCATTTCAACAACTCCTTATTGGAGGAGGAGGGCCTCGTGGCGGCGATCCGGGAGTTCTGGGTGGAATGGTGCACCTTTGAGGGGGACTTTGCCTCACGGTGCCTGTGGTGGGATGGGGGGAAAATCCACCTCAAACGGCTCTGTCAGGACTACGCCAGGGGCGTTAACAGGGAGCGACGCGGAGAGATATGGCGCTTGCAGGGGGAGGTGCTAGATCTCGAAGCGGACCTCTCTGATGTTACGGATCAAGCTCTGCGTGATGAATACAAGGAGAAGAAGTGCGCCCTCCGTCACCTCGAGGAGCGGCGAGGCCGGGGGGCGTTTGTGAGGTCGCGGATCCATTTCCTTCGGGAGATGGACTGCGGCTCGCACTTCTTCTTTGGGCTGGAGAAGAGGAGGGGCGCCCAGAAGCAGATCACGGCCCTGGTGGCTGCCGACGGGGCCCCCTTCAGTGATCCGGAGAGGATTCGGGCGGAGGTCTGGGACTTTTACTCGACCCTCTTCTCCCCGGATCCCGTCGACCCGGACGCCTGCAGGATCCTGTGGGAGGGGCTTCCCTCCGTCAGGCAGAGCAGCAGAAACGCGCTGGATGAGCCTTTGAGTCTGGCGAACCTTTCTGAGGCCCTGAACCGGATGCCCAACAACAAAACGCCGGGCATCGATGGTCTGACGGTTGAGTTTTTTCGCCATTTTTTTGACCTGCTGGGGGCCTGATCTCCTGCGGGTCCTGGCGGAAGCCCTGGAGAACGGAGAGTTGCCGCTGTCGTGTCGCCGAGCGGTTTTGACGCTGCTCCCCAAGAAAGGGGATGCCCGCGACTTGCGCAACTGGCGACCCGTTTCTCTCCTTTGCATGGACTATAAGATCCTAGCCAAGGCGCTTTCGCTGCGGCTAGGGCCCATGCTTGCTCAGGTGATCCACCCGGACCAATCCTACACGATCCCGGGCCGCTCGATTTTTGATAACATCTTTTTAGTCCGGGATCTACTTCACTACTGTTGTAGGATGGACCTGTCGGTGGCCTTTCTGTCTCTAGACCAGGAGAAAGCCTTCGACAGGGTGGATCACGGTTATCTCATGAGGACCCTGCAGGAATTCGGCTTCGGCCCCCGATTCGTGGGTTTTCTCCGCCTCCTGTACGAGTCCGCAGAGTGTCTGGTTAAGGTAAATTGGTCCCTAACAGCGCCTCTGGCGTTTAGGAGAGGAGTACGTCAGGGCTGTCCCTTGTCCGGGCAACTGTATGCGCTGGCCATTGAACTCTTCCTGTGCTTATTGCGCAGGAAGCTCACTGGCTTGGCGCTGCAGGACCCCGGACTTCACCTTACCCTCTCCGCTTACGCCGATGACGTGCTCCTCCTGATTTCGGACCCGCTTGATATGGCGAGGATGCGCGCCTGCCAGCGGGTGTTTTCATCCGCATCCTCTGCCAAGATCAACTGGGCCAAATGCTCGGGGCTTGTGGTAGGACTGTGGCAGAGGGGCGAGCTCCCGAGCGAGTTTGCTAATTTTTCTTGGAGCCGGGAGACCCTAAAATATCTGGGTGTCCACCTCTCCACAGCGGAACCCACGGCCGATGCCAACTGGCAGGAGCTCGATGCGAAGGTCGATGCCCGCCTGCGGTCGTGGGCAGGGTTGCTGCGGTTGGTGTCCTACCGCGGGCGGGTTTTGGTGGCGAATCAGCTTGTGTCCAGCATGCTGTGGCACAGGCTGACCGCCCTGACTCCCCCCACGGGGTTCCTCGCCCGGACCCAGAGGAAGTTGCTGGACTTCTTCTGGGCCGGCAGGAAGCACTGGGTCTCTGCGGGTGCCTTGGCCCTTCCTTTGGAAGAGGGCGGACAGGGACTCGTGTGCCTCCAGAGCCAGAAGCACGCCTTCCGCCTCCAGGCCCTGCGGAGGTTTCTGTATGCAGATCCGCCCCCGCTGTGGCGCCCCCTGGCAGCTTTTTTCTTTCGCCAGGTGGGCGGGTTACAGTACGACTGGCAGCTGTTTGTGATAAAGGCGAGGGGGTACGAACACGACCTCTCGTCGCTGCCGTCTTTCTACCAAGAAATTTTTAAGTCCTGGAGCATGGTTTCCGTGACGAGGCGGCCGGCGGTCCCCACGGAGGATTTTTTGGAAGAACCCCTTCTCCACAACCCTGCCCTGGGTGTGGAGATCTTGGAATCCCCCGTGGTATGCCGTCGGTTGGCCTCGGCCGGAACCACCAAGGTCGGTCACCTTTTGTTGCGGGACCGTACCTCCTGGATGCACCCACTCATCCTGGCGCAGCGGATGGCCCTTCCCGATCCCGCCCCTGTCACCGCAGTGCTAGAGGCCTTAAGAGCCCAGGGTGCCCTGTGCACGAGTCTCTTTCAACAGGAGGGGGGTCTGCAGGCCGGAGGTCCCCGTGGTTTTTCCGTTCCCCCCCCTCCGGACCTGAGTATAGGCCCCATTCATCGGGACCCCCCTCTCTCAGCCCGACCCCTTCCCTCGCGGTCCCTCAGCAGGTTGCACCTGTTCCCTGAGGTCTCCTTCGAGGAGTTTGGGAGGAAGGCAATGTATTTGTTGTTTCTTCATATAGTCCATTACCTGGCGCTTATTGCCCGCCCTGATACCATCTGGAGGGGAACGATAGGCGGGGATAGGGGACCCCGATGGCGATCCTTTTATACCCCTCTGATCCCACGGGGGAGCGCGGACCTGGCGTGGCGGGTAGCACACGGGGCTATCCTCTCTGGCCGGGTGATGGCAGCCGTCCTCGGCACTTTGGCTTGCCCCTTTTGCCAGGCGCCGGAGACGGTGCCACATATCTACTGGTTCTGTCCCTGCCTCACTCCATTCCTCAGCTTCCTCAGGAACCTCATGCTGCGGTTTTGGTTGGCGTTTTCTCCCCACCTCCTGGTCTACGGCTACACCGCGCCAGGGAGCCCAGTGACTCGTTGCCGAGCGCGGTTGGTGAACTACCTCCTGGCCGAGGCCAAACAATCCATTCGATGTACGAGGGAGGCTCAGCTGAGAGGGGAGCATCCAGCCGCCTGCGAGGCTTACTTCAGACGTCTGGTCCGCTCCAGGCTGCGGGCGGAGCATGCAGTGGCAGTCCACTGGCACGCCATCCCGCTATTCTCTGCCACCTGGGCTGTCCGCTGTGTCCTCTGCCCGCCCCTCCTCCCACCCGCTTACACTCTGCACCTTTTCATTTAGGCGCAGCGCTCCGGCGACCCTCACCCCCTTCCCCCTTTTGGGTTGCTGGTTTCGAGACTTCCGATGATGTGCTAAAGGTCACGGGCTGCGGCCGTTGTGAGTCCTTTCTGCCCTAGGGCAGTGTGTTTTGGCTGAGGGCTGTCTCGCACCAGTCCTCCCCATGGGTTCTGTGCCTTTCGACAACTAGGCAACTTGTGGATCCGAGGCTGTGTTTTGTCTGTTCCTTGCTCAGCGCTCTCTCTACGGATGTAGATGGCGTTGAGCGGAATTACTTTGTTTTTCTGGCCAGTGCAGGGCGCCTGTGGCGCCCTGCACTGGTGCCTTGGATTCCAATAGGCTCACTCAGTGCTCTGTGACACTATTCCTGATGACGCTGCACTATTTATACTTTAAGCATGCAGCGTGCCACGCTCTTTCTTTGTGGGGGTGGTCCGGGGATGGTGGCTTTACTCAGTGTCTAGCCTGAGTGTCTAAAATCTGTATTCAATTGCTAGCTACTTTGATATAATTTTCCATTGAAAAAGATATTTGTTCGATTTTGCTGCAGTGCCAGCCAGCCAGGCTTTTTTTCACTGCACTTTTTTTTTTTATTGATCTCAGACGGACTCTCTATCTTTCCCACTGAGATAAGCTGTTAGCTGTGGCATTTTGCTGCTTATCTTACTCCCCTGGGGTAGGTAATTGCAGGCACAGGCATAGTATGGGTGAGAGATAAAAACATAAGAACATAAGAAATTGCCATGCTGGGTCAGACCAAGGGTCCATCAAGCCCAGCTTCCTGTTTCCAACAGAGGCCAAAACCAGGCCATAAGAACCTGGCAATCACCCAAACACCAAGAAGAACCTATGCCACTGATGCAATTAATATTCCCTAAGTATAATTGATTAATAGCCATTAATGGACTTCTCCTCCAAGAACTTATCCAAACCTTTTTTGAACCCAGCTACACTAACTGCACTAACCGCCTCCTCTGGCAACAAATTCCAGAGCTTTATTGTACATTGAGTGAAAAAGAATTTTCTCCGATTAGTCTTAAATGTGTTACTTGCTAACTTCATGGAATGCCCCCTAGTCCTTCTATTATTCGAAAGTGTAAATAACTGAGTCACATCTACTCGTTCAAGACCTCTCATGATCTTAAAGACCTCTATCATATCCCCCTTCAGCTGTCTCTTCTCCAAGCTGAACAGCCCTAACCTCTTCAGCCTTTCCTCATAGGGGAGCTGTTCCATCCCCTTTATCATTCTGGTTGCCCTTCTCTGTACCTTCTCCATTGCAACTATATCTTTTTTGAGATGCGGCAACCAGAATTGTACACAGTATTCAAGATGTGGTCTCACCATGGAGTGATACAGAGGCATTATGACATTTTCCGTTCTATTAATTTATTTATTTATTTAGCACTTTTCTATACCGACCTTCATGGTTAAAAGGTAATTTGATATTGAGCGCCTTCAAGCCAAGGCCACCATTCCTTGAATGCCAACTTAATAGCCAGGAGCTCTTTGCACCGATCCTATAATTCTTCTCTGCCAGAGAGAAACGTCTTGAGAAGAAAAAGCAGGGACATAAGGACTTTGAATCTCCAGTCTGGCTTAAAACTGCCCCCACACCGACTTCAGAGGTGTTGACTTCTATGATGAATGGCTTGTTGGGGTCCGGATGACGTAGGCATGGTTCCGTGGAAAAGGCAGTCTTTAAATCTGTGAACGTGGAAATGGCCTCCACAGACCATTTAGAAGCATTGGCCCCTTTCCGGGTCATGGCATTCAAGGGCACGGTTAAAGAAGAGTAGTTCTTTATGAAGCTTCAATAATAGTTGGTGAACCCCAGAAATCATCTCAGGGCCCTCAGGCTGGAAGGTTGGGGCCAATTCTTGATACTTTCTAATTTTTGGGGATCCATCTGGAAGCCATCTTTAGACACAATGTAGCCAAGAAAAGGCACGGAGTCTTTATGGAATTCGCACTTGGATAGTTTGGCGTAGAGTCGGTGTTCTCGGAGTCTTAGTAGAACTTGCTTGATGTCTTCTAGATGCATAAGCAAATTCTGAGAAAATATCAGGATGTCATCTAGGTACACCACGACACTCTTGTACAACAAATCCCGCAGAATGTCATTCATCATGTTCTAGAACACAGCGGGTGCGATGTACAGGCCAAAGAGCATTACTAAGTACTCAAAATGACCGTCTCAAGTGTTGAAAGCCATTTTCCACTCATCGCCACTGCGAATCTGGACTAAGTTGTAGGTCCCCTTCAAGTCAAGTTTCGAAAATATCTTGGCCCCTTGAAGCCGGTCAAAGAGCTCTGAGATTAGAGGCAGGGGATATCAGTCTTTAATTATAATCTTGTTCACACCTCAATAATCGATACAAGGGCGTAAAGTTCCGTCCTTCTTCCCCACAAAGAAGAATCCTGTGCCGGCTGGTGACTTTGAAGGTCGAGTGAAACCTTTCTGTAAATTCTCCTCAATGTACTCGGACATAGCCTTGTTCTCTATTGAAGAGAGAGGATAGACACGACCTCTATGAGCAGTATTTGGTTTCAGCTGAATGACACAGTCATTAGATCTGTGGGAGGGAGGATGTCAGCAGCTTCTTTGAAAAAACATCACTGAATGATGCGTACTGAGACGGCATCCCTGCAGGGAACAAGAGAGACTTCCTTGAGGCATCTGCCATGACAACCTGGGCCCCAGTAGGAGAGTTCCAAGGAGGACCAGTCAAATTGAGGCTGATGCATCTGTAACCCAAGAATGATAGGGTGCATGGCCTTCTCTAACACAAAAAAGGGGATTGTCTCCATATGGAGGTCTCTGGTGCAAAGAGTCACTGGTTCAGTACGACAAATCACATCACCGGGCAAAGGTTGTCCATGGATGGAAGACAAGAGTAGTGGAACTTCTAAAGTATCGAGGGGAATCCTCAAAAATTCCACTAGGTGTCGAAGTATAAAGTTGCCTCCTGCCCCCGAATCCACAAAGGTAAGAGTTTGAATTGTAGATGGTCCGCAAGACAGGGAGACTGATAGAGAGAGTGGAGGAGAAGGCGTAGTAAGGCCTAAGAACAGTCCTCCTGCAGGACTTAGGCCATGCCTCTTCCAAAGTCTTCTCTCTTTTGAAGTCAAATGACTGAAACTGAGTTGCATTGGTTCTTCTCCACTGGCAACAGGAGCTGCTGGAAACACCCGAAGTGCAAGTTTAGCACGAGTCTTCTTCTGAACCGGTCCTTTCGTAGGCTTGAGTTCTTTCACCTTATCACGAAGCCAGTGGTCGATTCTAGTAGCCAAAGCCACTAACTCATCCAGTGAGTCAGGTGTCTCTCGAGCGGCAAGCTCGTCCTTCAAGCAGGTATTCAGACCTCTGAAGAAGAGAGTTTTCAGGCATATAGGTTCCCAGCATAATTCTGTAGCAAGAGTCTTGAAATCTATTGCAAAATCAGCCAGTGGTCGGTTACCTTGCTTCAGGTCCACCAGGTCAGAACCAGCAACAGTCATTTGAGCAGGATCATCAAAAACAGATTTAAATAATTCTATAAATCCCTCAATATCCTGCAGGATTGGATCCTTGCGCTCTCACAGCATTGAAGCCCAAGACAAGGCCCTTCCATCAAGATAAGATAGAATATAAGTAGTCTTGGTGTAAGCTGTGGGGAAGTGTGCAGGCTGTAATGCAAAATGCATGCAGCATTGGTTTAGGAAATCTCTAGTCCTTTGGTTCTCTCCCAAGAAATGAACTGGAGCAGCCAGAGGTACCATAGTCTTTATAGTTACTTCAGGTAACTGACCTTCATTACTGGAAGTGGCGCCTTGCGTCTTCTGTGCTTGTAGCTGATAAAATGCTGACGTGAGTTTTTCCAATGCGTTTTGTTGTTCAGCAATACGCCGGGTCAGGCCAGGGACGGTCTGTAAGGCATTGAGCTGTGCAGGATCCAAGGAGTTAGCAATCTGTTGCAAACTGTGAGGTTTGGGTGGACCTTAGGACACTGTTGCAGTTGACTATGTCCACGGGGGGAAGTCCCATGATGGGCCACACGTCAGGCTTAGCTCAGGACACACAAACACAGAGTTTGATTTTTTATTAGACTGTGTAAGGAAGCCACCAGAGGTAGCAGTAGTGAGCAGTTGGAATAGCCCGGCAGGGCTGGTATCCCTCAGGTGCTGGAACAGCGACTCCTCTGGTAGCAGTGTTGTAGTGGAAAGAACTGAGAGAATGAGTACAGTGGAGAATATACAAGACCCCAGTATGGAGATCCCCAGGGTAGGGAGAGCAGACCCTCGAGGAGCGAGTATCTGAACCCTGAGAGCTGGGAGGCTTGTAGATAATGTACGTATGCAGCGGTTCCACGGAGATGGCACTGGGGCTGGAACGGAGGCAGGCCCTTGAGGAGCGAGTGCCTGGTTCCAGGGAACAGCTCTGAGGTGAAGATGGTAGTACTCACTGATGTTGAAGATTAGTGAATCCTTCCAGGCAGAAGAGAAGGTAAGAGTAGGCAGCGAGTCAGGGAACATGGGCCCTCAAGGAGCGAGTACCGGTTTCCTGATAGAGACCTGGAAAGCAAGTGAGGCCCCCGAGGAGTGGGTACCCCGTTAGTGTTAGATAGTCCAATAGAGATTGGAGAAGCAGAGTAGCTGGGTACAGAGAGTGAATCCCATCTGTAGGATTCCCATAGGATTACCCTTGCTAACTCAAAGGTTAACAAACATTGTAAGCTTTAAATATCTGGGCATCATGACGTCATCACGGGGGTTGCCCTGCAGGTTTGCCCCAAGTAGGAAATAAGAAGCAGGGCTGCGCGGCGCGCAAGCCCTATGGTACAAGCGGAGCATGTCTGGAGGCAGCACCCAGCTGGTCTGGGGATGCCGAAGAGGACAGCAGGCAGATGCCGCGGTAGCCAGGTAGCCAGGTGCCGCAAATGCACGTCGGTCACAGCAGAGCATCAGCTGCTTGATAACATGGCGGCTGCAGCAGCGGCGACATCGGCAAGGGGCAGTGGCGACGGCGGCATCGGCGAGGGACGGTGGCGGCGGCATCAGCGAGGAGTGGCGGTATCGGCGAGGGGCAGCGGCGGCGGCATCGGCGAGGGGCAGTAAGAGGTGGCGGCGAGCAGTAGCAGTGGCGGCGAGAAGCAGCGAACCCGGTGGTGAGGGAGGAGAGAGTGAGGGGGGGGGTGAGAGGGAGAGTGAGAGT